>NC_137642.1:20349609-20828727 GCF_963383615.2 Lipophrys pholis
TCTGTCACTTGTATAATTTTTTGCAACTGCAATCTAACGACTTGTCAAAAACACTTGTTGCCATGACAATATTTATAATATAGTGCAATATCTATTTGAGGTAACTGAACCTACTGATGTTATAAGAATATGAATTAATAAACAAAAAGTTATACTAAAATATGTATATATCTCCCTCTGGATGCGGATTCACATACAAACATGCACTTTTAGCGTGAACAAGTCAAGGTAAACTTCACAAAAGCCTTTCCCTAATGACGTTTTTATCATTTTCTTCACTAGCTTTAATCATGCTATTTTTATCGCTTCATTTCTGGTCCATGGATGCGGCGGATTACATTATGGGTGAACGTTATGTCCCTGCTTAATACATAGACTACACCGCTGGGTAGTAGCCGTAGACATGTTTGCATTCATCATTCATAACGCAGCTTCTTTGAGTGATTCAATACGCCATCTTGTGGTGCAGATTTGTATTGCAATTGCTGAGTCGTGAATTTCTTTGGTGTCACAGTTGGCCGAGGCCTTTTGGTATGCATATTGTTTAAAATCAGCTGGCGACGTGTGTTGCTGATTACGTTGTGTTGCTTCTTTGCTCCAGTTGTATGTCGCACACCAAACCAGGTGAAAATGTGTTATAAATTCTGCACTGGAGGCGGCCGATGAGGTGTCTACTTATACATGTCTATGTTTGATGTGTCCGCTGCATCACTACGATAAGGTATGTTGGGAACTGAAAGGAACTTGCACCCGAAAACGTCACATGATAACATACAGATAAATAGCTAAATCACCTTAAAAATGTCATTTCAGTAACCTGTTCCACTGATGAGCTTTGATACCTCTTTGTCTTTGTGTTTCTGTCGACACTGATCATATTCTGCTGTTTGATACTGTCAGGTCTATAAAAGAAATCCGGGGCAAACTGGAATGTCCTCGTGAAGGCAAACCGCAGGAGAACATCTTATTTCATCTGCAGCCGTGATCTCTACAAATAAAAACCTCGGGAAACATCGTAACGACGTTCAAAAGGGAAAAAAAAAGAAAAAGAAGTACAGTATGTACTTTTTGCAGAACAATGGCTCAAGTGGAGGAATATCACCCAAGAATACCATCAGAATTCCCCTCCAGGCAGCGCAGAATAAATGGGCCACTGGCACACAAAGTGTCCACAGCAGATACAGTATAAAAATAAATGCATGAAGGCAGAGACACTGAAGGAGCAGCAACTGTATGTTGCATTCTGGAGGGTTAATGCGAGGCAGAAATATGGGCAGAGCTCCAAAACGCAATGTCCCACACACTGTCCCACTTAGGTTCCAACGCAACGCAGCAACAGAGACGCAACTATTAACCACATTCACTCCTCCATTAGCATGTCTAAATATATTTCACAACATATAGTATTCAATATGGCGGCAGCTTTTCTTTTTTCTTTTTTTTTTTTTTTTGTATTTGGGTCAACATGTGCCTTAATCCAAGTGCATACATTTAGTTTGCACAAATAGTCCACATGTGCACCAAGTCCACGGAGAAAGGCACACACACACACACACACACACACACACACACACACACACACACACACACACACACACACACACACACACACACACACACACACACACACACACACACACACACACACACACACACACACACACACACACACACACACACACACACACACACACACACACACACATCCAGACTGAGAACACATCTGTCCTGTAAGAGACCCAGAGTAGGACATTGCCAGCTGGCTTTGTTTCAACTTTTCACCCCCTGGGATTGGTTCTCCCACAGGCCAAATATGGAAGAGATGTGTACCTCTTGTCTACCCCAGTGGGACTGTGCGCACAACACACACACACACACACACACACACACACACACACACACACACACACACACACACACACACACACACACACACACACACACACGATCCAAAAGAGCACAGTGGGAGCATGAGCATTAACCTTATGTGGTCACAAGATGTCTCAAACTCAACTCAAAGTGATATCAAGCAGCACATCTATGGTCACTATGGAGGCCATGGTCACTGCCTTTGTGTGCGTGTGTGTGAGTGTGTGAGTGTGTGAGTCTTCGATTTGAGGAATATCCCCCAGTCTCTTCACCATGACAACAGAGAAAGTTCAAAGGTCAGAGTAGCTGTGGTTAATCCATTGGATCATCAAGAAGGCAGACTGGGAGGGAGACTGAGCGAGAGCGTGGGTGGATGTAGGCGAGAGAGGATCTTTTAGAGAGAGAGAGAGAGATACAGAGAGAGAGGATCTGCTCGGATGAAAGAAATATGGGGGAGTGATCAGGATCAGCAGAGAGAAAGCAAATCTTTTGAGTGCTGTTTTTTTTTTCCCTTTTGTTGGTGATGGATTTCCATTTGTTTTGTTTCTTTAATCTGAAATGATGTGAAGTTCAGTCCAAACGTCTCAGCACATGACAGCGCTATAACGTGATAATTATGACAGCAGTGTGTCGGTCCTGATGCTGGCGGTTTATGGAATTATATTTGCGCCACAATCTTGACGTCACAATGTTAAATTTTGAGCACAGAACGCAAACCCCCCCCCCCAAAAAAAATCGTAAACTGAGCAAACAAAAATCTATTCTGCGCTCAAAAAATATATTTTTATGTTTGCATCGATCCACATACATGCACAATTGTGGTGTTTTTCACTCAGTTTTGTTATTTGGTCTCCTGCAGATATCCACTCTACGCACTTGTGACGTCTTTCTTGCTCAACAGCTGCACTCTGTAAGGTCAGGGTAACAAATGTGCAACAAAACCGGCCAATCACAGACTTGCACAGGGTCGTTCTGATTGGCTGATTCTATCCAAGCAGGTCGCTATTTCAGCCACCTCTCAGAAGCGCTGTTAAAAACTATACTTTGCATTCTACGCCTGTAGTTTTTTTAAATTCTCGATAGATGAACCATTCTACTGGTGCTGAGAGGACGACATGTATTATCAGCCGCGAGAAGCGATCTCGTCTCATAAGACCGAACATGAAACACACAGAAGTATTGAAAAGCCTTTTATTAACGTCTTCTCAGACAGCCTCTACACTTCCACCAACGCACAGTACACTTGAGTACATGTGGCCGAGCCTTTGTATCGCAGAGGGCTTTTGTTCGGCTCCACCAGCCGCTCACCTGGTTCAGCCTAATGAGGTATCGATTAGTTATTGATGAAGCATGTCAGACTGCACGAAAGCTGTGGTGAAGAATCACAGATATTTCATCCGATACCGATTGTGGAATATTTCATTGTCTTTATGGTTTATTCATGACCGCAGTTTGTGTTACTCAGTCTTCGCTAATATTAGTACAACAAAAACGGATCTATGTGCCCATAAGATTATGGAAAATTCTGGGAGGAGGCTGTGTGTACAACACGACATCAGCAACCTGTGATTTACAACATCTGACGCATTTTTCATTTGGGTTGTGTCTCATTTGAAAAGAAGGCGCAAACCGGCTCTCATTGTGGCGAGAGACATTTCGTCAGCCGGCCCTCCATGACTTTTCTTTGCAGACTTTGTTATAAATTCATTTTTGTTGTTTTATCCCGTATTTTGACTTTGTCATCATTTATTTACAAACTAAAGACGGTGGAAAATCAAAGAATCTGAGTATTTCACAGCCAGTTGTGCTATAATGACTCATGAAGAGCATATATTATGCTTTCAGTGGAACAAAAAACACAAAATTGGCAGAAGTGGTTTGATTTATTTGAACTTACTTAAGATTTGTGGGGGGCTGCAGCACGCTGTAGTGCACTGTTGCGTTACAGTAAAACAGTTGAAATCTGGGTCTGGGGTCCTTTGTGTGTTTGCACATTTGCGCGTTCTTTCAGACTATTCTGAGGATCAGTCTTCATCTAAAAAACACATTGTGACTGTGAATCTAAACTACTTTTTGAGTGTGTCACTGCAAGGTCACTGAGTTTGTGTGTCACTTTGTGTGGGTTGCGTGAACGTTAAAGAAAATATTCGATTTCACAGCAATCCAACGGATTTAAGAGACACATTTACATTTGCCCGCACTGCTGCAGCATGTGAGCTCGTATACATGACTGAGCAATCTGACTTGATTCTGTGCCTCTTGCATAACATACGGTTTAATGTAATTTGGTGAACCCAAGTGAGACACCGGAAATGGCTACACGGGTGTGTGTTCACATGCATGCCGGAGTGCATACGTGCACATGTTCAGCCTGCCTGTTACGTCAGTTTTAATTTAATAGACTCAAGTGTAAGTGTATCCATGCACGTTGTGTGTGTGTGTGTGTGTGTGTGTGTGTGTGTGTGTGTGTGTGTGTGTGTGTGTGTGTGTGTGTGTGTGTGTGTGTGTGTGTGTGTGCTGACCACTGTGTTGTGTGTGCGCGTTGAGTAAATCCAAACTCAGTTTAACAAGCCCGTCCGCTGCCTCTCACCATGTGCACCAGTATTCGCTCCCCGGTGGGATGGATCGCCAGGGCCTCGTCGTACAGGCCCTTGGCTTCGTCCAGTTGGCCCCGGAGCTCGGCCAGGCGGCCCCGCTGCAGCAGGACGGAGTGGGAGTTGGGGAAGATGGCGCTGGCCTCCGCAATGCAAAACTGGGCCTCCTTAAGCCGGCTGTCCGCCATGAACAGCTCGCCTGCAATGGAAGGAGGACATAAAGCGTTAGAGCGGAGAAGGAGGAAAGCGGGGCAAATATAGGAGGTGGTAGAAAGAGGTGAAGTAGCAACAAGAGGAGAAGAGTGAGAGTTATAGGCCATGATAAAAGGGTGGGGTGAAGAAAATATGAGTGATCAGACAAGGAAACCTTCATTCAACTGGATTTAAGAAAATGTTTAATATCTTTTTAAGGCCAATATTGCCCACGAAGGATACTTAAAATATAGTATTACGAATGCAGTTGATCTTTGAGGAAAAAAACAAACCGACCACCATCAAAACAAATAACAGAAGTTGTATCATGTCCATCTCTGAAGGGAAAAAACCTTGGCATTCCTTGTTTCTGCACACAATAGATAATGTTGACTTTTCAGAATTTTTAGAGCCAAATTTAATTAAGAATCAACAGCCAATTGGTTTTCACTGCCGTGGTAACATTTTGCTAACCTCAGCACAGACACATGCTCGGGTTAAGTTTGGGTAATGAAGCCACTTGATTCAGTCCATTTTAAACTGACTTTATATCAGGTGATGATACTTTTACCTGTTTTCTTCTTGTTTTAACCACCCGACCACCTCAAACAACCTCCTCACATTTTATACTCCATCACCTGATTTTCTCTGCTGCGACTCACAAAATCTCATCAGCCAGTAGAAGGAACTGGTCACCAATTATTGAAGCACATGGAGCAGCCATTACATTACAACCACCAGTTGAGACAAGAACAGAATTGATCTGTTGAGGTTCCACGACACATTAGAAGATTTGTTTGTATAAGTCAACATATATTATGGGCCTTCATGCGACCATGTGCATCATTGAGCCCTGGCCACCAATGAAACAGTCACTAGTTTATTGCTTTTTGTTTTGTTTTTGGAACACTTTTGATATTTAATGGACATTGCTGACCAGGATAATTCCTCAAAAGCTGCAGTTTGGTTGATGGTTTGTCATTGAGTTGCTGTCAAACTCACTGAAACATTGCTTATTTAAATTTTTTTTGCAATATTTACTTTCTTTCAAAACAGGAAACAATCCTGATCAGTTTGTTGGACTCACTCATCAACAAACTGAAATCGTAATGTTTGTGAGCTTCATACTCATGTGGAGATGTTTATTAGAGTCATTTCCGCTCTGTTCTATTAATTAGAATATCAGGGTCCATGTAAACGTTGCTATTGACGAGAGATAAACTGTGAGTTCAGCAGGAAGAGGGTCAATGTAAACTGCAAAGCACTCAAAATGCTTCACTTAAACACACACACACACACACACACACACACACACACACACACACACACACACACACACACACACACAGAAAGAGAGAGACAGCGTGAAATAGAGAGACAGCGTGAAATAGAGAGTGAGGTAAATGTAGTGCCTGGGAAGTCATGAAACTATTGCCTAAATATGGTCATCACATGCTGGAGCTGCCTGCCTCCTTTCTGATGCTGCTGGGAGGATGAGGACAAACCCCAGACACACACACACACACACACACACACACACACACACACACACACACACACACACACACACACACACACTTAGATTCCCGCCCACAAGCACTTTATCCACCAATGAAACCTCGAACGTGGAGCTGACCGGAGGGGCTTGTCCGGGACGCCGGAGTGAGGCGCTGTCAGTCAGTCAGTCCTCTGAGTGGAGGTAGAGTCAACACCCGGGAAGACCCCATGAGTCACCCCAGACTGCACCCTGTGTGTGTTCGTTACAGAGAAAGATGGAGTGAACCGTGTTGTACAAATACACTGAAAGCGCCGTCTGCTCCTGAGCGCAACGAGCCCGCGTGTGTGTTTGGTAGCGGATGTTTTGTTTGTTTACCTGTGTCTCATGGATGCACAGATGGGAAACACTTAGAGCACGCATGCTACCTCTGCGAGATGAAAAAAAAAAAAAAAAAAGAGTCTTTTCCCAGCCTGTGGGTTTGTTTTTAATGCTTTATTTCGGGGAAAAAAGGCTTGAACGAATGGTTATATAAGGCCTTTTCGTATTCCCATAGCTCACCTGAACACTCAGAAATGAGATCCTTGCTTCTATGCCGGGAGATTATTTCTATATCTACAGGTGTGTTTTATGCATCATACATTGCAACGTGCATGAATTTTAAAAAGCCCTCTGGTTGTTTGGTTTTTTTACCCCCCTTTTGTGGGTCGATTCGGATGTGAGCCTGTAGAAGGGAAGTGACAGAGGAGAAGAGGAATGCTGGGGAGAAGAGAAGGGGAGGGATCGTGTCCCGGCCTTGAGTTGCGGGACACGCCCTCGGGCTCCCACACACACACATACGCGAGCTTGGCGAGGGTGTTCTATTTTGCCTATTCTCAGCAGAAAAATAGCACAGTTCATAGGTCAGACATGGAAGGAGGCATGAGACCTTTTCGCCCTTCCACCCAACCCTGCAATGCAATGCACTGCACGAGTGTGTCGGCTGCATCACTGCCCTCATTGTGTGGATTCCCATTCTCATGCTTCAGCCTGTCCAGCTGAGTGGACGGACGGACGGATGGGAGTGCTGTTTGTGCAGAGCAGCTCTTCATTTTCACTGACTGCTTTGCTCTCTGTGAACTTCGACGGGCAGAGTGGAGGCTGAAGGCGAGCAGGTAATAACAGTATGCATGACTGGCAACGTGTCCCTAATAGAGAGGTGGCCACACGTATGATGGTGCACGGCACTCTTCCTGCACATGCAGAATGCAGTGGTGCTAAAATGACTGCGGCCTACTTTAGACTTGATTTGTTTTACTGGACGTAACTGAGGATCAGCAGATTTCAGGAAAGAAAATCAATGGTTGAATCAAAGAAACATGTACTTTGTTTTTCTCTTTGGAGTGGTCAGTACAGACCACAACTAGCCTGCAAAGCTTCAATCGTCTTTATTTCCTCATATATGAAAGCATTAAAAACAACAATTTTATTTCTATAAATAATTACTTGTATTTGAGCAGCATGTTTGAATTTTTTAGGAATTGTTTGACATGTCACGATTTTCAAAAATATTTGCAGGAAAGTTGTCTTATTTGTCAAGTTGTGGTTTACTAGCCGCTGTATTATAAGACGCAAACATGACGTTCACACTGATCTACATCATATTTTAAATCTCCTATGATACAATACTAGTGACTAGTTGCATGTCTACAACAAATCCATATTTCAGAATTATTGGTGATTAAAAATGGGCAATGGAAACAAACTTAGAACATATTTTAATTGCCTAGTCTGACATCACCTTCCTACTTGAGCTGGATCCACTTTGATCTTAGTTTGTGGCATAAATCAAAGGGAAGATGTTTCCATATGATAAAGAAAATTCTAATGAATATCTAATCTCGAGCCAACCTGGAAAAATGGACATCACTTTTATTTTAAACCCTGTCATATACGCCAGCGTTTGGGTGGCTTCCCTATAAAGTAATAGCATGGGAGAGCAGAGGATGGTCTGGAAGGTTTTCAGGGGAAAAGCCCAACAAGGAGACCCCCAGGAGAGACGTTTGGAAACCATCGGTAAAGAAGAATTATGGACGGATATTGGTTTCTTTGTTTTAATAATCAGCTTGCATTTAACTCCACTCATCCATCATATATTTCTACTTTATCCAGACTAAGGTCACATTGGTTGTTGAGCTAATTCAAGCCAACAGGAAGAACAAAACTGACAAAATGAAGTTGAGTGTTTGAACAAAGCACTGATGTTCTTTTCCAAATCTAGTGGACGTTTAATCTGCTTGCCAGCTGGCGTAAGTAGAGCATCAATGATGTTCAGGATGTGCACAATAGAGACCCAACAACTACTCCTTCTTCTGGGGAAGTCTTTGGGGGATCGTGAGGTTGCATAAATTGTACATCTTGTTCTTCAAATGCCACACATTCGAGCATATTCCCCAGGAACTGTATCTGCAGACACAGTCCTCATTTCAGATCGGTTTATCAGCAGTACACGACCAAAAGAGGTGGAAAAGTGACACTAGAGGAGGAAGAAGGAGGAACAAGACGCAACACGCCGAGCATCTGTTGACCTCGCATGGAATGAAGCTTTTATGAGAAACGGCTGTATTTTCTTTCTTTTTTTACGCACAAGGATAGGTGTAAAAATATATTCTTCACTTGAAATGACTTAGTCTAGTGCTGAGCATTACTTGGTATTTCACACTGACTGAAATCAATATTCAAAGTATATTCTTATGACATGTCATAGACTAAAAGATCATTCTGAAGGTGAATATGTCAAGACAATGAAAGTAACAGTTCAGGAAACTCTCAATTTCCCAAAAATCTTACCAGGGGTTAAAAAGTCTGATAGTTTTACCGTATTTTCACGACCAAAAGGCGCACCGTACTAAAAGGCGCAGTCTCAGTTATGTGTGCCATTACTGCATTTAACACACACATAAGGCGCACCTGCTCATAGGGCGCGGGTTCCATGCCCACACTTCCCCCTTTAACGTTCTCATGGTGTCCGCATTACAACAACACACACACACAAGCATACAAGTGTGCGTATTTAAAAATAGAGCGGGAGCAAAACTGAGTTTGGTTGTGCTTTATTTAAGTATTGATTACAAAGTACTAACATTTTTTTTACCTGTAATCGTCATCAATCAAACCCATCGAACTCCTCGTCCTCTGTTTCTGAATTGAACAGCTGCGCTAAATCTCCATCAAACATACCAGGTTCATTTTCTTCACTGTCAGAGTCACTTTCCGTGCCGTGCGGCTCCTTGGAAATGATGCCGACTTTTGCGAAAGCTCGAACAACAGTGCCAGCAGACACGCTAGCCCAAGCATCTACAATCCATTTGCAAATTGTGGCGTAACTCGCCCGGCGCTGCCTTCCACTCTTAGTGAAACTGTGGTCTCCATCGGTCATCCATCGCTCCCACGCCGCTCGCAGCCTTACTTTGAACGGCCGGTTCACACCGATGTCCAGCGGAAATGTTAAATTTTCATTTCTTCTGCTAGCGTTACTGCTTTTAGTCGAATGGTGACCGTGGAAACGCTTCTCCCACTCGTTCTTTGTGCGATGATCCACTGCTCGAGTCTTTCCTCCAACTCGGGCCACCTCGCCTTATGTCCGCGGAAACTCAGCTGCGTCTTCTTCACCTGTCGGAGCTCGTTTTCCAGCTTCCTCCACTTGCGAACCATCGATTCATTAATCTTAAATTCTCTCGCGGCTGCTCTATTTCCATGTTCCTCCGCGTAGCTGATGGCCTTCAGTTTAAACTGCTTCATATGCGTGTCTCTTCGCCATTTTCAGGGTTGTTAAAACAACGATGTTCTGCATAACGCACATACCCGTTCATTTATATACAATCCACGCCCACACTTCCCCCTTTAACGTTCTCATGGTGTTCACTACTACGTCCGCTTTACAACAACAACACACACATAGGGCGCACTGCACCATAGGGCGCGCCGCACATTTTGAAGAAAATCTAAGACTTTTATGTGCGCCTTATAGTCGTGAAAATACGGTAGTTGAAAAGCTCGAGATCTATTTGTTTTGCCCTGACACTGTAACTGTGAAAACTGAAAAAATGTCAATAAAAATTAAGTTTAAAAAAAAAAAAAAAGAAAAGCTCGAGATCTCAGAAACACTTGTAAAAATCTAATGTTTAGGGACATAGTTTGAAAACATTTTTAGTCCAGTGTTGGTTCGCTTTGCCTTGTCTAATATAATAACTATTTATTCGGCTTAATAATAACGAGCCATATGAAAACCAATGTGTGTTTCTTCATAGTAAAATGTTTCCCTGTTTTTGTAGTTAAGCGGAAAATTAATATAAAGGACCAGATCACGATGGACATGGATACGGGAAAACATAACTAATAGTCTGAGGAAGGAATCCCAGAGCTTCTGAGAGATCCTAACCTTTTTTGAAATCCAGCTACAAGTTACACAAGTTTCCGTCTCACCAGCCTGAAGCCAAATGCGTTCGAGGGTGTTCCAGATGTAGGTGGGTCCTTGGCGACGAGTGGAGCTGATGTCTGACACCTCGGAGAGCGCCGCCTCCAGGCGGGAAACAGCGACTGAGGACGGGGTTTGTGAACCTGAAGTGAAGAAACAATGGGTACCAGTAGTCAGTGGTGGGAATGTTGTATTTATTTAGCATATATAGAAGAAAATACAAAGACATTCAGATTCAATGCTTGCCTTTCTACATTGAACCATTCTGATAGGGATTCATGTTCAGGACACCCTCAATTTCCTCAGGCTTGGAGGTCAGACACATCATTGATATTTCAACAGCAAATCTGCTCCACAAAGCTTGGTTCCAGACAGGTAAACAGGCTTTTAATTCAGAAGAGGCCAATCGACAGGGGGTCAGACTGACCTACAAATTCACCTTTCTCACTGATATTTACCCAACGCCAAAGAGAGTTGTGTTTAACTTAAAGTAATCAATCCAGCCCATTCAAGTCCAAATATGCACAGTGACAGCAAAGAGTGGCGGACCTGTGGAGGCGTCCTGGAAGTCCGGCAGGGTGAGGTGGATGGAGGGTTTCCTGGCTCCAGGGCTGACCTCTGCCCTCTCAGCCATCGGGATACTGCTGCTGTCATCCGTCTCACTGGCACACAAGGAGATCATGTACAGCGATCCAATTACAAAATCGATTTATACCCTTTCAAGACTACTCCTTTTTCTGAGAATATCTTGTGAGTTAAAAAAAATTGGCTTTTTGTTCTCCGGGGATTTGTGAGCAATTTTAAATACAATCCTTCCTTTAGATGCTATTTAGTTAAGGTTCCGCCACCTCATATCTAAGGAACTAATAAAAGGCTTTTCAGTACACAGTGGCGATATTCCTCAGTTTGCCACGGATGACCTGACAAGTTAAGACTTCTGAAAGTGGAACTAGACAGAAAGAAAGAAGGAAAACAAAAATGCAATCTGCAATCTAATGATCTTAACAGGCACTCAATAAGGCAAAAAGATTCAGATGTTACATATCAAAAAATTATTATATATGCATTATTATGTGCACGTTATGCAAAATCAATATCCCAGCAGAAAACCAACATGTAAAATGTTAGAAAAAACAAAGAAACATGCAGTGAGGTCGTGCAGACATGCATAATCTCACCTGGAGCGGCTGACATCGTAGCGGATTTGCCAGCGTTGCAGCATGTCCTCGCAGGTCTGCAGGGCCGCAGCCGGGCCGAACAGTATCTCTTCGAGCTTCACTTTGGTAAACAGCAAGCTGACCAAAGAAGGACAGAAAGGGATGTGAAAGTGCATGTTTGAGTTGCCCCCTTAAACAAAAAACAACTTACTTATTGAGGAACATTAACCTATGAGGCAATGATGCTGGTGCCAAATTACAAACAATAATCAAGTGCTTGGAATTTGCATGTCAGCAGATTTAACGCAAAGATTCTGATCTACTAAGATTTCTGAGCTTTCGGTCTCAGAGCAGTGCGACCGTGTCGAAACAGTCTAACTCCACCGAGGACCAAACGTCCTGTATGTTGCAAGAGTACGTTGAGTCGGCTGCAGTCGCCCTTTTACTTTATAAAAGGCACAGACCTCCACGACACTATAATTATAGTGGTGTGCGAGCTGTGCTCAGTAAACGCCTCATAGAGAGAGGCTTTGCAAGTCAACATAAGACCTATCAGATCTGTAAAGCCAAGGAACCAGAATCTACTGCTTTTAGAACCTGAAAATCAGTCTGTCAACACAGAACCAGAACTCCAGGCAAGCTTCCTCTTTATTGCCATCAACTGCATCAGGTATGACCTAAACACAATTAACCAAAATACTTTGGGCCGCTAAAGTCAGCGAAAAGCAACCGGTATGTTAAACACCAAGGCAGGTTTGCAGGTAAAGTGTCTCTCAATGCTTTGTGGACGAGGGGACCAGAGATTTCTCCTTCAGTAGACTTTTACATGGAGAGTGCTTCAAACCCATCAGCATCTCACACACACACACACACACACACACACACACACACACACACACACACACACACACACACACACACACACACACACACACACACACACACACACAGAGACACACACACACAGACACACACACACACACACACATCAATAGAAACAGAGGGTGAAGATACTCATCAACAACAAGCTTGTAGAGTGTATTTTCGTGTGTGTGTGTGTGTGTGTGTGTGTGCGTGCGTGCGTGCGTGCGTGCGTGCGTGCGTGCGCGCGCGCGCGCGCACACTATGGTGTGTGTGTGTGTGCACTGTGGTGTGTTGAGAGGTTGATGAGTAGAGGCAGTAGAGTGTTTCCGCTCGGCCCTTTTAGTTGAAGACAACTGGTTAAGTGATGTGGGAGTCTCTGATGTGTGTGTGTGTGTGTGTGTGTGTGTGTGTGTGTGTGTGTGTGTGTGTGTGTGTGTGTGTGTGTGTGTGTGTGTGTGTGTGTGTGTGTGTGTGTGTGTGTGTGTGTGTGTGTGTGTGTGTGTGTGTGTGTGTGTGTGTGTGGTAATTGCCAGAAGGGGCTCTCAGAGGATGCAGTCTGTCATGGGCATCACTCATCCATGAGTGTGAGGATAGAGAGAGAGAGAGAGAGAGAGAGAGAGAGAGAGAGAGAGAGAGAGAGAGAGAGAGAGACTGCCAAGCTGTCCACTGACTGTTCAAGACTCCTCCAATTATTCCGTGCTCTCCTGTCAGAGGGCGGTGAAGGTGGAGGAGGTGCAGGAGGAGGAGGAGGAGGAGGAAGAGGTGGTGGTCACGGCAGTGGGAAAGAGGAAGGACGAAGAGGTGGATGAAGTGACAGGAGGGAGGGCGGGTGAAGATCGATTGCCGAGCGAGACGAGCTCGTGTCAGGGGAGAAAACTCCTGTTGAAATGCGCCTCGTTGCCGACTCACGGGTCAGTGGACAATTGAAGAGGAAGGGTGTGAAGGAAAAAAAAAAAAAAACCCAGTAGTGATATTCAAAGAAAAAAAAAGTGTGTTTGTGGGATGGAGGGGGCGCTGGATTTATGGATGTGCAGATGACAAGCACTGCCCAGGGACGCTGTGTTAAGGATACGCTTGCCAGTAGAAGTGTGATTGTGTGTATCTGCAGACTCCCCATTACCAGTGTGCCAAAACGCTTAGGAGCGTTGTGATGGTGTGAATATATGTAATGTAACAAATCGTGAAAAACCAAGATTTCCTGAGTACCCTGAATGCACCACACTCAAAAACTTTAAATAAATCTAATTCTCAAATAGAGGTAGAGCTCAAGGAGGATTTACATGACTGAGACAGATATTATGTAACTCACAAACTAGTTTCAATTACTTAATTTTATCTTTTTAGTTTATTTATTAACATTGTCATGTGGACAGGGGCTAAGTCACTGATCGACTTCAGAAGGAATAGATGGAGTACACTGAGAAAATCCTCATGCCAGGGAGAACATGCAAACTCAGCCCGGACTCTAATCTCATTTTATTGCTGGGAGGCTAACCACTACACCTCTAGTCATAAACATACAATAACTTCACTTATCTGCTCCAGAGTAGGTGATTATTAAACAATAGTTCAAATAAAACTCTGACGTTTACTCAAATATTCCTTCTGCATTGCTTCTTACAAAATGAAAACACTGCAAGCACCGAAATGAGCAGCATTGCACAGATTTCGGATCCTTTCCACCTTGCGGTTCACCGCTCCGTCACATTCTGTGTTCTCCCTTTGCCTACTCCAGAAAAACGATAGATTTGGTGGAGATTACAACACTCCAAACTACACATCAGATTACAGTGGCTGTCATTTCCCAGCCTGCCGGGAGCGGGCCCGGTGAGTGCGGCGCCGCGAGGACGAGGAGGGACGCAGCGGGCAAGGTAAGCGCTCGTCAGCGGCCCGGCTGAGAGCGGCGAGCGCCAGAGTAAACTCTGTATAAAAATAGCGAATAATGTTCCCTTGAAAAAGTGGTACATCTACAGTATTACTCATTCTGCACTCCCACAGATCAGAGTGTGTTTTCTCTGCAGGCGTGCAAAAGTGTGCGCAAGCATACACACACACACACACACACACACACACACACACACACACACACACACACACACACACACACACACACACACTCTTTAAACATGTATGTGTTTGAAGCACATGCAGTGAGATGAATGCATCCAGTGCATTGTGTAGCAGAGCATACAGCAAGGCACGCATGCATGCAAGCTAAAACACACACACTTGCACATACTTGCACACACAGACTCATGCTGCAGCATCCCAATGAATACAGAATCAAAGGCTGGGATTAATCATTCTCTTTAGTACAAACTGCAAGACCACAATCACTTCACACACATATACCCCCCGAACCCCCCACCCCCACCCCCAGCTCTCTCAATCCGTGGCTGAATCCCCTCTCACATTGAAATGCATGCCTGTTTATTGGGTGATTAAAATTTCAAAGAAATGGAGCTGGAGAGATGGAAGGGGGGGAGGAAAAGAAAACGAGAGTGAGAGGGGTCAGAGGGAAAGATGGAGAGAGAGTGAGACAAGACGCCGGTGGGGAGGGGATGTGGGAGAAAGAGGAAGGAGGGAGAAATTCAGTATGCTACAGCGAGCTGACAGTTTGCCGCGGTGCAGAGAGGCAGCAGCTAACGAGAATCACACGCGTGCACGCACACGCCGCGTGCTGTGCGTGCCTCCCCGGCCGCGCGCACGCGATTACTGTCGCGGAATGCCCGGTGCGACGGGAGCTTTGATCTCACACATTCAAAGCCAGTGATATTCAATGAGGTTGTTACCGAGAAAACACCTCCTTTCACTACGTCTCTCTCTCTCTCTCTCTCTCTCTCTCTCTCTCTCTCTCTCTCTCTCTCTCTCTCTCGCTCTCTCTCTCTCGCTCTCTCTCTCTCTCTCCCTCCATCTACAACTCTGAAGTCTGTAGCTCGGCCTCCGTTCAGCACGTTCTCAGTGTACCGATGTGCTCGGAATAGATATAAATATTGGCTAAAATACAGCAGCATGTAAAAACACACACAAGTGTTGTTTAGAGGCAGCTGATTCATTTCATACTGTTGTATTATTTGTGTCAATTCCCATCCATCCATCCATCCATCCATCCATCCATCCATCCATCCATCCATACCTAGGGGCAACTTAGGGTCACCAATTAACCTCACATACATGTTTTTCGAAACCAGAGTACCCAGAGGAAACCCAGGCACACATGGGAAGAACATGCAAACTCCACACAGAAAAGCCCCGGGCAGAATTTGAACCCATCACCTTCTCGATCCGTGATCCATGTCACATTTTGTACAAATACATTTTGATTGAGTCCTCACTGTGCAAATTTGAGACATTATTTATGGCTGATGGCTTGCAAAAAAACAATAAAATTGAATTTTCAATGAAACGATATCAGCTGTCAGGCATATTCACTTTATCTTTTCGATCTGTTTTTGTTCTCCACCACCTGATAACTGAAACATCCGCCTCTGTAGCTGTTAAACTAGCCACAGTATTAATCAACTAGTTGGTACCTTTAGCAGTCTTGCAATGTTAAGAATTATTAAGACCTCTTAAGGGAAAATGATGACACTAAACAGACTACATTCTACTACGAGTTGCTAACTTTAGCAACTCTGCAATCAAACGAAAAACAGATATTCTGACAAAAATGTCTCTTTTTGGATACTAAAATACTTTCTCACAGTTTCTCTTCCGAAGAAAAAGAGAAGGAATACCACGTGATAGAAGTTTATTTCTCTTATGCTCATGAACCAACATGTTTACTGGCGAGTTGCTAACTTTAGCTTTCTTGCCAAGAAAAGGGGAAAACAGACTTCCTGTCAGAAGTTTCGTACTGTTTTGCTGCTAAACTAGCCACTATACCAGATAACTGCTAAATATTTAAGTGTCTTGCGATGAAAAAATGCAGAATAACCTTATGATGGGAATATCTGGAGGTTGCTGAATTAACTTCTATCGCTATAGCTATAACTAGTTAGCTGCTAACTTTAGCTGTCTTTCAAAGAAAAGGGCAGAATGACCTCCTGATATCTAAGGCCCCGTTTACGCAACATGTAAAGTGTCAACGCATAATTTTTGTGTTTTCATTTCAGAAAAGCTTCAAGTTTGCATGGCAACATTTAAAAAACGATGTCCGTTTACACAGAAACAGAGTCGGGCTGTTTTTGAAAACTTCAACCTCGCGTGTTACTTTGGAGAATTTTAGTGGTTCCGAACAACGCTGTCGTTGAAACGGACAGCCAAAATGAATGCATTGAAAGTTTTCTGTTTTTATTAGAAAAAGTTGTCATGTAAATGGGGCCTATGTTTACTGGCTCACTGCTAATTTCAGCTGTCTTATATTTTATATGTGTACATACTTGTTATTGTTATTACTGCATTTTGATGCACAAACCTCGCTAGTAAAGGGTTAAGCTTGGAAGAAAACCAAAGATCCTTTAGTCAACAATTACAATTCCATGCGTTAGTGTAACTGAAAGGAGTTAGGTGTTGCTTCTATCCAGGCTTGCTAATACTTGTCAGCATTTATTATGTTATAAATAAAATACCTTCTGGTTGCTTGCTAATTATTTATCATCACTTCAAAGTGTTACACTGAATTTAGAAATTATAATTAATAATGTACAACTATGCATTTCAGAAAATGTGAAAACATCTATCACATTTAGGATATGTAATGTAAAAATACTAATATTGGTTTGATAATTCACATTTGGTTTCAAAGCAGTCGAATAAAATCTTACAAATGACGAGACAAACAGCCAAAACAGCCCATTCACTTCTGCTTATTTGTGGAATCATTAACAGATTAGTATTTTGCTGCCATGCTTTTGGTTAAAAAAAAGGGTTAAACTAAAATGTAATTTTTAGTTTGGGTAGTTTTTGTTGAGTAAACTGGAGCTGGGATCTGCTGATCTGTTGGTATTGCTTGTGCTTTTGCCTCATGAATCAGGGAAACCGTTAATCAATCTGCGAGCTGCTGATGCCTCTCTCCTCCTCCGACCCATGACAACAGTTCAGGAAACAACAACTGATGCTGCCTGCTCTGCCCGTGTGACCTCATGGTTACCGGGGCAATGGGGATTCCTGGCGCAGAGAGCGCTCTGATTGGCTGAGCCCTCCAAAGAGCTCTTAAAATGGGTCAAAGCAGTCAAGTGTCTTCACGGAGGAGGTGTGCGGCATCTAAGCGACTGAGCACAGATTTCATCCTCCAAACTGTACGTACAGGGCCGAGCAATCACGAGAGAAACCGTCGGCCTCTCCTGCTCCTCCTCTCGTTTCATCTCTTTCCTTGATTTTTTTTTTTTTCCCCCCTCCCTGCTTTCCCTGATGTGTGGATGCACCCCATCTGTCTTCTGCAGGCGAAGCGTGGAGGCCAACACTGACCCCAAATGGCTGCGTTATGAAATGCTTTGAAATGGAGGAGAAAACACATCAAGAGAGATGATGCAACATGCTGCCGGATTATCGCTGGTGTGAAATAACTGGCCTTGATGGTTAATGTTGTCTGCGTCTCGTACAATAAAGCTTCCTCCGCAGCTAATGAGCATGTCTTTAGTGCTTTGGTTCGGTGTGTAGATCCAGAGGCATGACTGTGAACTAATAAGAGGGTGGATAAAATGAGTTATGAGGCTAACATGCTTCAAACAATCTCATTTTTAATCTAATCTACCTCAAATATGTGCCTGAATATACTGTCATTCGCTCATTAAACCCTGTAAGATGTGGCAAATCCTCTCAAGCCACTAAAATCTCATGATTAGAACTCTGAGTTTGTTTTTTATGTGTATCTAACAGCTCAGGTTCATACAAGGCAGCCTTGTGTCGCTTCTGTGGGGTCAGAGCTGCAGTGTTTAAAGGGTAAAGGGTGTATGAGGGGGCAAAGGTACCGCAATGCAGGCTTCCACTTCTAAATAAGGCGTGAAATGTGTGTGTGTGTGTGTGTGTGTGTGTGTGTGTGTGTGTGTGTGTGTGTGTGTGTGCGTGCGTGCGTGCGTGTGGGCTCCAGTGCAGCAGGAGACGAGACACCCTATCCCCACGGGGAGGACTGGCCTCGGGGACGACAGGGCCTCCTGCACCACATTTCCAGTCTTTAACAGACAGAGATCGATGGATTCGCCACCACTTCCACCGGATTTCCAGCCAGCGGTTGTTTATTTTTCACGTCTGACTTACTTGAAGTTGTCGGGGTGCTGGTTGAGGGCCAGGTTCAGAGTGTCCAGGGCGTGACGGTGGTGTTTCTGGGCACTGAGCAGCAGGGTCAGCAGGTGGAGGGAGTGTAAGTCGTCCCCGCGGAGGGACAAAGCCTCCTGCAGGGGCTCCATGGCAGCAGATACCTACACAACACCCCCCACAAACACACGCACATAAGCGTTTTCATGTCAAATCTACCACTTCCTGATACTTTCATAAATAATCCCGTCTATCTGATTCATACCTGCCGTACGAGGGCCAGCTGCAGAGACAGGTACATCGCAATCTGAGCATCATGGGGGTCTAGTGAATGAGCTCTGTGGAGGAAAGACACACACATATAGTGTCAGTGACGGTTTTGTGTCCTAAACCGAGAACAATGTCATAAAACAAAAGAACAAGTAAGTTTACTATAATGTGGAATTTAGTTTTCAACGCATGACTTGGGCTAAAAGAGGAGAATTTTACGGGGGGGGGGATAATAACTAGAGTGTAATGCCCCATGTACACGATACTGAAGTGAAAACAGAAAACGTTGCGTTTTGGGTGTCTGTTTACACGACAACAGAGCTCAGAGCCACTGACAACACAACTTGTTGAAAACTTCTTTGTGTTCTGGACATGCTCAGTAGGTGGACAGTGTCAGGAATCCCACTCCATATTCTTCTGGGACTTGATAGTTTTATAGTTGAGCGTCACAAAATATTCTCCCCCCTCATTGTGATAAACGCTGCTTCAAAAGCAAAACATCCAAACGTGTAAGCTTTATGTATTTTATGCTGTCATGGTTTGAAATCAAAAGCCGAGGAAGCCAGGGGGCCATGACCCCCAGCCCCCCCCCCCCACTTAAACACAACATACCCATCAAAGGGTTTTGCACCAGGAGGCTTTATTAACCCTTGATGGGATTAATAACCAGACATGGTAACTTGTTTCTTTAACAATAACCATTTTAAATGTCACAACAAAATCGCAAAACATTACTTTTCTGATTAAAATGTTTTCAATGGTGATCAGATTGAGACAGCAGGACTGTAAAGCTGAAAACATCCAACTTGAACCTATTTAGAGACTTTTTGATTCCATAACTGGAGAACTATGATGGCATCCTGCTAACTCTTTGCAGACTTTTACGACACATATGTCACATTTCGAAATCGTAAAAATACTTTGAGAGTGTTGAAATTTCCAAATTCATGAATGAGAGCAATATAAACCGTTTAAACGGTGAAATTGTATGAATGTTCATCTACTTGTGCTTTTTGCATTGAAACATTTGGATTCAGCGTTTATTATGCTTGTTATTTCACTGGTCAGTTACAAATTGGGCTCCAAGAGAGTTTTGTGTTAAAAGTTCTCCTCGATGCACCAAGAACAAACATGAGGCAGGATCGCTCAAACACTCACAGAAAAGTGGCATTCCAGAAGCACCATTTACGCCCTGTGTTTCATCGAATATCGATCTACAGCAGCAGACACAAGAAGAAGCGGGACCTACTTGCTCAAAGCTTTGAGGGCTTTTTTGTTGAACTCGTTCCGATCTCCTTTCAGAGAGGCTGCAAAGAGGAAAGGATCAAGTTTAGCTTTCACTCCACTCTAAAGGTGATAAACTAGTGGGTGTCATGATCTATCAGGTGCAGTGTGCCTGGAAACAAACATGCTGATGTGCGTACCGACGCGCGTACGTAGGTTTGCAATTTGAGCAACGTTGGTGCTTTAAATGGAAAATGACAACTGCGACGGTCTGAAACCAGCTGCTGGGGATTTGAGGCGTGTGAAGCACATTTCCCAAATAGTCCGAATGTCCCTGATGGGATCAGCTCCCCACAACAAAACCATAAAGACAGACTGGGAAACAATAAGTAAAGAATTAGCAACTTGTACTGGTAAATTTACGTCTTTTAAATCAGCCATTAAAGTAAGAAAGATTATCTTGATTGTCAGGATAAAGAGTCTATAAACAATCGTGTATAAGTTGAATAAACAAGTTTATGCCAATGTCTACTCAATTACAGTCTGACCTTCAACACGGCTCGTATAGGCATATGTACAGTATCTTAGCCTGGTTTTATCACATAACTTAGAAAGAAGACCATTTTATTTAATTAAATTTTCATTGTTTTAGCGATTTTAGCTGTTTAGAAATATTCTCCTTCTTATTTCCCCTATTTCACCTTTCATGTGGTTTTTGCCATTTTGCCTACTTTTGTTGTTTATTTTTGCCATTTTGGTCACTTTAGATATTTTGACTTTTGACTTTCTCGAGTGGTTTGATCCATTTTTTGTTTCCACAGAGTCTGAGCCTTTTCAAAAAAGTTGGATTTTCAGTGACTTTGTCGTGTAAATGGGGCCCGCATCAGACTTTCCTGTTTGCACCCCGATCATTGGAAACTCAACATTTCTCAACTGAAGTGAAGGCGACATGGTGGGATGAGACATATATTTATTTTAGTCAACAAAGTAATGAATGCCACACCTTTAACTATGAGATATGAGTCGTTCTGAAAGGCAGCCAGGCGTGTAAATTAAAATAGAAATGCATTTTTAAAAAAGTCTTTATTTGCATGTAGCTTTGAAGAGTCTTTACAGGGGGGCTGATGGGTCACTTGTAGCTCCACAGTCACAGGTTTTCAGACCGTTGAACTACACAAATATACTTGGTTAGATTTAGAGGTTTTGCTGCAGTCGCTGTTAGAAACAGTCAATCGAGTTAGCCATCATCTCTAAACTCATCCCTGTGAAGGTTGGTAACCTCCTGCGCTTCTTCCTCGAAGACCATACTTGCATACCCAGCCATATTCTTTTAGTGAGAGGATATTCTACGGTGTGTAGTATCTACTGTGCACGTGTATGTATCCTCACCATCAGAGGCCTGCAGACTGCAGCAGAGTCCCAGAGCCAGGTAGGCTCTGGGTAGGAACTCTCCTGCTTCCTCCCCCATACACAGCACAGTCTGGGACAGAGCCTCCGCCTCCTCGAACTGGACACACAAACACAATTAGCATTTGACGGGCGGTGATCTAGGTCACTGTTGAGCTCCAGTGGAAAGGTGAAATGCAATAACTGCAGCGAGAGGTGCAGCAGGGAGACGGAGTAATGGTGGCTGAGAATGGAGTTTAACGTGAGGACAGTTCGAACATACTAAGCTGAAGGACGGCGCAGAGTTTGCTGAAGGACACACACACACACACACACACACACACACACACACACACACACACACACACACACACACACACACACACGTACACACACGTACACACATCCGCCCACACACGCAGCAGTAGACTGCAGGCGGTCGTGTGGCCGAGCCGAGGTGCTCCGAGCCGAGGAAAAAGTGTGTCACTCTGTGTGAGGTATGGCTGGTGGAGGGCGGGCGGGCAGGTGGGTGTAAGGGGTGTGTGTGCATGTGTGCGTGTGTGTGTGTGTGTGTGTGTGTGTGTGTGTGTGTGTGTGTGTGTGTGTGTGTGTGTGTGTGTGTGTGTGTGTGTGTGCCTTTGACGGCACGCCAACGCAACAGCAAGCCAACTGCACCGACACTCTCCCTTCAGCTCCTCTTCCTCCGTTCCCTCCGCTGAATCCAGTCCTTGCTAGTACAAAGCCGGCACACAATAGCTGGTTTTTTAAACGCACAGGCCCATGCATGCACCTCTTAGGAGGATTAGCTCTTTTTTCTTCTTCTTCCTCCTCCTCCTCCTCCTCTTCTTATCAATGGTGTGAAAGATGTCACTCGCCGACAGAAAAAAAAAAACCCTCACATCTGCATAACTGCTCTTCAGGAATTTAGAAAAGCAGCTTTGCGTCCAGATCGCCAATCGAAGAGGTTTGTGGTGACGTCACCAGGTTTGAGTAGCACGTCATTCTGAAACTATGACAAATTAACAATCAGACCTTTTCGGTTGTGCTCTGCAGGGTAGCATGCTAACAGTAAAGGTATGAAATATCCTTGGTGGCTTGACAGTCCAGTGGCGGATAACCGTGGCCCATTTATGTAATGCCACAGTGCTGCACTATGGCCATAGTGTCTCATTGTGATTAAGGCTGTAAGCTCCTTAGTGTCTCCGGCCCACCATGATCTCCAGCCGCTGACAGATGTGCTCCCTCCATTCGCCTCTGTTCTAATCTCTGACCCCTTTCTCTAGGTCTCTCGCACCCTCGCCCATTCTCTCGCTCGCCACGCTGAACGCCGCCGTTCATGTGACACCGTCCAGATCGCGAACAGCAGGAGCCTCCGAGCTGGCCGGCGCTTTACCCTGATGTGTAGCTGACCCGCTGACCCACGGAGTCAATCCCCAAAAACGCCAGCACGCACAGAAGCGCGTTTGCGATAAAAACAACAATGCAGATGTTACGTGAACGACAGGAGTGGATGGAATACTCAAAGTAGAGAGCATGCTTCCCTCAGTTTACTCAGGACTAATAAAAACCTCCAAAAGTTGTGACAAATTGCAGAGCAACCTTGTGTATGTTGATAAATATGTGCAAATTGAATTATATACCTTTTTTATGAAACCCTTTTTTCCAATCACATTCTTGTCATATCTTTCTTTACGATTTTGAAGCTTTGTGAACAGCAAGCATAAGTAAGGAAAGTCGGGCCTGATCTACCAAAAGGTTTGCATATGAAAAAAATAAAAGAAATGAAAAAAAGAAGCTGACCTACTAACAGGACGTCAGTTCAACCTTCAGCAGAGATGCTGCTCTTATTGTGATAGGAGACATTTTCTCAGCTGGCCCACCATGACTTTTATCTGCAGATTTTAATATATTTTCTTCATTTACAAAATATCTCTTGTTTTTCAATGTTCTTTCAATCTTGAACTATACTTGTTTAGTTCTGCCTCCCACAATAAAAAACCAACATATCCAGCACGTCAGCACGCTATGCAACTATGAAAAGTGATGTCACAGAAAATGTGAGTGTCATACAAACCGGGGCATTGAAACGAGGATTTTGCAACAGGCTCGACCCTGTTAACATGTGAACAATAACGTTTGTCAATCCAATATCACACTTGCAGCCTTACAAACCTTTAGAGTTTTGGGAGTAACAAGTAACAAGAGCAAGGTTCCGAGCTGCTGCTTCTTTCTCTCTGGTCGGACATCACACACTACCTTGCAGTAAAAATGGCTGGGTGAGCTGGGAATGTCTTGTTCAGCTCGATAAATTCAGCTTTTCACCGCAAAACAAGCATTTAACATCAATGCTTTTATTTCTCAACACTTGATCAGTTGTTTTAGTTTCTTGTGTTTGACTTAAACCAATAAAAACGAACAATAATCAAAATCTTAATGACGTTATTCCTGGCTGAGAGTGAAAGTGTTTGCCAAGAAATTCCCAGCAGGAATTATGCCGTTAACAAGACTATTTGAGGTCGCGGGGACCTTTAGCCAATAAAGTCTGACCTCGTAGACGTTTGTGGTTAAACAAAAAGACTTTCTCTGGAAACCCGAGCTTCATCTTTGATCTTCGACAAACCAGTTTATCTTTAAATGAGGACAGAATATGGCTCCGGGCGTTTTGGAGATATTATGAAGTGAACAGCATAAGACCTCTCACATGACAACAAGTCAGCTGTTAATGAAAAAATTTAAAATTAATGATGTTAAATTAATGCAATACTTTCTGGTAATTGGGGTTAAAGTTTGAGTCCTTGTAAAGTCTCACAACGTCTTTGGTTTTAACCGATTTGTTAGGAATGAAGGTCCAGAATCATCATTAAGACTCTTCAGTCCAAAACAAACCGATCAACTCGCTCACGCTTCATGCACACATCCAAAAACCACACAGACTATAATCTATGTAGTTACCTGTCTAAATGCCGGCTACCTTATGATGCTTAATCAGCCCATGAATTTGAATATGCAAAAGCAAGAATTTCACTGTATTTTGCACCAGGATGCATTTCTTTATGACATTCCACCTTCTCTGTTCAGTCAAAATACATTAAATGCAATGTAAAGTTTTTTTGCCTGACGTTCTCATGCATCATTGTACTAAAAACAACGAAAAACCTTTGGCGTTTAATAAACACTAGCATTTAGGACTTGCTGTGCTGTGATGTGACGATTAAAGAATGGGGCTGTGTGTGATCGCTGGAAATGAGTTTGACTCCCCTCGTGTAGACAATTTATGCCAATTAAGTAGAAAAATACTAATATATTAAAGTGCTGCTTTGAACAATTGCCGTTTTTCAAAAAAAAAGTCATCAAGAAATGGCACTTAAAGGCCATTGGGGAGGTTGTGACACGATCCCAAAGAGTTCAGTCGAGTGTCTGCTGGAAGAAAAGGGTAAAACAAAATGTTCCCTCTCAGTGCACATTTTCTGGACGAAGGTTAACGTGACACAGGAGTGATGGCGAAGCTGCCTTTGAAAAGACATTAGGTATGCTGCGTGTGAAGGAGACACAGGGTATAATGAAGATTGTTCAAATTTAAATGAGAAGAAATTAGCTTGCAGGCGATTAAAGGAAGGATTAGTCATTAAGTATATTCTTGGTAGGATTTCTTAACTTTTGCCACCTCATCACTTTGTTATACAGTCCTGAGTGTTAGAAAGCTGCACTTTAAGGGGTGAACTCACCTGCAACCGTCTTTTAGTTAAAGTGAAATCATTCTGCATTATTAAGGATTTTTGTTTTAATAAAAAGTACTTAAAGTACATTTCAATCAACCTGCATGCATTTGTCATCTTGTATGTGTAATCTACTCAGTAGGGCATAGGTTAGAGAAGAGGATCGGGAGTTTGCAGGTTCGAATCCCACTGCTGATGTGTCACTACGATGGATCCCTGAGCAAGACCTTTGACCCCCCCATCAGCTCCCTGGAGCGCCGTAATGTGGCCGCACCTCCACATCCAGGAAATACAATTGGTATTTGGGGAATCACAAAGGATTTCCCCAAGGGGATTAATAAAGTATGATTAGTTTATTAGTTCAATACAGTTTTATGGAGTAAATTCTATTGAATCTACTTCACATGCTTAAAGTTATGATCATCCTACCATGTAAAATTGGCTTCCCAATGGATCTTCTGCTGTTCATATCTGGTCTATTGGAAGATGAATATAAGAATCAAATCAAATCACACAAAGAGCCACTTTGATAAAAAGGTTAAGTTTTACAACCTTTTCAACTTGAGAGTGGTATCATAGAAGCTAGTGTCTATGTAGGAAAACTTAATATCATGATCTAGATCTACTAACGGAGGATTGTATCAGACAGATGCACAAAATAACACGTTATAATCTCGGGCGAAAAATAAACAAGAATATTTGGGTTGTGCTTCAGATTGGACAAAATACTGCGAAGAGTTTATGTTACAAGATCAATGGGATTTACCAGCTCTTCAAACATTTAGCCCACCATGACTTTCATTTGATGATTTTATTATATTTTCTGATGTTACACTTAGACAGGACAGTCAAATGTCTAATAGTCAAATATTTTAGACGATTATTGGATTACTTTTTGATGGTTGCCATTTGGTTGCACCATTTCCCATTTTGTTTTTGGTTGTTTGGGGAAGAGTTGTGTTCTTTACTAAACATGTGATAATTTAATGATTGGCTTTCTGGGTTTCTTGTGGTTTTTTTTTATATAGAAATGGGTGAGGGTTTTTTTTTCTTGGAAACAGTCTAATCTGGCAACCCTGCTCAACACTACAGCCTTTTCAGTAAATTCCCCTGAAACGAAAACGCTAAAAACAATGGGAGTTTTCAGTCGAACATTGCTGTGTGAACGACGGCTGGGATATATGATCTTGGTGGTCTGTGTGTATTCACCCAGTACAGCTGACCGATGCAGATTTTAGCAGCCAGCAGGGGCAACGAGGGGTCTTCTGGTCTCATCCTGGCACACTCTTTAAATACAGACACAGCACCGACACCCTGGAAATGAGACACACACACACACACACACACACACACACACACACACACACACACACACACACACACACACACACACACACACACACACACACACACACACACACACACACACAGATGTCAGTGACAAATTGTGATTCATGTGCACACAGCAGTCACATATATCATGTAGCTGCAGATGACACGGATCGCTTTTAAGTGAGCGTATCAAACGCACATCGACTGTCCTTACACAGCCCTAATAGACCCATTTAGACACACAGTCACTTAATACATGTAGGTCAATCATTAATGGACCACGTGCGTGCGCGCGCAAACACACACACACACACACACACACACACACACACACACACACACACACACACACGCCCTAAATAGAAGCGGATCTGACGACACTGAGGCGGCCCCCTTTCTCCTTCTAGGGAGCAGCCTATTTCTAGAGCCCTCCATTGATCTGCAGTGTCACTTTATCCTCCAACCCAGATCAATTTTACTGTCAAACACACACCCACACACACACACACACAGACACACACACACACACACACAGGCGCACACACATTATTTCACAGAGGCAAGCTGCGAGCCAATGTAGCTCATCTTCAGGAGATCGGAGGTTTATTGCCATCCAACCATGTGGACATGGACATCTCCTCTGTGTGTGTGTGTGTTTGTGTGTGTGTGTGTGTGTGTGTATGTGTGTGTGTGCGTGTGCGTGCGTGCGTGCGTGCGTGCGTGTGTGTGCGCGCCCTGCTGTGAGTATATAAGGAGTAATGAGCTCACCTTCCCGGCCGCCATGAGTGACAGGCCCAGCTGGTGCCAGAGGTGAAACTCATTGAATGAGAACTTCATGGCTCGCTCCAGACACTGCAAACGAGCAAAGAAGCAGTTTTAAGTTATGCAACTTTTGCACAAGCATGGATGTGTGAGCGGAGGCTCCGGCTGAGAGCTTTTGTGGTGGTGTACACAGTCAAACCCCCACCACCACCACCGCCGCCGCCAACTGCCGCCAACACTCCCCCAATCTGCACGGTCGCTGTTCTTGGCCACATTTTTCCAGGCCGAGCATCGATTTCCAGTCCCCGCTCGCCACCCACTCCGAGCTGTTTAAAGTACATAATGACGTGATTGATGTGTGTGGACGAGCAGAGGACGGCGTGGTGCGGCGCTTGCCTTGATGTTGTCAGTCAAGCAGGAGTGAGCTAATCCAGGAAAGGAGCCCTCCTGATATTATGATTAAATAACGTGCACTTATTGGAAAGCCCGCTGACCGTGTTACAAGCACACAAAGACGTGGCGCTCCACCAAGCTGCAGCGCACACGGTCTACCGCAGTGGGGTCTAATTAAATGCGAGATGTGTAGTGCTGAAGAGGTTTCAACATTCATATTACTTAAACTCTAATGTTTCAGTAGCAGTGGTGCGATGTGAAGCTGCCCTCGCTGCCACATAGCAGCGCTAACCCCTCTCGACCCTGCTAAATTAAGCCCCAAACCATTACAAATCCCTATTTAACCTCCAGTTTACCGGGGTTAATGTGACGATAGGGAGCTGGGGGTCAGCCAAACAGTGAGTGGAGAATCAAAGAGTGTATTGGCTGAACTAAAGAACTTAAATTAGCCTAACTTTTAGGGTTTTGCTATCAGCTAGGGTCAAACTACCTCTTGTTAGAGGTGCATTAATATCATACATATCACAGTAGACGGGTTAATAACGATCATTTCTTCGATTTATATAAAGGAACGCAGCTGCTCTTGCGTAAGGAAAAAAAATGCTTCCACGTTTAACCACTAGGTGGTAGTGTTGGACCATAACATATGCCAATTCTACCGGAGAAATTCCACTGATCCTCTCTCTAATTTAATATTGATTAGTGATGTTCGATACCACTGATAAAGCAGATGCTTCACTTTGTACAGATCTATTGTGTGAAGGTTAACCGTAGCTTATGTGGTGGGAGTACGGCGTTCAAGGTCTTTCGACTCATCGCTATTAAAAAGACATCAAGGCAAATGTCAATATTCTTTATTTCCGTTCCGAACCCGACTGTGTTAGCAGAAAGCCATACTAGCAACACTAATCACAAATGGAACAAGATGCCAACAACCATTGGCCGAAATGATGTAATTCGATCAAGGTATCGATAATATTGGTCAAATGAAGGTGGGTTGTCTTTTTAAATATAAAATATTTTTTGTTTTTGTTATTTTATAATTCTGTATTCAGAATTGGAAAAAGCTTGACAAAGGACTGAATGTCTGACCTTCGTGCTCCTATGTTAAGAGTATTTAAACAGCCATGGTTGGAATTACTAAGACAGGTGGGAGAAAGTTCCTGCCAAGCAGCTGAGTCTTGTAAATAGCTTAAAAAAAAAACAAAAAAAACTTTCTCCTGTGGTAAAACACCGGCTTTGCTAAAATTAGAATGTAAAATGTTGAACACTTACCACAAGAATCGATGCTAAAACACCCACAGTGCTCCAAGTATTCACATATCTGGTTATGGAGCTGCTGATTGGAACGATTGGAAAACATTCAATCACAAATCCAGACGTTACTCAATCAACACGCTTTTACCAAATGTGATATTTTGTGTATTGACCTTTGCTTGAATACGTAGCTAGTATAGAAAACTGATCGACAAAGTAGTGCGTTGTTAACTGTACGTAACATATAATAAACTGAATATACTGTAGAGAGTAACTCTACGAGCATTGTAATACTAATGTGTTCAGCATTGCCATAGTTATTAGGCTGTTGAACACTGAAGCTCAGACTTTATCAAGAGGCGGCTAATTACAATCAAAAGAGACATTTATTTCACAACTAATAAAAAACACCCAGTGTCCATTTTTTTTTTTCTAAATTATTATTTTAGCTGCGTTCTTTTAGCAATTTTATCCCTTTGATTTGTTTTGGTCATTTAAGCAGTTTTAAGTAATTTTATTTCCCACTGTTTTGGCCAGTTTGGCCTCATTCTTTGAGCCACTTTAACCATTTCTTATGTTTTTAGTTGTTTTTTTGTCATTTGACCCATTTTAGTTAATTTCGTTCTTTTCTGTATTTCAACTCTTATAGCTCTTTTAGATATATACCTTTCTCTGCCATTTCTTTTTTGTCATCATATGCATTTGAACAGTTTTAGCAATTTAGCACATTTAACTAAACCTGGGTAAACCTTTAGATTATGGAAAAATTTCTTCCAATACATTCAGACCCCATTTACAGAACGTTTTGTTTACGCGACAATGTTGGTCAGAGCCAATGAAAACGTAACTTTTTGAAAATGGGTCCCAAGGTGGAACTTTTTGAAAACGACATGGCTCTGTGTCCGTGGAAACGGGGGAAAACACAACTTTTCTGAAACGCTTGCTACTGCTCATGTCCACCACGGCCGTAGCAAACTGAGTCACCCGTGATAAAAATCCAACTTCGTCGTCCACGGACTCACCACCATGTTGTTCTCTATACGTGCATGTGTGGTTTCATTACAAAAACAACATTGTTTTCAGTGTTTCTGTGTAAACCGACTTCTTTTTTTTCCGAACATTGCTGGGTAAACACGCAACTTTTCTGAAACAGAACACAGAAACGACGCATTTTCCCTTGAAACATTGTCGAGTAAATGAGGCCTTGCGTGATGTGATTTATTTGATTTGGTATATTTCCTTCCTGGACAAATGACAATATGCACAAATGCAAAAACACTATATCTGCTCATTGTAATCAGGCCTCGTATTCACAGCTGGAGGAAGATGAAGCTTCAGCTAATGTCACACTGCAGCTGAGTCATGCTAACAAATATTAATGGAACGAAAATGAAATGAGGGGAAGGCGTCAGTGAAATGCAGCATTGTGGCCGTATAAGTGCGTAGTAATGCTACATCCAATTAAAATTTCATATCATAGCTTGGCCTCATGAATTGATTAATGCCACAGTGAGTATGCAATCAATCAATTCGTGGCATGAAAGATGGATGGCACTGATGGGCTGACATCTAATTTTAAATAAATGGCCCATACTGGACTCGTATATCAGCAAGGTGGTCCGCTCCTGTAGGTGGGAGTCCCTCTGTGTGTGTGTGTGTGTGTGTGTGTGTGTGTGTGTGTGTGTGTGTGTGTGTGTGTGTGTGTGTGTGTGTGTGTGTGTGTGCGTGCGTGTGTGCGTGTGACTGATGCTATCTATGAATCAGTCAGACAGGTGGACAAACCTAATTTGAGACAACCTCCAACCTCCCAGACTGAGGGGGGGGGGGGGGGGGGGGGGGGTGAAAGGGAGAGAAAAATAGTGTGAGAATTGAGAAGGAATCAGAGGTGTGAAAAGCAGAAGTATTAAAAAAAAAAAAAAAAAGAAAAGTCAGACAATGTGGTGTGGGGGTGGGGGAAGCCAGGAGATGAGGAAAAGACGGAGAGAGAAAAAAAAAGACACATAATCCCCGTGCTCAGAGTGATAAGGACATTCATTAAAAAGTTTGGCAAAGGCAAAGCTCTCGCTAACACATCTCATCTCTCACTCCTTCGCTCTCCTCCCCTCAGACCTCCAGCATGGAGGAGCACCGGTGTGTGTGTGTGTGTGTGTGTGTGTGTGTGTGTGTGTGTGTGTGTGTGTGTGTGTGTGTGTGTGTGTGTGTGTGTGTGTGTGTGTGTGTGTGTGTGTGTGTGTGTGTGTGTGTGTGTGTGTGTGTGTGTGTGAGTGAGTGTGTGGCTGTGTGTGTGCGCACCTCGCACAGCATGGCGTATTGCCCTCTCCTGGCCATGCCGATGGTGAGCAGGTCGTACACGGAGGTGGCATCGTGCAGGCTGGCCTGGCGGGCCTCAGCCTGGTCCGGCAGACGACTGATCACAGCTTCACCGCTAGCCTGGACACACACACGCACACGCACACGCACACGCACACGCACACGCACACGCACACGCACACACACACACACACACACACACAAGCACTCCATCTCAGCTGCAGGCGGAAAGGTTGCGGGTTGTGTGTGTTTGTGCTCGTCTCACCATGGACTCTGTGATGAGCAGCAGCAGCACAGCCTCCTCCACCACGTCCTGAGGACAGAAGCAACTGCCAGGACACAGAGAAACACTGAATAGTACCAAGAAGTGGACGTCTCTCCCTCTCAAACACACACACTCACATACAAACACAGTGAGTCCACAGGTAGATCAGCACTGAGTGTCCAGTTTCTGCCTCGCCTGTGGAGCTGTAACACAATACAGACCTCCTTAGCTGTATCACTATACAGCACTATCTCACATGTCACACACACTGGATCCCTCATTTCTTATCTGGCTAAATCTCCCATTCAACACTTTCTTTTGCTCCGTCTTCCCTCTCCGGATGTCTGCGCGTCCCGTTAAAGGACACATTCACCAGACACCGGCACAGGCCTTTTCACAAGAGGCCCGCCGATGACAAAAGCCACAAACAATGTGACTCCTCGGGGTGAATTCTCCTGTTCCTCCTTTGCCTTCTAATCTCAGACATGGATTTAGATCTTCACTTATGATAGTGTGGGCAGGATTAGTCATGTGGTACTGACTAAGTATGGCTCGCAGGGTCTCAGCAACCAGCACAGCATCCAAGAGGGGAAATGCAGAGGCGAGGCAACAAAGGGAGGGGATACGGTTCAGTGTGTTGGTGCAGATAATCAGTTTGTCCTGTCAGGCCGAGTTACGTTCCTGTCTTTGTCATGAAATGTCGTAACGTGTGATATCATAAGTCATGTCATGCCATGTCTTCAGAAAGAATGATTTTTTTTCATTCATTTTCCATTGTCATGCTATGAATTTTTATCTCATATCAGACTATGTCATGTGACATTACAACATGTCATGATATAAGATCCAATGACATCTCATTCCATATGGTGTCAAGTGATGCATTATCATATCATATTATGCCATGTCAGGTCATGTGACATTACATGTCATAATGTAACATACATTGTCATGTTATTGTACACTCTGTCATATGATATATTAAATGTATCCATATTGTGTAAAGATATGTAATATTTCCTACTAAAATATGCATTGTCATTGAGTCTCATGTCATTTTTATCCCTGTATATCATATTATGTCATAATGTCATGCCATGCCATCTTCAGTTCTGTAAATTTCAGTAATGCATTTGATACTCGCATCGTATCGTATCGTATCGTATCGTATGATATCATATCATTTGTAGTTTTTTCATTTCCTCTAATGCATTTGATGCTATGTCATGTCATGTCATGTCACATCATGTCATGTCATGATGCTATGTTATTTGACATCTCACAGATCATATCGCAACATGTCATGTTATTTAAGTTATGTCTTATTTGAGCAAGTCATATACCATGAAAAGTCATTCCATTTCCTATTACGTTACTGCCATTTCCCATAGTTTGTCATCATGGCATCTCATGTTATTTGCTGTGATGTCATTTCCTGTTGTTCCATGTTATGCCATCTCATGTTACTTCCTGTAATAATATTTCACATTAAGCAACTTCCTGATACTCATGTCATGTCATGTTCTTATATGTATGCGTATATTATGCCCAATCATGTCTTATCATTTCATGTCATAATATTCCATGTCACTTCATCTCATGCTGTTATATCGCATCTTTCACTCCAAAAACACTGTATATTACTTACAAACTGGCCTCACACTGCATGAAGTAATACTTTTATTATGGCTTGTTAAACAAATACAAATCGTCTGTCTGGTATTTGAAGTGAATTAATAATTAATTGTCTGAACTTGATAGCCCTCACAACTTGAAGTCAGCAGCAGGTTTAGATGAAACCTTGGGCATGATGACCTCTAGTGGCAATCCAGGGCTTTCGTTAAGGTGCAGATAAAACTGTGTGGTGCTTAAATCTCCCTTTCTTAGGACAAATTTGAAGTTCTGTTTAAGATGACATTCTTTACTGAACTAAAGCCACGTTGATCGTACATTATCTTTCTTTGTCTCTTGTGGCCATTTTTGTAGACAAACCAGCCGATATTTATGTAGCCCAGTGTCACAGATACTCAAGGGACCTTACAATCAGCAGTGTATACCACAGTCTCCATCCTCAGAGCCCTTGTTTGGATAAAGGGGGAAATCCCAGAGCCATGAAAAATGGGAGCAAAAATGGGAGAAATGTTGGGAAGAGCAACAATGAAGTGATCCCACGTACAGGATATATGACGGAGGTCATGTTTAAAGTGGGGAGCATAATGACACTAATTTCAGGCTCATATTATCAAATCAGAGAGTAGAAACAGCAACACTGAGGGGAACTGTGGGAATTTTGCAAAGAAAATTCTATACTATGTAGTAACTTTCCCTATGTTAAATCTTAAGATCACTATGGACTGTTAAATATCTAAAGGTTTTCCATTCGATTAGCATTGATCTCATCTTATTCACAGTTCCACGTAATATTCTGGGAATGATGAAGTTATTTTCCCTGGAGTGGAAGGTTTAGCCATCTTGAACGTTGTGCTGAAGATTAAGAGGAATTGTAACCTTGCAGGATTCATGTAAAGAAATAGGAAAGCCTGGTTTTAGGCTCAACATACCTTACTAACCCATGAATGTAACATCAGTGTGCCCCAGTTGAGTCATCATGGAGCAAAGCTTTGATAAAGGCAACTGATACACAGAGGTGGGCCAAGTTCTTGTTTTTCCGTCACTTTTTGTCTAATTTTTCAGCAATTCAAATTGTAATTTCTGAACAAAGCAATCACTTCTCCACAAACTAAGATTAATTTTACACTTGATGGAGGAGCTATAGGTCTGGGAAAGGTTGGAGCATACAGGCTGATACAAACCAGTCGGTGCTGTACCGCTGTGGAGGTTTAACGGTGGGGTAGATGGCGTCCTTGGAGGCGGCGGCCCCCTCCCTGTGGAGCCAGGCTGAGGGTGGGGGCCCCAGCGGGGGCCAGTAGCTGTCCTCACTCACAGAGCTCAGCAGCACCTCTGCAAGCTTCTTGGCTGCAGACTGGGAACCACAACGCATTCATACATGTTCTCTTACTGCAATGCTTACAGTAAAACCTAGATAAATACTAGAAGAGCTTCCTATCCGTGTGTACTCTGGGATTCACATGGAAATAAGCTGATAATAGCAGTTTTCAAAGTGGTGTGTTGAGTCATGTTTCTGCCTTATGTAGATTTTCTGTTGTGATTCATGATACTTATAATAGCAGTAAGGCAACAGTTCATATTTTATTCTCTTTATAGTCCCAAACCAGAGACTACACCACATTTATGGGGTTTAATCTCCAAAATGTTGGAGCCGATATTGTTTTACAGGTGTTTAATGATCAATGTGTTGTTTCAGGGTGCTATAAAATGCATTATGTAAATGGGTACAGCTGTGTGAATGTGTGTGTGGCTCACCTTCCTGAAGCTCTGAGACCCTCGTGACTCCACCACTCTGAGCACCCTACGCAGCTGATGAGCACCCTGTGCAAGATGACTAACACACACACACACACACACACACACACACACACACACACACACACACACACACACACACACACACACACACACACACATACACACACACACACGCGCACACAGAGTAGGTGTGCATCAATATGTTGTATAGGCAGAGAGGGGGCCACATTCAACCAAAATAAATGCGAGGAAGCAAACACAGACAGTCACACACACACACACACACACACACACACACACACACACACACACACACACACAAACACTCCACATTATACATACACAATACTCCTCTCAAAGTAATGTGATTTACTGGTATACTGCACATGATGGTTGTAACTATGATGAACGTTGGATGCATATTAAAGCCCCCATGGGGAGGATTATAGTTTCACCAGGGAGAGGAGTGAAAAGCTGCTATGACAGTTGCACAGCAGCACTGACACCTGCTGGTTGATTTGCTCTCTCACCGCTTCAAACGCTTGAAACAAGAACAAGTATAGTTCCTCACGTCTCTGATCTTTGGAAAGAGGAATGACTCAGCGAAATCTAAAAATACTGCGCGACCACTGGTGCAATGCAAAGACAGACAAACTGTGGTTTCTGGCCCGTAATGGGCCATTAAGGTGAGTTATTGGCCTGTACTGTGGGTGGACTGGACTCACCCCCTGTGCAGCAGACAGAGGTAAGCGCTCTGTAAAGCCGCATGCAGGAAGTAACCCAGGTCGACTTCAGCAGGTGAAGGAAGGGGACTGGATTTGGCTCCTTTGGCATGGGGTGTCGTTACAGTCTGAAAACACAGACACGTTCAAGTCTACACTCAAGAACCACGTTTAAACCTTAAACAGCTTTGAGGATTCGATTAGACGGCAGCAGCCAAAGTAGAAGAGCTTTGAACAGGAGTGTCGAGTATAGAGACCACCGCAGGAGAAAATATTCATTTGGACTTGTCAACTCAATTAACTGCCATCTGTCATTATTGATAGTGTTTGAATAACAAAATACTGCAACACCTCAGCGAACAGCATTCTAGCTGACATGTAGTTGTACCTGTAGTTATAGAATAATGATTTACTTTCATTCAGTCAGGCCAACCTAATATTAAATTTAGCTGAATGTGGCCCCTGAAATGAAATCCATAATGAAACCCCTGGCCTAACCATTTTACCTAATTAACAACTTATTTTTAATTGCAAGCCTGAAGGAAAGAACAGTTCTTTATAAACGTTTATTTATTATAAACATTTTGCTCTGCAACGTCAGTGAATGCCGTGAATGTGTGTGAACCTTATCGAGCTCCTGCAGGAAGGACAGGGCTGCGTCGCAGGCTCGGAGGTAACAGGACAGACTCTCCTCCTGTCTCTCGGACAGACGGACCCGAGACACTGACGACACGATCTGGTGGTCCAACGACAGACCTGACATGTAGACGGGGACAGGAAGCACGAGGTTTTACAGGCTACTCGTACAAAGGTATGAAAATTTAAAATATTTGTGTATATTAGGTCATTTTAAAAAAAGTAACCTGATTTATTTCTGCTTTGAAGTGTATTAAAATAGATCACCAAATAGTCTGCATATCAGAAGAGTGTCGTATTCTACAAACAGTTAATACATGTTGCTATTCCAATATGAATAACTTGGGCTGTGTTTCAGTACTGATGGACGTCTCCACAACAAACAGCTGAAGTCTGTCGAGGTCCAGATGCTCGTCCTGATGTTTGTTAGCAGGTTTATTGGTACAAATAATCAGAAGAAGCAGGAACTTCTCTGTACTGCAGGAGGCAGAGACCTCAGACCAGACGCCTCGACAAATCAAATAAGCTGAGCAACTGCCGAGGTTCATCGCCTCGATCTTCACATTTGAGCCTTGTAAACCCCCCCCCCCAACACACACACACAGACACACAAACACACACACACACACACACACACACACACACACACACACACACACACACACACACACACACACACACACACACACACACACACACACGCACACAAAGATTGTGATCTGTTTCTCTCAGGTCACCACAATAATCCTCCATGAATCCCATTCAGCTGGAATCAAAACAAGCAGAGAGAAAGGAAATGTGACGGTCATGAGCTCATGTCCGATCACCAGGAAACAGGGAGGCATAATGATGATGATGATGATGATGAGTGAAACAAGATTGCCCAGCGTTCCACTCTAATGTTCTCTGAATGGGCCACTGAATATCGCTGGTGTGTTGCAGTAAATACTTGACTTTTTGAACCAACTTTTCTCTATTTAATCATTCATTTATTTTGTGACTGTAAAAGGCTTGTTCCACACATGACGCTGATAAGTATGAGATTCAAAAAAAAAGAAGACATCGCTCTTCTTTTATATCAAACCATCGACTTGAGTGAAAACACCAAAAGCTCCCTGACACAACCACACGACTCGCTGTCCAGTCAAACTGACGATTTCCAGACGCATTTGTGTTCTTCCATACAAGGTTGTTGTGATCTTAAGGAGTAATAACTCAAGTGGACTCGAGAGTGAGACCATCCGGGAGATGTTTGCAGCTTTTCTGTGATGTTTTTGGAGGAAACCTGCCAGTGATGAACTATGAAGATCAGCCTTGTCTGTACAGGATGCGTTGCTCATGTTAACTGTGCAACGTGATCAAACCACCATCTGAGTTTACTCAATCCTTTTCTCGATTTCTTCCAAAACTTGCAGTAAATTCTAACCTGAACAAAAAGTATTTGTGCCATCTGCAAATAAAGCAAACTGTTGTATTGTTTGAAAGCATACAGTATGTAGTTAATGTACAGTACAAACAGTTTGGGTCCCAATGCTGACCCCTGGGGGACACCACCAGCAATGTCGAAGCATGATGACTGAAAATCACCCTTTTTATCAAATTGCTGCCTGTTACTTTGATAACTTTATGGTCTACTCCTGCATTTGATTGTTTTTCAACCATGCAAATCCACAAAGTTCTATTAATTAAAGGACTGCTAATCTTTTAACTAATTTGAAATAAAAAATTAAGATCACAACTAGCAGGAGTTTATTTTAATCATATTTCACAGATCACCTTGCATTTTGTGCTTTCGGGGGCTCAGTGCTTCATCCAGTCAGTCCTTGCTGAACTCAAGCAAACCAACACAGAAACAGCACAGATTTCAACAGACTATTCTAATGTAAACGGGGCCTAATGTACCCAAAACCCCTTATTTTGAATACTCCAGTGTTTGCATGTGTTTGCTCCGTATTTGAAATGTTGTCCCCTGACTGGTGAAAGCCGGTACCTTTAATCACGAAGGCCTCGGCCAGCAGCCGGAGGTGGTAGTTAGGCTGGTCGTCCTGTGTCAGCTCCTCCAGGCCCACCCTGGCACACATTCCCTGAGCGTCCCGGTAGCGGCCCTGCACATAGTGCACTTTGGCCATCAGCAGCAAAGCCTCGTTCAAGTACCTGGGCTGCCGGACAACAAGACATGAACGGAGATGACGAGTTCTGAGCTTTGTTTGTTTTAATCGGTGAACATTTTCTCTGCGCTAAAGCCTGTAGTGTGAATGTTTTACAGGATTTTATCTCAATGCATTTTGCACTCTTTCATCCTCAAAGCGGCCAAACATAGCCATACATGAAAATCTGCTATTAAATTCTCATACATAAATATTTTTTCTCTCTTTTTTTCATAAACCACTTCAGCAACTTCAAACTTTTTCAAAAATTCCAAATGTTCAATCAGATTTTTAACCCTGATTTAGAATGTTTAGTTACTTATTCCAAAATAACACAACAATTTAAATATTTTAACACGTGGGGTTTTTTTAACTGCTTGACTGTACGGTGTTCTTGAGTGCTGAGAAAGGCGCCTTCAAATAAAATGCATTATTATTATTATTACTTGAAAATCATGAAATCATCTGCAGCCAACCCAACCCTGACATGCACAATCTGTTCAAAATAAGTTGGATTTCCCTGAAACATTTTGTTCCCTTAAAAGTATAATTCAATATGGACATGAGCTAAAGGCAATAAAATTGCATGTTAATAGATTCACAAAAAATAACTTATAACATTTCAGTATACAACCTATGCGTTCAAGTCTGTTTCACGCTCATATTCAAGGTTTAGTTTAAGATCAGTTGGTGGCATGCCCACGAATGGGAAACCAACTTCAACCTAAAATAGCTTAAAATAGGTCACATAAGAAATAATAATCATAATTCAGTCATGTTTTTTTGCTATGTCATGTACAAAGAAAAAAAAACCTAATACCTTTTATGAATAATTGTAATTCACCTCCTACATTCAGGACCCAATAGTTTAACATTGTATAACCCTACTTGGACTGACCGAGAGACGTCCTCGGCTCAGGACGGTGTTGAGGAAGCCCTTGGCTCGAGCCAGTCTGGGCTGGGACTTCTCCATCAAAGGCGTGGCGCTCCGTAATAGATCCACATTTTCCTGCAGGCATTCCTCCAGCAGAGACTCGGCCAGCAGCAGCGTCCCATAATCATCTGGAAGGGGGGGATGAAAAAGTTAAAAATGTGTTTGAGTTCGGGGTCAAAGGTCATTAGTTTCTGTGGCCAAAGCAAACCTCCATCAGCGGAATAAAAACAGTGCAGCCTTCAAGTCTGCGTAGAAGCCACAGTTTTCTATATTATCCCTGTAATGACAACATAATCTTATCATAACATCTTGTTCACAAATACTGAATTAAGATACTCCGGCTTACAAGTAGTAAACCTCTGTCTGTGTACACACACGCTCGATTAAAAGCTTTCCTGTTTGACTTATTCATCCTGTGTATGTGATCAGATGCCAGCTCTGCGAGCAGTGTTTATGTCTGAATGTGCTTTGACATATTTGCCTGTTGGTTTTATCAGCACAGCACAAGGCTGGAGCCTTCTGAGAGGAGGAGGAGGAGGAGGAGGAGGAGGAGGATAAACAGCCAATGAGCAAAGTAAAAGATGTGTTCAGTCAATTTAAACTCAGGAAAATACCAGAATGGCAATGAAAGTCATTGAGAAGTTACAAGGTCAGAGGAGAAATACTCTTTGTTTCAATCCAGGTAGTTAAAATCTTAACAATATTCTGGTCTGTGTTGGCGGAAAGAAGTGTTTTTTTAAGCGAACTGACTGACTTTTCTTTCACGAGTGTGATTTACAGTTGATTGTCACAGTGAGTCACTGAGGAGATTAAAGCTGCCAAAAATCCTCAAAATTAATTAACTACAATTATTAGGTGACAGTATTCATTTATTTCATGCTCAACTAAACTCACAGTCCACTTTTAGCAGTGATTCATACTTCCCCAATGTTGTATTGCAAATGCTTTTTGTCCCTTTTTCCACACAAGTTTTAATTACCTGGTTATGTGCAGCCATTAACAATGGCTGCACAAGTACGTCCAGTAAACCAGTCCCCAACAAAGGTTCCTACCTCGAGATTTATGGTTGGTTTTGCAAAACGCAAACTCTTTGAACCTTACAAAAATCTTGGAATATATTTACAAGACAAGGCAAGGCAAAGTTATTTACAGAGTACCATTGAAACACAGGGCAATTCACGGTGGTTTACAAAGAAATACATTGATAAAAGAAATACATTAAAGCTTTAAAAGTTCTTATGAACTTCTCTCCATGCGAGGGAGTTTTTCCTGGCCACTGTTGCTTGTTACACCTGCTTGCTTTGGAAGGGTTTAGTTGGGTCCTGTTGTACTCTATCATTGTAAGAGCGCTTTGAGATGTTTGTTGATGTGATTTAGCGCTTTACAAATAAAATTGAATTGAATTGAATTGAATTTAAAAGAAATTAAAGCTAAAAACAGCATAAAGGTTTTAAAAACAACATAAAAAGTAGAATAACTAAGGTGAGCGATTTATTAAGATAAATTTAATAAAGTAAGTAAAATCTATTGTTTATTCGAAAGCCTGTGCACATAAGAATGTTTTATGTCCTGATTTAAAAGAAGTGAGTGTGTTAGCAGTCTTCAGGTGTTCGGGAAGTTTGTTCAACAGGTGAGGAGCGTAGGAACTAAAAGCTGCTTCACCTTGTTTGTTTCTGACTCTAGGAATACTGAGTTAACCTCTTCCTGAGGAGGTCTGGAGGTTTTATATTCTACAAGTAAATCTGAGATGTATTTAGGCCCGAGACCATTCAAAGCTTTATAGACCAGAAGTAAGATTTTGAAGTCAATCCTTTGACACACAAGCAGCCAGTGCAGGGATTGGAGCACGGGTGTAATGTGCTCCACACTCCTTGTGTTAGTGAGGACACTAGAGACGAAACACTAAAAGACTTTATAAAACTGGTATGTTCACACTGAAAATCCTGTGGAGGAGCTCATCTAAACTCACACACTCACATTCACACTCAGGGACCATAATTAACCTCACATGCATGTTTTGGGGATTGTGGGAGGAAACCCATGCACACACAGGGAGAACATGCAAACTGTGCATCAGTGCTGTGTCAACAGCCTCGTTATAAATATATTGGTTGACAAGCCCAAATCCTGCGGCTTTAACACAATATCATAATTTTTGTGCTCTGTTCGTTTGTGTCTGTGCCCTAGTATGAAGAGTTCAAATCTTAATACTACTTCTGGGCCTAAATACTTGAAGTTCACTTTAAAAGCATACTGTGTGGGTAATAACCATTGCATATAAAACAATATGAGAACATTGTAATAAGTTACTAGGAAGGACATGGACATGCGGCTATTTGTTTGTCTGATCTTGAGGATAAACAAGATGCCGCCTGAATGGGAACATGCATTTTTAGTTCACAAGGATAAACCACAGGATACTTAAAAATACAGGATCTAGGATTACTGTAGGCGGTAAACAAAATGCCACGAGTTATTTTATCATAAGTTATAGTTCTCTCTGGGTTAATAAAATCCTGAGAGTGCCAGAAAGGCATCCAGGCCACATCGGCTGCCATGTTAGGAATCAGAAACCTCCAATGTTTTAACTCAAGGTGTCCAAACTAAGGCCTGCGGGCCATCTTGGGACCATTGTTCATTTATAATCAGCCCATAATAAGTTCTATAAATATCACACACAATAAAAAAACATGAAACGTGAAACATCACTGCGTTGATTCTGAGTTTTAAGTTTGCTGGAGCTTGAAGAAGACAACACTGAGTCATCAAAGGATACCTAATACCATATTGTCTGGACTATAAGTCACTCTTTTTAAGTTGTTTGGTAGTCGTGCAAATTCTAATAAGAAATATAGTGGTACGTACCATCTGTGACCACTAGAGATCACTGTTTGACAACAGAATGCTGCTACAGCACCACAGAAAAACTGCCATTACCTCCATATTCAACCGGTAGTGCATGCAAAAATGTGGCCGGAAAATTATTCTCAAAGAATAAAATCGCTTTTTTTTTTCCTCTTCGTGACAATTATTTTGACAAACGCAACACAAAGTCTGGTAAATACGGCGATATAAAGGACTAGTTCATTAAAAACCCTGAGTTTCAGACCTGTTGTTTGTATGCGTTGCACACAGACGTCTCTGACAAGCGAAACGAGGACAATCGGGTCAAAATGAAGAACAATTGTTACTAACGAAACCTAAAAACACAAGATTTCAGCCCATGACGGCGATGTCGTTCAGTGATCCAGCCGTGAGCCACTGTTCTCGGTCACACGCGTGAAAGGAAGCTGAACGGGCCCTAATCAGGCTGAACCATCACGGCTGTAAAGAAAACAGAGAAACCTGAGAGCAAAGTAACAGACCTCCTCCTGCTCTTGTCTTCTTTACAGTTTTACAGCCGGGTGGAGGCGTCACCGCCTCACCGGGCACAAAGTTCCTCTATCTCTAATCTGAAAGCAGCTCATGCGGCGCGCGCACTGGCCGACGCTGTGATACCACATTAATTTACCGGCTGAGTGCGTGTGCATGCAGGGGGAAACCGGCTCCGCGCCGTCAGCACAAAAACAAGGAGGCCCCTCGCAGGCGGGTCACCTGAAGCCCGTGTTTACCCTGCGGAGGTGAGGGTGCATTAGCGGCGTGCCGAAGTTACGCTTTCCAAGGGGCAGAAGGATGAGTGTTGTTTACCATCCTGCGAGCTGGTGTAGAGTGTAAACAGGTTTCAGGGGTAATGGCCCGGCTGAAAACTTGTTGTGCATAAGCGACACCGGACTGACGTCCATCATCTATGTGTATAGTCGTACAATAGCCTTCCTTCCATCGCGCGGTGCGATTGTCTGAGTTGTCCGGTAGCCCCCCCCCCCCCCCCCCCCCCCCCCCCCTCTCCGTGACCCCCAGACCCCACCAAATGACACGCATGTGAGAGAACAAAGTAGTTCAGGTAAACTGAGGCTCCCTTTGAAGTGAAAACGTGTCGTTTTTTTGCGTTTCCGAAAGGTTTTCGTGTTTTCACTGCAACACTTTTGAAAAATATTTCCATTCGCAACGAAAACTGCCAAAAGGAAAAAGAAAAAAAAAGAAGAAAAAAAAGTAGAGAAAAGAAAAAAAAGGAAAAAAAGGAAAAGAAAAAAAAGGAAAAAAAAGAAAGAAAACTGACGAAACAATATAATTTCCATTTGGGACCACTAGTGGGCGCTGTTGCTTTGTCTTTGTTTTTTGTAATAAAACCTCCCACACAATACTTTATGAACATTAATAATAGCGAGTACACGGACATCGGACGGCCAAGTTGGGTCTGTGAGTCATGACACTCGGGAGGCCACCATGTTTGTTATTGTCCATCTACTCACGCATGTGCAGAAGAACTATTTACCAAAAGCCACGGTGCACATGTGCAAACATAAAAAAGGGGTCAACCGTCACAGAAAACCACAAGAGTCTGGAGCAGATAATTGAAGCGACTCATTGCTTCTTATTTTTTTTGTTAATACTCCTGCCATTTTATCTATCAAGTCAGTGTTTAATAAGGGTAGGAGTCTTTTTTAAAGGCACGATTACCACATTTTGGTTCTTAACAAAAAGTCCAATTTTATCCGGTAGTTTACAATATTGCCTTTTCATGACTTATCTCACCTGCTAACTGCTGTAAACACAGTTTTATGTGAAACATTGTGGTGAAATGAAGCTTCAGACAATGAAAACATCTCATATTATAAAGATAGGATGTTCTTCTAGTTCCTCTTCTTCTCATCCTGACGTTTAGTGTGCTTCATGATGTTAGAAGTCAGTTCTCTGGTATAGATGCAGCCTGGATGGATTTTTAATTTCATTCATTCCATCCTGTGCAGAACGGCTGGACTCCTGCTGGGGATCTCATGATGAATGAACTTTTACATTTGACATCTTTAAAAGGCATTTAATGTGATAAAAGGAAAAAGACAGTGGAGATTTTTCTTAACCAATAATGACTTAATCATGGTAATAGTGCATTTAGGTTTGTGTCACCCCGGGTTGCCAGATCTGACCGACAGTTTCCAGACAAAGAACAAGAGAAAACACTCTCCAATCAAATTGATGAAAAATTGGCTGAAATTAAGAAAAAAAAAAACTGCTCAAATCACAACATTGCTCAAAATTATCCTAAAAACACACAATAAGCACAAAAGCTTCGCCACGGCACTGAATAGCTATAAGAGCGAAATCCTGCAAACAAACACAAAAATAAATCAATAAACGTGATAGTCTCAAACAGACAAATTCTTCATCTACAACCAACAGGATTGACAAGGATTTACTCTCCTGTAATGTTTAATTTAAGAACCCTTATGAGTCTAGAAAACATGTCTTACAGCTTACAGAAGGTCGTGACTGTGCAAACACTGATAGCAGGGGGGTTTAAACCTGAACAGATACAATCCAAACGCAAAACACAACTTGTTTGAGATCATACACGGAGACGGAAATGATTCACAAATGATTTCTGATACAGGTAACTGTGCTGAACCGGAAAGTCAGCTGTTGTGAGAAAACATTGGATTGGTGTTTGCCGGCACTCATTCCTGGATCTGCAGTGGAAACCTTCACTGACAGTTTGGACACCCTGCTACAGTCCAAAGTCCAGTTTGGGCACAGAGACTAATTCCTGCACTGCAGAAAGAAAACAATCATCTGTCACCACCCACACATGTTGGCTTGAGAGTGAGAATAAGAGCAGATCTTTCTAAATTAAATCTTCTAAATGACTTTACTTAGTAGAATTTTATCACTTAAATCGATTAAAGATTTCTCTAAAAACTACAACTTCCTGAAACCAGACAGACTTGATGCAGATCACTGGACCAAATGTTTCTTCTACATGAGATCAGACCTGAACTTGAACCTGACCAGGTGAACTCCACAACCACCCTCTCTCTCTCTCTCTCTCTCTCTCTCTCTCTCTCTCTCTCTCTCTCTCTCTCTCTCTCTCTCTCTCTCTCTCTCTCTCTCTCTCTCACCGTCTTCGTGGATCTTGGCCGCCTGCATCTGCTCCACGGCGGCCGGGATCTTGTCCCACTGGCACTCGGCCCGGTAGCGCTCCAGCTCGGCTTCCAGCCGGGCCTGGGTGAAGGAGACCCGGGCGGCCATGGGCGGTCGGTCCCGGTGCTGGTGGCTGTAGTCCCCGGACACGATGGGAGTGACGGCGGACTGCCGGAGGCAGAGCAGAGAGTCAGGAGGAGGAGACCGGAGACCCGGAGGAAAGGAGCGAGGAGCCACGCGCCGGGGGGGCGGGAGGGGGAATACACTCTCTGGGAGGGAAAGAAAGAAAGAAAGAAAGAAAGAAAGAAAGAAAGAAAGAAAGAAAGAAAGAAAGAAAGAAAGAAAGAAAGAAAGAAAGAAAGAAAGAAAGAAAGAAGCTGGTCCCGAGCCAGCTCTATTTACTGTTTTTAATTCCTTGTCATTTTGACTTTTTCTCAAAATTCTGAGAAATAATAAAGTAAAACTTTTTTTTTATTATAAAATAATTACTTTTTCCGAATTTCGATCTTTTTCTCAAAACTCATGTTTTTGATGACGTTTTCTACATGTTTGAAAAAAATGTAAAACCTTTTTCTCCGAATTGTGGCTTTTTTTATTTTCTCTTTTCATTCTTAAATAGTCTGACTTTTTTCCATCTGAATTCTGACTTCCTCAGCTAAACTCATTTTTCTAATTTTTCTCATTTTTCTAAAGAATGCAGATTCTTTGCTCTGAATTATGATTTTTATTTGTCAGAATTATTACAGGAAGAAGGTTATAGCTTCATCCTCTAATTTTGACATTTTACAGTATTTTACTTTTTTGTAGAAAAAAAATTCAAAGGTCTGTTTCTGTGAATTTTTTGAGACTTTTTCTGCAGATACATTTTTTTCTCCTATGAATTCTGAGTAAATCTTTTTTTAAATTTTCTACCTATTTTTCAATTTTATTATTATTTTTTTTTTTACTATTTTTCTAGAATTTAGATTTGTTTGTTAGAATTGTGGAAAAAAAATTTACTGAAGCTTTTGGGATTTTATTTTTCTCATGTCCTCCACTTTAGATGTCAGAATAAACCTTAAAAAGATGCACTTGTCCACAAAGGGTTTTTAACATGTCTGCAAAAAAAATAAAGCAGAGGCCTCTTCAACCTGGATCATCTCTCTTTTTTATTCAATCATTGCACTGCAGAAAGGATGATGCATCTTTAATGCAATGCTCTGTATAATGCATAAGTTCCCGTTCCTGGTGTTGTGCATTAGTGACTTCTGTCGGTTTCTTAGAAATGAGCATTTAGAGCTGCCTTGATCTGCAGGCTGCCTCCTCTCTCCTAAGACTCTCTCTCTAATCTTTCCCCCCCGTTAACACTTTAACTGGATCAGGTGGCTTAAACAGCAAAGCAAAAAGAAACGAGCGTGCAGCCTGTAACTGTGGCAGGATGCGTGCATTTCACACCATGAATGTGCCTTCTTCTCCTTCGATTTTGATTAAATTCGTTCATTTTTGGAAACGTGTGTGTGATTTGCTTTGGCTTTGGCTTTGGCTTGCTCCCTGATCTGGCCTGAGCAACACTGGCATGTAGTTCCCGTCTCTCTGCTCCAAATCAGTCCAGCCTGTCGAATCACATGTATCCGCACTTGTTTTAGCAAAATAATAGAAATGAGAATAACGTGTGCATCATAGCACTGTGAAAAACTTTTCTGAGCAGTGAATGAAAGGGAGGAAACTCGGGGGGAAAGGTGGGCGTTGGGATGGGTGTCAATAGGAGGAAACAGGGATCGATGGGAATCTAGATCTACTTTATAAATATGATCGATAAAAACCTCCAGCCTCCTGAACAGAGATTTAGTCGCGTCATTTTCTCCTCTGAATCCTGACATTTGCACGTCAGGAGCGTGTTGACCCTCCTGTCCGTCTGACAGCTCAGCTGCTCATTGGGTTGCCAGGTTGGACTGACAGCTTCCAGCTCTAACACGAGATAAAAACACAAGTCGGCAAAAGCCTCCTCAGAAACCCCTGTTACAAATGTAATCGCAGATCACAGAACTTAACTTAGGATTCACAACTGAACTGAATAACTAAATCAGGTTATTTAGAAACAACAGTGCAATCAAGCAGACAAATAGCCAACAGCAAGGTTTCCCCCTTGACCATGGCATCATAATAAGCTATACATTTAATACATTTAATACAGAAACAAAACTTTTCATGCTTGACTACAATTTACGATCAGTCCTCAACACGTCACATTAGGTTTTTTTTATGATGATGATTTGTAATATCATACACCTTATATTATCTATTTTCTTTTCACTTCGTTTCTTTATTTGTTCTGTAATTATTTTCTTGTGTTTCCCTGCATCATTGCTCATTTCTTATTTATATTTATTTGGTTTATGTGTGTATACTTAGATATTTAATACTCAATTCCATTTAAATATACTATAACTTTGAGAATGAATTTCCACTTAGGATTAATGAAGTATTCTATTCTATTCTATTCTATTCTATTCTATTCTATTCTGGTTTAGTTGAGTTGAGTTGAGTTGAGTTGAGTTGAGTTTACTTTACTTTACTTTACTTTATCATCATAGCATTAAATAGAGTCCAGATACAGTAGTGCATTAATACAGCACATATACAGTATATGTTTCAAACTGTGGGTTATTAGTGAAAATATCTCCCCAATCAAACTATTTCTAACTTTTCCTTTTTTTCTGTTGCTGTTGTTGTTGTTGTTTTTCAACCCTCTTTACCATAGATTACAAAGAGTTTTCTTAATGCGTTCTCTGGAATATATTTAAAACGCCGCGTAATGTTGTGAAAACCATTACATTTGTCAAGTGATTTTATTCCACCCTTAAATTGTGCGGAAATATTCCCGATCTGGCAACACCGCGGCGGGCTGCTGCCTCTCCTCCGTGCTCGTAAACAAAGAGTCGTGCAGAAGTTTACTTTATTTTTTGCCTCAAAAACGTACATTAGAGTTTACAAAACAGCACTGGATTAGATTATGTAAATATGTCTTCAGACGCTATTACTGCTACACTGTTCTAGTAATATATATAAATATGTATATATCAATGAAAACGAGGCTATGTTAAAGATACAATTGTGTTTTAATTGCCAAAAGTGTAAACATTCATTAACATCTTACGAAGTATGGTTGTTTAGGGGTGAACTCTCTCGCTGGACGTGTACACTCTTTGATTATTCCAACCAATCACAATGAGCTGTCGTGTCCAAGAGGAGCTACGGTGGCCCGCCTGGTCCAGAAAGGCTCCATTCAACATTTGTTGCCAACACGACTTGAGAAACAGCGCAACTATTCACGGCTTCAGTAGAAGACACAAATTCAATAAAGGTAGGTTTTACAGCAGTTTTCTTTTCCTTTTTTTTTTTTACTTCCCTACAATCGTCGGTTTACTACAAGTAATTTTATCTGGTGTTGTCATTTCATAATTCCCATTGAAGGAAGCACCATGCTAGCTTCCTGGAGCTAATGTTTATTTCCATACATGCTTTGGAAATCAGGCTCATTTATGTAACTTTTAAACATACACACAGCTATATGTCTGCTTTTAGTGTTGATCTTATTGATGTACTGTTAATATATATATATATTTTAAAACGAACCTGTTTAGTAACATTGGACATGAAAACACATGATGGTAACATCTGTTAGTGCAGTATTTCTTGTTTGCTCTCGTTCACATATGGTAATATTATGTAAAGCTGTGGAGACAAACCCGCTGGTTAAATATTAAATCAGCCAATAAGACGGGCATCTTTTCTGTTCTGCATGCACTTAAAACGATGCATGTAAACAAACATGCTTTTTTTGTTGTTTTTTTTGTTAATCCATCCTGTCTTGTTTGCTTTGTGCTCAGGATGAGCAGCAGCAGGTGTAGTGTGCAGTTGGGGGGTCTGCTCTTCCCCCTCCTCGTCCTCCTCCTGTCCTGTTCCCTGCTCACCGCTCACTCCCAGGTGAATCCACTGCAGGACCCGCAGCATCATCACCAGCAGCCGCCCATGGATCACGCCGCTCATCACGGCCGCCTGGACAAAAACCTGGTGCAGGACAAAGAGTGAGTGACCTGCTGCAGGAGTGGGTGAACTTTGACCAGCGACCATCGTTCCTCTCTTCTCTGTGTAACCAAATGTCATGTTGTTGTTGGGTTTTTTCCCCCCCCTCCCCTCTCTGCCCTGGTCCCCCCCCCCCCCCCCCCCCCCCCCCCCCCCATCCACAGCCACATCATGGAGCATTTGGAGGGAGTGATAGACAAACCGGAGAAGGAAATGAGCCCCCAGGAAATGCAGCTGCACTACTTCAAAATGCACGATTATGATGGGAACAACCTGCTGGATGGGCTGGAGCTGGCCACAGCCATCTCACATGTACACAGAGAGGTGGGTGCAGTCACACCAAGCAATGGAGAGGAAAACTCAGACATTCAGAACCAGGAAAAAACTTGATTTTCTCTACAATATGGTCCACCTATTCTGATTCAGTAGTTATTGTTTAACCGATATCTGAAATATCTTTCTGTGTAAATACTGATCTAAAAGTGTTATTTCATTATGTTGATGCTATTTCAAAGATGATCGAACGTTTGTTTAAATATGTTAACAAACCTGACAGTCGGCAACAATCATTCACTCTCAACTGCCATTTAGTCCTTTTGAATGTTTCTGAATAGGTGATTATTTACCTGTGTTCGGGTATTAGATCCCTCACTGAGCTCTTCAAAGCTAAAAGAAAAACACCCAACAAATTGATGCACAAAGCACACAAAGTTTTAGCTGGTCTTACTGGTCTACTACTCACTTCCACCTATAGTGGCTTGTTGCCTTTCAAAGGTCTGTCCAATACATCTAATAAGTCATATTTAGGCTCTTTATATTGTAGTATTGTTAGATTTCGTAGTGTATTGACAGTCTTAAACAGAGATCCAGTGACAATTCTGTCACATTTCACATTCAGAAAAGGTGGAACGTGATTGAAACTGATTTTATTACATATGCATAGCCTGTAAAGGTGCATATTTTAGTCTCAATGGTGGACGAAATGACAAAACGACTGAACAGAATAACAAGGAATTGAAACGACTCAAATGTGTATTTTATGTCTAAACTATGGAGAAAAACAACAAGTAAAGTCCGCTCCTGAGTGTGGGAAGGGCGTGTAGCATGTGGATCATAACGTCACATTCTGGGTTTTGTTTTTCAGGAAAAGGGAGAGGACAGCCAACCGATGAAGGAGGAGGACCTCATCGCCCTCATCGACGACGTTCTGAAGGACGACGACAAAAACAACGACGGCTACATCGATTACGCAGAGTTCGCCAAGTCGCTGGAGTAGAAACCTGCGTGGTCACGGAGTAAGAGGAGGAGGAGGAGGGAGGAGGGTTACGCGTGAGCCACATGGAGCGGAACTGAGAGCAGGACCCACTTTTGTTTTCCTCCTGCGATCGACCAATCAAATCATTTGTGGCCGTTGGCTTCAGAAGCTAAACTGAACTCATTTTGTCGGCGGGTAAGAACAGCGAAAGATTCCTCACGTTTTTTATTTTCCGGTGTGTGAACAGCTCACACAAGAACTCTGACGAGTCCTTTAAATGACATAATTGTAAAGGCTCAGTTCAGACAAATCCCTGCTGTCGCACAATCCTCTATTCATGGAGCTTTTTTTTTTTTTTTTTTTTTTAAATCAGCGTCCACACTCTTTATTTTCTACACTTGAGTCCCCATTAAGATCATCCTGAAGTTAAACCGAGAGCCTGTTTGACGTTCCTCCGGGACCAAGCCATTCCTGGTTCAGATCCTTCCCGTCCGCTGCTCTGAGACGAGCGAGGTCCGGCCCCGTGAAAACAGAAGTGTCCTTAACTGGAGCAGATCCGGTCCGGGATGTGGAGCTGAAGTGGTGCTGAACGTATCCAGCAGCTTCTCCCCTCCTCACGTCGTAACTGTGATCATTCAACTACAAAACAAGCCGGTGGTCGCCGTCATCGCCATCAACATCATCATCATCGACCAACACGCACATACTTGACGTTGATAAGAATGTCTCCGTGTCGGATTAGTTTCTTATTTTACATGAATAATGTCAACGTTTCCAAAAAGTAAACATCTTTAGTTAGGAAGGTTTGTTGGGCTTAAAAAAAAAAGCAGATTTCTATAACTTACTACTTCTTTTTTTTTCCACAAGTAAGAGTTCTTGACATTTAAAAGAAAATATTTCATAAAAAACAAACTTTGTCGTCATATTTTGATACATTAACATATAATAGTCATATTACAGTATGACAAAGACTAACTTTCAGAGCACCAAAATAAGTTGGTTTTTATATTTTTTTTTAAGAAAGAAGTTCAGATTTCTATTTGACCTTGCATGATCAAGTTTGTTTTCTTGATTTCTAATGATTAGGCCATCAAAAGAGACAAAATAGTGGATAATTGTTTTCCTTCTTATTTCCCCACTTGTCTCAAAAATCCTTAAAGGTACATCGAATATCTTAGTTCAGTTACAATTATTATTACATCCAATAACAAGTCGGATGACCCAAAATGGTTATTATGTGATCTGAAAGATGATTCTGTTGGAGTCAACAAGTTAGGTCCTGTAACACCATTTTTCACCACAGGGTGGTGTAATGAGTCGCCGTAAGAAGCCGAAGGAGAAATGGTTCATTAAAAAAAAAGTTTCTGGCTAAAACATTGTGATCGTTTATCTACTGCAACTACCAAACAAATGTAAGATTAAAGTGACTCAATGCTGCCACCCAATGTCCAACAGAGGTACAACCCAAATCGTACACAGTGCCCCTTTAAATAGAAATGCATTAATAATAGCTTCACTATATATATTTTTTGAATATAAGCTAATGTTGGAGGTAAAAGAAACTAAAAGGAGGCGCATACATACATAGACGTTGACATTATTCTTATTCTAAACTATGAAGCGAATGGAGCCGATTTCACACACGAGTGTGTCTTGATAGTGAATGTGAAGCAGCGTCCTGCTGGTCCCTCATCACTGGAAGCTGCTCTGCTCCTTTCTTTCCTCCAGAAACGGACCGCGTCTCCTTTTTTTTCCTCATAAAAGCACTTGAGCACAGCGCGTGTTTGCTTCAGATGTATTTGCTGCCTTTGACGATGGAGAAGAAAAAAACCCCCCAAAAAAAACAACACGTCAGGTCAAGATTGTTGAATTCGTCTGTGATTCTTTGTTCATACGGATGAGTTTTAGATTACTTGCCATCCAGTGTTACTTGTTCAATCATTTCGGGTCGTGGATGCAGATATTTAACAAGCATAACGGATGCAACTGTGTTGTTTCTGGAGTGTGCAATATTAAAGAAAAAAATCTACTGTAATCTGGCGACTGTGTCCTGTGTTGTTTTAAGTTCTGTTGTCACTGCAGTCGAGTTCAGATGAAGTTAAGTGGGATGAAGATCCTCGATAATCTGGATGTTTGGGATGATTTAAAATAAAAAACTGATGGTGTAATATGAAAAAAGCAAAGACTGAATGTGGAGTTTTAACAAGATTATATTATTGAAAAATTAAAAACAATGAGGCAGGTGTTAAATTACAAGCCCTTGATGTTATGTTTGATGCCGGGAGCCTTAAAGAGAAAGGAGAGGAGCTGCTTGAAGGGCCAACAGGGGTTAAATGAGAACAATTCAGATACAAAACACTTTGAAAAGTGTTTTAATACACGTGAACTTCAGTACTTCAGCTGTTGGAACTCTAAACATGATGGAAGCGTGATTTTGTCTAGAAAGTTTATAAAATGTAGAGGTGAGCGTTGCCATGGTTACGTCCTAGCTCCAGTGGGGTGCTGCGTCCAGAGGCTGGATGCTGCTCAGGGAGAAGACGGGGGAGGCGAGGTACCAGTCGTCGTGCTGCCGCTGGCCGGGGGGCTGCGGGGTCACGCTGGGACACGGGCACTGCCCCACCGGGCCCGGGTGGCGGGGGTACGCCCCGGAGGGCAGCATGGGGGAGAGGCGGGGCAAGTGGGCCAGAGGCTGGGGGTAGAACTGTCGAGCCACGGCGGAGGGCTGCACGTGCACGCCCCCCAGCAGCGGCCTGTGGCTCGCCATGACGCCCACCGGGAGGACTTTGTGCGAGGCCCGCTCCTGCTTCCTCTGCTTGGCCCTCCGGTTCTGAAACCACACCTGCACAGATGAAAAAGATCACGTCAACCGATCATGAAATTATGAGATAATTATCTCATAAATTCAGAAAAACTTGTCAATTTTTTTTATAATTAATTTTTTCTTAGAATTTTGAGATAATTATGTCATTAATTCAGGAAAACGGTCGATTTGTGTCTTTGTCATGCGAATACAATATGCTTCCGTATGATACAGAACTAAAAAGACACAATTTGAAAACTATACTGAGACAAAGAAAAGTTTTCAAAAAAGGGAACTGAACATAGGGAAACAAAAAGACGAGGCAAAAAGAGACACAATATTACAAAAATGGAACAAAGAGATCAGCAGCCACTTTTAAAATTCTACAAATGGTCGTGCCTGGATGCGCGCCTCGTTCAGCCTGGTGACCCGAGCCAGCTCCTCCCTGTAGTAGATGTCCGGGTACTGGTTCTGCCCGAAGGCCACCTCCAGCTGCTCCAGCTGCTTGTGGCTGAAGGTGGTGCGGTGGCGTCTGCGGGCGGGGGAGGGGTAGGCCCTGCCCCGCCTGGCCGGGCCCACAGACCCGGGGGTCTCACAGGACGGCCCCTTCCTCACCGGCCCCCCGACGTCTGCAGGAACGCACACATGTCAGAGGAGGTGGGCTCTCAGTTCTGCAGCTTCTCCACAGCAGTGACTCTCAAAGTGTGCAATTTTTTGCACAAAACAGTGATTAAATAACTATACTTACAGAGAACCGACAAATTAAACCGATCAAAAATTATCACATCCAACAATTTTGTCAATTTCTATATTAATAAATAACCAGCAGTGTCTAAACCAAATATAATTTAAGAGGAATTTATGTACAGCTAAATGAAACATCAAACATGTCAAACATTAACAAATCTACAAAACTGACTATAAATGTGTTTGTATTGTATTTAAATTCATATGTTTATGAGTAAAATATGTGATTATAAGGTGTAGTACATAAATATGAACAATATATATATCACATATTAAAAGTGTATTAATATATTATGTAAAAATGATATCAAATTACACATATAATATACTTTAAGAACTTTTTTGTTTTAAATTGGTAGGAGAAAAAAGTTTAATTCAGACACTGAATACTATAGAATTGCAATCTTTTTAATGAAAATTATTAAAATAAACATCCAACAACTAATCTATTAATGTGCACGTAGTTGCCGATTGCTAATGCCCATATTGATTAATCTTACTCATATTTTAATCAGATTGTGGGTTTTAGGCTTGGCTGGACTCCAGAAGATTTTATGATTTTCATGGGCTGCAGTTTCTTTTTGGGGACTTTGGGGATGGGGTTGATCTATTAAGAAAATAAGTTGTCTCAACTTGTAAGATTGCAATTTAGCAATGGCCGCCTCAGAAAGGAGGGATTACCCCGACATGCTGGTTCCCACTGCCCACCGGCAACCTGAGAGCCGCGGAGCTTTAGCAGCCGAACACAAGCTCGTGAGAACCAGATACCAGAAACTGGAAGGATTTGACCGAGATTATTCCAACAATCACTGACAAAGTGACTAATCTGTCCAAATGCTGCACCGAGCTGACCTCATCCAGCTCAGGAGACACGGGATCAACAATTAGCAGTGGCACTGACTTCCTAATGCTCAAAGCTTGTTAGTTATCAGCAGTCATGTATCAGCAAACCAGATAGTGTAGTTATGCTTTTCATAAGAATTCAGCTGGATTCCAGAGTTCAAATCACTCGGCTTGTCACGTAGAGGAGAGACGTACTGAAGGAATGACCCTAAAACAGCCCGGCCACCAGGTTGAAAGTCCAATGTATGGAAACAATACAGGTGTTGATGTTCTTTTTCTATGGTGTGTTGTTTAGTTACACTCACCTGCACTGGAGCTGACAGTCGCCATGTCAGAGTAGATGTCTCTGCAGTCCAGGTGGCTCCGGGCCGAGTCCTCAGCAGCCTTCACCTGGGCCATCGTCCCTGCAGCTCTGAAGCTCTGAGCCCCCCACACAGACGCATAGGAGTCGAACGTCCCACCCATCTGCCTTTCACCTTCACCTGTGTGTGTGTGTGTGTGTGTGTGTGTGTGTGTGTGTGTGTGTGTGTGTGTGTGTGTGTGTGTGTGTGTGTGTGTGTGTGTGTGTGTGTGTGTGTGTGTGTGTGGTCAGTGGAGCACACACACATCCTGTTGAGATGAATTCCAGCTAAAAAAATTTGACAGTTGAGACGTAAAGTTTGACGCTGCAGATCAGAGACGAGTAACTTTGATCGCACTGAGGGTCCACTAAATGTCATCTTCTACAACAGGGGGTCAAATCGTAACAGATTATTTAATATAAACACAAAGGTCTTACTTAACCGTGTGAATTAAGACTCTTGAATCAAAAACTTTAAATGTATATCTCATCAAAAGACAGTTTGACTTTGTAGAATGAATTAAAATGTAGAATTGATATAAACAGTCCAACTGTACTGTCTATATCTAGAATGAAAAATGTAGGAGGATTTATTGAATATGTAAAGTTTGAATGCAAAGAATTACTGTCAGATTGAAAAGTGAATTTGTATATTTTGGTGGAAAACTGGACTTTCCAGAAATAAAGTGTAGATATATAAATAAAAAGGCGACATATTAAAAAAAATGAATTGACATGATTGAATGAAGTATGATGGAAAGTTTCTTTATTATAATAAACTTGTCCATATGAATGTCGAAAATTATAGAATAAAAAATGTGATGGTGTGGAATTGGACAATTGTGAATACTTTGGCAAAACAATTGGAAAATTGGAATGTATTGGAAGAAAAACAAGAAACAGATGGAAAGTGTGTCCAAAGATAGACAGTGAGAGACTGGATATACAGAATTAAAGTTTTGTTTTATAGGATAGAAGTTGAATGTACAAAACATTAACGCACAGAGAATTAACATGACAATCCATATACAGTACCGTATATGGAAAAAAAGATTTGCAATAACCTCTGTGACCAGCAGGGAGCGGTGTTATGCCAGGGTATTGTGCGTGTGCGAGAAAGAGAGAGAGAGAGAGAGCGAGAGAGAGAGAGAGACCTCACCAGGTCAGCTCCTGTGGTTCACTGTATTATGACTGTGTGTGTGTGTGTGTGTGTGTCTTCCTCTTCTTGTGCTACATTCAGCATGCAGGAATGACCCCCCCCCCCCCCCCCCCCCCCCCCCCCCCCCCCCCCCCACATGGATACTAGGAAGAGACCCCCGACGTCCCACTCAGCACTGAGTCACGACACGACGGCGTGGACAGCAGCTGGCGGCTCATCAGAGAAAAAATTCATCCGGGGCTATATTTGTAAAACAAATTTACTAACCTGTGTGTGTCCAGATTGTGTTTCCATACAGTTTCACTAAAGTGTACTCAGCACCTGGTGAAGTTGGCGACTGCATCGGATTGGAAATTCTCATCGTAGTTAGAATGAGTCTGAGGGATGATTTCTAAGAAGTGTCTCTCCTTCGGAGCCACCTGACCCGAGGCGTCTATGTGACTCCCGAGAACCGGTAAATCAAAACTCCGGGCCGGGGATGCGTCACGCAGTCATACTGCAGATGGGTGATACAGGTTTACCTTCTAGGAGATCGTACAAGGAAAAATCTTTCTCTCATTCCCTACCTGCCAAAGGTATCGTATTTGTATGTGTTATCATCTTAGGGCACTTTGTGATGCGGAGAAAACCACCTTGGGACCTGGTATTAAAAACTCCCCGGCTAAACGGGACCGTAGAAAACCTAGAAACCTCCAGTAAGCAGCACTCTGCTGGCGGCGATATGATGGAGCCTGTTGGGAGTTTTATGCGTTAAAAGAAGACTTGCTCGTCCGTTCAGAGCGTTCCCGGCTGAGGAGAGAGAGAAAGCAGGCCCGTTACACTGAAATCGACAAACCACCCTCGAGGCTGAATCAACTTCACTGCAGGATTCCTGGAGAAAGTCCCTCGCCTTGTTCTGGGCTCCCTGAGCACTAACTTTTAATTTGATTGCTTGTGACATCTGCGAGGGCCAGGTCCTGTGTCCTGGGAGAAGTCCGTCCTTCCCGTCCTGGGTGTTGATTCGCCACAATCCTACAATCTGTTGACGTGTTACCTGTCGGTGCCCCCTATTTTCGTGTCCTTTTTAGCTAATGTACTCTGTTTCAAGATTTGTACGGCTTCTCATCTGTTTTTAGGATTAAAAAGTCAATTGCATTCAGAGCTTTAAAGGCCCTGTTTACGCGACAACGCTTCACGTGACATCACCTAATCCGTTAAAAGAAATCCGTGCGTTTACACTGCTGCAGCGGACACAGAGACGACGATGTAGTTAGTATGCCGGGCCACAGGAGGGCGCTGTTGCTTGATCTTGTCATGAAACTACGCAGACGTGTGTGCAGAGAACAATACGCTATAAACGTGAAGGAAACGGAGAGCACCCGACATCCGCATGGACTGATGACGCATCGGATGCTATACAGATACACTCGAATTCGTCGGCGTGTAAACGGCGCCAAAGATGCACAGTTTGTAGAATATATGAAACACATTGCAGAAAAGCAAAGCTTACGTGTGGAACTTCCTTTTTCCATTTTTCTGACAAAAGCTTCTCACCAGCACAAGAGGAGTTTATGGATACGGACGGTTGTTAAAACATAAGACGTTAAGATGTGACAACCACGGGGAAGTTTGGCATTTAGCCAAACATTACTACTTGCTGCTGTGGCAGGGCTTCAGAATAGAGCAGCTGAGCGCCTCATTTCCTGGAAAAGTGAGAAGGGGTGAAAAAGTGGTGAGAGGCACACCTGCGACGAAACGAGAGCTCTGGGGTGGCTGCCGTCCAAACTGAACTGGGTTTGTTCATATGCATGGACACTAAAGACAATCCACAGTCGCAGCATCCCAACAAAGAGAAAGAGAAACCACAACAAAACAGAAGGAAAACAAAAGGTGCTGGAAACCTCAGCCGACGAGACAAAATGTAGAAAGACATATGTGATTTCTCAACTATCTCAAGTAAAAGTGTACCTGCAGTGAACAAAATTCTGATTATCGAAGCTCCCGGCTTCGAGGATGAAGATCTATCTGGATAAATACATGAAGTCTTTGATGATAAAGCAAATTTTTTGATTGTCTCTTTTCCCAACAATTCATATTTTGATCTTATAGTAAATATTTCAAATCCCACCGTTTCAAATAAGCATGGACGCACCATTTCCTTCCTCGTCCTGTGGAAATGTCCACTTTTATAGTACCTGGCAATAAAATCTTTTCTGATTCTGATTCTGAGACGATTGTTCTCAGCAGGCCTGTGAAGGCAGAGCATATAACCAATGCATTAAATCCTGATAAAATGTGCAGCAGTGTTTCATCTTTCAACAAGACCTGAAGCAGACGGTGGAAGCTTAAATGTCTGAGGACAACATGATGGATGTTCTGCAGTGGTTCAGTCAAAGTCCAAACCTCCATCCAAGAGAGACTTTGTGGCTCTTCAAGCCAAATCTTTGTGCAACGTCACGGAAGAACGTGGAACGATTTCCGGCCCAATGTGAAATCCATCGTGAGACCAATCCATTTGAAACAGGAAAGCTAAAACAAAAATAAATAAAGAAAGTTTGGCTGTCTCGGACAAAAGATTGACAATTGTGAAGATAACCGTCTTGTGAGACGTATTCATTAAAAGGCTGCTATCAGGGCCATACGTCCAGACACTGAATTCTGTCAGGAATTCCAAGATGGCCGACTTATGACGCTGCACAGCTACCGCTTACAGTATCTCAGCAACCGATTAATATTTATCGGAATATGATCAACGCAACGGCTCTTTTGTCGGATCGTCATCGTTAGAGTCTTTTCCCAAACCATGAGCACATCCGGAATCTCTTCTGAGATTTGTTTTTCCCACGAGCACATGACTCACCAGAAGAAAGGCTCAATATTTCAGTCGGCATCATTTGTTTGGACTGACGACATCAGCGATGACGTCTTTCTCCTTGTGTATGAACAAACTACGCAGCCGGCTCCACTAGATGTCTATGGACACCACATTGTGCAGTGGAACATGTCGTCGTGCCCAAATTCATGATTTCCACATCGCAAAGTGTGTCAGGTGATGATCTCATAGCCTAAACTACTGGGATTGTACAAGCGTGTGTACAAACCAAGAAACACGCAACAAAAAATTGCTCTATGAAGGAATGCGAAGCTGGTATTTGGTCTTTATTGTGACGATTTGTTCCTGATTCAACAATAAAATCTATAGCATGTAATTAATGTCCTCCCCATACGAGTTCTCAGAAGTGCCAGTACTTATACTGAAGTGTAAAACGGTAGTTGGGGGACACATTAATATCAAGTTTCACAGATTTATCGTGTGTCGTTATGCATGTGCTTCCAGTGTTAAGAGTGATGCATTAAGATCACGGTGTACTTGGCAATATAAATATATACTGCCATGGACCACAAACGCCTGATTTTCTCCGCCTCTATGTTGGTCCTTCACTGACCTTTTTAATAAACTGACACGAGGCCAGTTGCTTCAGGGCTGTTCTGGCTGCTCTTTTGGCTTCATAACGCCAACGAAACAAACTCCAAACACAACATACGATATTATCCTAGTGCAAATCACTCACTGTGAACACATTGAGCAACATATTCATCATATGGGATGTGTGATATTTAGAAGAGGAGAATAAATCTAAGAAGTAGATTTAATTTAATTGAATCTGGTAAAATCAACCATAACAATTCAAATGAGTATCTTTTCACAGATATGCCGAGTGTTGAAGTCAAAAATATGTGTTCGTAATCCAAGATACAGATTTGTTTTGTCTGTTTCATTCAGTATTTCAAAACACCAAAATACCGTAATCCATTATCATTCTTGAACAACACAGACAGATAGAATGAAGATGTACAAAGAGATCTGTCACGCATACGGTCCAGTTTATTACTGAAGATCAAAGGATCGTGAGAAAGGAAAAACACTACATTTATCTCCACATGGATTTTATTCTCATGTAAAAAAAAGTAAGTACTTTCATTAAAGAGAAAATCTGGCTTGACCAATATTAAATGAAAAAACAAACAAAAGCAAAAGCTACGTACTTTTTCTTTTTAAAAAAATGTTGTGAGAATGAGGCCTTTATTGAACTTATTAATGCAGAATAATTAAATTAGTAAATAAATTAGATAATTAAATTATAGCTTATGAAAACATAGTTATACAAATTGTATATTCTTTGTTTAAGTATACACACACACACACGCACACACACACACACACACACACACACACACACACACACACACACACACACACACACACACACACACACACACACACACACACACACACACAGATCTAGTACACTCATGTGCCCAGTCAGCACACTATGTCCAACCCTGCATCTCCTACAGTGTAAGAAAATAACACACACAAGTCGTATTATACTGGGCACTCAGTTTCAAGTATCTCACACACACACACACACACACACACACACACACACACACACACACACACACACACACACACACACACACACACACACACACACACACACACACACACACACACACACACACACACACGTGCCCCCCGCCCTGCACACAGGCCTCTGTGTGGCTGCAGCCCCTGTATGTCCAGTGTGGACACACAGAGGAAATTCTTCTCTCCCAATTTCCAGGGACTGAACTGGGAGTGACCTGGTTGGCAGACACACAGCCCCAATGGAAGGAATGTAACTCCACTCACCCCCCTTTCTTCACCCCCACCTTCCACATCCAGCTCTCGCCACCGCCACCCCGTTCACCCCGTCCCCCTACAACCCCGCTGTGTGAGGACGATCACAGGACAGCAGGAGGAGGGAAGCAGAGAGCATCACAAACAAAACCAATAATATTACAGAGGAAAGTTTGTTCACGTACTTCTCTGATGAACACTGGACACAAAGAAGAACGCTTCGTCTCAACGAAATAGACTTTCTTGATCAATTTATGCTATTTTGACACAGTTTTACATATTTTGCAAGCCATGAGTTAATATCATTCAAAATCAATTATTTATATTATCTCTCAGTTCTGTCAGCTTCCTCTGCTTGTGATTATTAAAATATGATTACTAATGTCGTCACAGTAACTGAAGTGTCTGTGCTCCCGTCTTTTATTGTGTGTGAAACGTTGTCATGTAAACTGGCCCATAGGGGCCGTCCGCATGAGATCGGCGGTTCGCGTAAACGAGCCGGTTTTGGCCTGTCATCCACACAAGGGGGCCTTTTTTGAAGCACGAAAACTGTTTTTTTTTAACACGGATCCCAGAGTGGGGAGACGACAAGCTCCGGTCGAGCTGCAGAAGCTACTGACGCTAGCAGCAGGAGGAGCAGGGCCATAGACCTATATACCTCAGAGTTATATAGAAGTTTATGAGCAGGAAGCTACTTGTAAATTTCTATGTGCTCCACGCTCTTCTGCGTTTTGGTGTGTTTGGTAAGTCATAGCGCTCCTAAAGGCCTGGCATGTGTACTACATGCCCTACAATGTACTTTATTGTACGTTGATACAGGGTCACTCAGTGCTGCACGTAACAAACTGTTTGTGTCCACAGTGATGCAGATGGTTGCTTCACAAAAGTGAGCAGCTCAAACGACACTCTGGAAATCCAACATCGTATTTATTCGAAGTGTGCATGTGCAGAAAAATGAGACTGAAACCGTAGTGCAGTTTTCGTGAAAGTAACCAAAACCAAAACATTGTGGTTAGCATTATGGCAAGTCCTGTTTTCTGCTTTATTGCTGCAAACATCCAGGTTATAGAGCATCTTCCTGCCACTAACTGAATGTAAAGAGTGAATCGGTCACTGAATTGACAGCTCAGCCAACTAAAATAATACGTATTGAACAATGATGACACAGGTAAGTACTTGACTTTATCACAATCTTTTGTTTCACTCGATACCTTCAAGTAACTCAGTTTCAGAAAGTTTGAAGATGTTTGAAAATGAATCAACTTCACTTATAACTGAGCGGTGTGGGCTTTATCTCCTCATCATTACACCCCATCAGTCTATTTGAATAGAAATCCTCTAAGCTTAAACTGTCGACGCTTTCCGTGTGTTTTTGCTTGTTGATGTTGGACTTTGGGCTCCAGTTTGAGTCACTCTGGTCAGTCAGCCCCTCTCTCTGACTCTGGGGGGCAGTCGGCAGGCTGGACCGGAACTTTGCACCATCGTTATGACTCAGCAGACGACTGCAGCATGCCCCCCCCCCCCCCCCCCCCCGCCCCCACCGCACAGGACTCTGTGTCCTGCTAATGATATTTGAATCATCAGGGAGGTCACGTGACCCTGCGCCTAGGGAATCTCATCTTTCCTGGCTGCACAGGCAACGCCAAGAAAGTCTTTTCTGGACAGGACAGGACAGGACGGGACGTCCTGGGTCCTGCAGCTTCGTCACGTTTCTTGAACAAACCCCCTGTCCTCCGTCTAAAGCTTTGATTGCCACTTTAAATGTCAACCATACATTTTTCTCGTTGCGGTGTCTGTTATGGTACCCTGTAAATGATAGCTTTATTGTGGAGGGACTGCGATAATGATGGCGTGTGGCAGCCTGCCCTGTGCGAGCTTTCTGAGGTTCAGCTGTCTGGCAGCGTCGGGCCGGGGGATTCTGCAGAGCTGTTGTCTGGATGCCTTTTCCTGCTCGAGACTCCCTCGGTGCTGTCGTCGTCCAGCCCCCCCCACACAACCAGATACCCAACTCGACCTGGATACTTGTGCCCCTTCCCGTCTCGCCCTCATCCACTGCCACAGGGGAGGAAATGAAGGCAGAGTGCGGTGGCGTGGTATACTTATCCTCGCCCCGCCTTGGTTTCCTCACGACACCTCTCATTATACCTGCACAGCTCAGATTCAACAGAGCAGCTGCTGTTCTGAACACAGGAATCAGCACGGGGATGAAATTACCTCAAATTACCACTGCAGATTGGATATTATCTGTTTGCAGCTGTACAACTAACCTTTTTAAGCCTTGGCAAGAGCTGCCGCAGAGCTGCATGGTGGTGTAGGGGTTAGCTCTCTCACCTCATGGGGAGAAGGTCATGGGTTTTGGTCCGAGCCAGGGATTTCTGGTGGGTGAGAACAAATGCCCATAGGTACAAATCTCTCTGTTTTCTGGCGAGGTGCCCGGCTCAGGGATCTGGAGCCCTTCAGCTCTTCTATAGTGACTCCTAAAAGCTGCTACAAAATTATATGTAGATGATATATATGTTTTCTGTGGCCAATGTGAATCTGTTTCTGGTAGGTTATCATCTTTTGGGTTTTTTTTTGCGTCAGTTCTGGACACTTTAACCCTTTCATATGTTTAGTTTTCATGCTCAAATTTGAACATGAAAAAGACTTAATCTTATGTTACTGTAGTTAATCACAATTTCTAATGTTTGCATGAGGACTAGGCTGTGATTAGACAGTGTTCCTTGTGTTTCAGGCACCACACGCCAATGCTGCAAACAATAAACTGCATCCACTGTAGTATCCTGTCATTAGATTTCAATGTTTCTATCTCAGTGTTTAACTATGATGGTTTCTCTAACAAGTGGTTGAGTTTAAATAGTCCAGGGGGGGAAAAAAAATCCCATTGTGTCCAAAAAGCCAAATTTTCATGCTTCAAAGAGAAAAACTGCAGAAACTGTTATGAGCCGTTTCAGCGATGAAGTAATATAGTTCATGTCACACAACAGAGAGAGCGGTTTCCTATATTCAGCCTCCAGGAAAAGCAACTCCTCGAACAATTATCAAAGACCACAGCAGAATGTATTTACACCACAAATGTCTCATTCACTATAAAAGCTCATCTTTGATAGTCTTGAAAGGTCTCTATTTTTTAAAGATGTATTTAATATACTTAATAATGAGTTAATAAACAGTAAAACATCTTTATAATTAGTGATTTCAGCTAAATGTGGAGCCTAGTTGTCTTTTTGTTATACGGTGGATTATATTCCACCGCCTTTTCCAAATGTCAAAATTAAATTATTGTTTGGTTGTACGAGACCCATGAAAATGTCATGTATGGAACACTGCAAGATTGAACTGTAAAGAGTCCGAATCAATCCAGTGACATGGAGAAACTCCAGATGTCTGGAGTAAAACCAGAAGTGGTTTTCTTATTTCAAACGATCCTGCATCCTGTATGAAACGAAATGTGGAGACATCAGGACATGCAGTGAATCAACAAGCTTCACAAGCATCACAATGGTCACATGGTGACAAACCACGGACCTTTTTAAACTTTAATGTAGATTCTTACATGAAATGATTAGAGCCGCTCTCCATCAGACATTTACTGAACACAGCATACACATCAGTATATCTGTGTGTCGTGGTAGCTGCACGTTTATAAGCCCCGTTTACACGACAACACGGAAAACGCAACTTTTTGGGAACAAAAACCAAGGTGGAACTTTATGAAAACACTCCGTGGAGACAGAGAGATTGCAACTTTTCATATGAAAACTACTTTGCCCTTCAGCATTTCTGCTATTTCCGTCTAAACTTACCTTTTCAATACAAATATGACGGCTTTTCACTTCAAACGTGGCCATAAAGTCATTTGCACCGCTCATAGGACTCCGGGAGTTTTATTAGCACAGAATTGCGGCAGCGAGAAGGTCATGAGCTCCAGTCAAAGCCAGGGATGGATGAAAATAAGTGCCCAGTAGGTACGAATCTCTCCGTTTGCAAGTGATCTGCCCAGATCACGGCACAAAATTGCAGCATATGCAAGGGATTTTCGGGACTAAATACAGCCCTGATGTTTCCACTTCTTGCAACGCCGCTATTGCAGATAATGCAAGTGGCTTTGAGACTGTTCTTGGAAATATACCATATATGGTCTCTTGCCTGATCATTTGCGCCTCATAAAACCTCCTACATATCTTGATTCCACCACCTCGTTTGCTTGTGCAGCCTTGATCGGCAGCATGCGTTTGCAGGCACTTCCTCTTGCTCTTCCTGGGCGCGGGTGTCTGCAGGTCTCCACTCAGTGGCAGCGTGGCCATCGGCCTTCTCGCCACCTAAACCTCCAGGATGGCTGCTCGTCGTAACGCTGCACACACTCATCCCCATGTACACATGCACGCTTCCCAACTTAACACACGCGTGTGCTATATATTGCCTCACAAAGCAGACAAAGTGTGTGTCCCTCACACACTCGCATGCACAGTGTGTGACCTCTGGCCGAGTGTAGGATTTCTGCTGCTATTACAGTGCATATTGTAGTCTGGTCTGCGGGCTATTCTTAGCTGAGCCATAAGTGAAACCATGAGGAGGAATGTTGCAGGGGTCTTAAAGGCTGCAGATCAGACGTGCGCTGCACATTTCGGCGACTCGTCCGATGAAACCAGGCCGGACCCATATCATGCCGTTTGTTTCATTTAGAAATGCCGCAAATCTGCAGCGTTGAGCAGTTCTACCAAGTCAAAGACCGTCAAACCGATTCGCCAATATATTAGAACCACCCATGATTAACCTGCTGTTTAGAGGGAGACTCTAAACGCGCACCAAAAACATGAAAATTTATTCAAGGGATGAATAAAAAATTTAAATGTAACAGAATTTGTATTAATATTTTTGACATCCATTTGCGGGGCTGTGAATTTGTGACCCTGGGTTAAGGAGTTTAACTTTCACCGCAGACAACTACAATCTGCAACCTCGCTTTGGGATGCCACCGAAACGACGTTGAACAACTGACGAGTGACCGTATTAGTAACCTGATTAGTAATGAAGTGCAGGTGTGGTACGTCAGGAAAACAGGAAGTGAAGCATGAGAGCATGAGCACAGTGCCTGGGTACAAAACAAAACGGGAAGTGAGACCAAAACGGTCACAGGCCCAGCTTCTCCGTGACATTCTGTGATTGTTCAGATGTCCAAGATACATTTCAACCTATTTTACAGACAAAACCCGGAGCTCTCTCATTAAAAACATTGAGCTCAACCAGCCTTGGGCATCCAACACTCAAAAAGGAGCCTGCGCTGGAAGAAAACCCATCAATACCATATACAGTATATCGACAGTGTTCGCATGTTTAATTTATTTGATGGTTTATTAAGGACAAGGACAAGTCAAAGTCTGAGCAGTGTTATTATTGGTCCATGTTATCGTTTCCATATAAAAGTTCACCGAAGTTGAACTTGCCTTGAAAATTATTCTCTGCTTCCCTTCAATGGAGTTAACTTGGTGTGAAATAGTTTGCTCATAAATACCGGTATGATGGCTCCTAAAAATAATCCACTGTCCCAGAGTAACTCTGCAGCTTGGCTTGGGTAAACAATCATTTCTATTCATTTGACATCTCTACCAGTAGGTCATGCTGGATACTGTGTTTCAATCAAAGCTTCTTAGGTAACGACCAAAATTATGATTCAAACAGTGATGATTTCTTTATAAATCCAGCATTCGTCTTGTAGGAGCCTTTGATACTTATTGTTGCCAGGTTTTGTTTTGTTTTTAGTTTATTTAAATATTTCTTGTTGTTGCATGATTTGGACACTTGGTGGCAGTAGTTGGGCACAGGTTCCACATGTTAGCGGGGCATAGGTCACAGGAAAGGGAAGGCACAGGTAGGTGGAGAGCAAACAGTTCTCACCAGCAAACAGAACAGGAACAAACCAGCAGACAATAAGGAAAAGGAAACAACTTTCTACAGGAAAACCCACTTCGCTCATCATCTGCTTTTTCAACGACTAAACCATCAACTCATCTACAAGACTGTATTGGAAATTCTATTTTGGCCTGTCTTGGTTCACTCAATCAAACAGAAATATCCGTCATAACCAAAAATAAAAAGCCGGCTGTTGCAGTAGTCATACAGATGTTACTGTACGTGTTTGATAGCATCTTGGTGAAGCACGTCACGTTGAGTGGAAGAACCGAATTATCTTCTTGTCACGCTACCAAAGGTGCTGCTAGCCTCAAGACTAATCTAAAACAATCATCCTACCAGCAGTCGGTTAGGTTAACACAGTGCAACATGTTTTTTTTATTTATTTTTTTGATTACTTTCATACATTTGCCAGGTATGTCTTTTTGTGACGAGTTCTATGCATGATTACAATCTGAATACACACTATGAAGCTCGCTTTGCACATCTACTTATTCCCAGCCTGCAGCCGCCAGCAGTCAATTAATAAGCACAACTTCCTGGATTCTGGAGGTTTCTGCTGGTGCCAGCAGCAGCAGCAGCAGCAGCAGCAGCAGCAGCAGCAGCAGCAGCAGCAGCAGCAGCAGCAGCAGCAGCAGCAGCAGCAGCAGCAGCAGCAGCAGCAGCAGCAGCAGCAGCAGCAGCAGCAGCCACACCCAAACAGCTGGAGAAAGGACCACAGCTGGAGTCGAGAGACAACGAGCAGGTTCCTGAGCTAAAACGCGCTCGGCGATATGAGGGAGCAGCACGTTCGGGTGCACATTAAGGCCGATTCAGAATAGCATAAAAAGCCTCAGTGTGTGTGTGCGCGCGGGAACAATGTGGCCATTTACGGGGTGAATACCGCAGCCTTTAACAAGGGCCCTTAACATATCAACCATGTGACGGGTAGCATGTTAGCGCTGTGATAAAACTTTGCTAAAATCCAGCCGGGGACTTTAAACGATGCCTGATTCAGGCTCTTAAAATGACATCAGGCCCCGGGTGTCATACAAGGATTAAGTATGTGTGAACGAGTGGGAGCAGCCCCCCGATTCTTGACCCGCGGAGAACGAGCCGGACACCCCCCCCCCCCCCCCACAACTGTGATGTCACCCGAGTACAGAACAGGCCGTGCTGGAAAAGAAGCGCCCTGAAAAAAGCACGAAGAACACGGTCCAGCGGAATAATTATACGAGAGAGGGAGTGAATCAGGAAATAGCTTTTGGTTTGGGAAACTCAAGAGTTTGAGGGAGTGCTGCCATGTGCTAAATGAAAACAGAATTTGCAAAAAAAAAAGCAGAGGGTGAGCAGGGTAGGCAGTGGTCAGCAAGGAGAATATCCCTCCCTGATCCTTCTCTTCCTCCCTCTTGGCGAGCTAATGGGCCCCTCAGCCCCCCCCCCCCACACACACACACACATTTTTAATGGGTATCTTCCCAATCATGCTTTTTATTGCAGGAAAGTTTAGCCACACCACATTGCGTGAGCTGGAGGAGCGCTCCATTCTTAGCCTGGAGCCGACGAGTGTCGGGCTGTGTGGAGGCTGCCAGTGTGCGAGCGTGTGTGTGTGTGTGTGTGTGTGTGTGTGTGTGTGTGTGTGTGTGAGGGGGAGGTGGACCAGAGTGAGGTTAGTGCCAACAGTGAGGCCCTCGGTGCCCCTTCTCCTCCCTCCTCTCAACAACAATAGCAAATTCAGAGAAGTAGCTGATGGAGGCAACCCCCCCCCCCCCCCCCCCCCGCAACCCCCTTCAGCCGAAACTTGTGTCAAACTCTGTGTTCCGACTTTCTTCTCTTCTTCACCTCCTCACCACCTGTTCTTACCCCCCCCCCCCCCCCCTCTCTCCTGCAATTTAATTGAAATAATATTTGCTGTACTCCGCTGTGTCTCCTAGCTCCGCTCTCCCTTAACAACGGCCATTATTTTTAGCTGCTGCGCCGAGTTCTGTCATTTCCTGTTGCGAGTGCTCGACCACAAGCAGACTCCCAACGCTCTGCACTTCAGCTGCCCGTCCTTCCTTCCTGCGTTTTCACTCTAACCCTAACCCTAACCCTCTGCAGGGGTTCACTCAGGACTGACAGCTGACGTCTTTGTTTCACAAACACTGTATCTTCACAAAAATGTCAAAGTTGCTCCTTGCGTCCAAAACACTGGAATGAGGCTCCACTAGAAGGCGCTGTTTTAAATCAACATGCTGACCAAATACCCAGCGGAGTCTGAAAAAAGTCAACAATAACTACGAAGGCGACAACGGGAAGGTAGAGATGTTGCTTTGCTAGTCCCCTTTTCGAACACTTCCCAATACTGCCCCTCTAGGCAAACAGTGGTACTGCAAGTCTGGACTGGGTGAATCCATTGCAGAGTACAGGTGGAAGGCTCCATGTGTGTTCATGCTGAATGTTATGCATAATAGAGCGTTAAGACAAACAAACACTGCAAAATTTCCGAGTCTCATGACTGTGAACATCACCACAGGTCAGCGGTGTTCGATTTGATTGACTTTGAAAGTCATTTTCGGTCCTCGGAATCTCAAGTTAACGCACCTTCTGACTCGCTTATAAACATTATTTGCAATTGTCACAGGGTCATGCGAGAATTCATCAGACTTGAATGACGGTCTGGGTTCAATTCTGGGTCGAGGGGGGGTTTCTGTGTTTGCATCATCTCTCAGCCCAAAGATGTGATTGTTCGTTTGTGTGTTCTGCTAATTGACCTGTAGCCTGGACAGAGTCCAGAGAAGGCTTTCAGCCCTCAGGCTAAGACATTTTATGCTTTTAACATCATCTTTTTCTCTATCCTCGAACTCCGAATGTTTCTGCAGGTTTCTTCCTGGTAAAAGGGAGTTTTTCCTCTCTTCTTTGCTCCTCGCACATATAGAAGTGTCACAAGGTGGCGATGTGGCCATTGGAAATAGTGAATATAAATATGTAATAATAAACCTGAATTGACCACAAAAGTGCACCAGTAGAGGGGTGACAGATTACAAGCCATGATTGTAACTGCGATTAATAGTTTTTGATCGGAGATCACGTTTGAACTGTTTTAGCTATTTGAGCATTTTCACACCATTTTACCGATTTAAGGAATTTTTTAACCACTAAGCTGTTTTAGCAATTTAACCATATTTAGCTATTTAAGCCATCTCGCTTATTATTTTTCCTCTTTATTGTTTCTAACGCTTTAACAGTTTTAGCTATTATAGCTGTTATCGCAATCTTGGCTGTTTAAACCATTGAAGCTCTTTTAACTATTTGAGCTATTTCAATGAACTTTTCCTTTTTAACTTTTCTTGCACTTTGAGATGTCAACAATTTCTTTTAAGGTTAAACTTTTATCAGGTGTTTCATTGTTTTAAATGTCACATTTCTATTGAATTTGATTTTTATTTTTGCATTTTGAAGAGTACTCACACATATGCATTGAAAGTATGTTGTCACTTTTAAAATAAAACTAATTGTAGGTCTGCATTTTACTTTAATATCACTGTATGCTTTTATTTTATGCTGAAATTCATGATTTAGTCATTGTAGTCACTTGAATTTAAGAGCTATACAGATTTTTAAAGCACAATGCCGCTTCCCTGTTTACCTGAAAGCACAAATGTCTTCCACTGGTGCAGAGATGAGCGTTAACATGAACCATAAGACCTCACATGCAGCGTAAAGGCAGTAGACTATACAGACGACTGTATAAATATACATGCAGCAGTAGCAGGATGGCTGCAGCTGCACAGCGAAGCCACTGATCAGACAAAATCTAATCAAGACATAATCCGCACATAAAGTTTTTACTATTCCAGACATTTCACCATTTTGTTGTGATTTTTTAACCAGAAAAATAATAGTCCTTTTGGTAAATAAGTCCGATGTGCAAATGAAAGAAGACAGAATCAACGGGTTTATTAACATACAGTATATATCTTGAAAGCCACTACAGAGTGGCGAAGGAGCCACATGTTGCTCCAGGGCTGTAGCTGTGGAGGGAAAATCATGCTGAACAGAATCCCACAAAGAACAGCATCAACATCCATAGTGGATGCATATGAGGTCAAGACATAAAAACACTGAAAAACATTGAGCCTCACAGAGGCCCATATATTACGTTCATATTTTCTGGAGGAGGGTTTTATGCGTTGGAGATGCCAGACAAAATAAAAACCCATGTCAGCTGCGTGCAAACAGCCTGCGTGAAAATATGTTAAAGGAGACATATCATGCTTTTAAATCCTTCCTTTTTACATATAAATCATACAGTTGTGGTCTATACAACGCGAAACTGCAATGCTTGGGTCTGAATTCCTCATTATTAGAGCTCCACAGGCCCCTTTTCAACCCCTTTTCTGATGCGCTTCTGAGAGCAACTCGTTTTAGGGGGGTCTCTTCAAATGCAAATGACACACTTCATACCCCGCCTCCTCTCCAGGTTGCAGAGGTGACACTCGGTTCAACGTCACCCTGTTCGGCCATCTTTGTAGTTTGATAGAACAGATACAATTATCTAGCGGCGCAGAAACTTTATATTCACACATTATTTACAAAATGTCAACAACGGAAGATTTGTCCATCCAGCCATACATGTTGGAGCCAGAGTCGGACCCGGCGGAGCGAGATGAAAATGACGATGATGCACCTTCAGAACAACGTCTTCATATGGATGTAACGCAATGGTGTGTTACTATATTTACACTAACTTCTCCATCCATGCCCACTACTACAATACTGCCTGTATTACAACGACTATTTAACACAGAAGTTACATTATAATCTAAAACGAGCACACAGCGCTAACATATGAAGACGGTGCAACTGCTAATGCTAACAAAACAATGACAGGGACGTCTTATCATCACACTTTTTAGCGTTATATACAGCTTACCGAAGTGCTCTGTTCGTCGTCTCCATAGATAGAAGGAACTGACCGCTCAATCAGACGAAGTCTTTCGGCAAATCCTTCTTTATACTGGCGGAGGTTGCTGAAGCAGTCGTCCTTAAAGTGATTCGCGCACACAAAAATGACCTTACCCACAGATGTGGGTACATTTCTGTGAAAAATAAAACTCAACCAGGCACTTCGAAAAGGTTCTGATGCTGGGAGACGGTGTAACGAAGCTTGTGGGTTACTACATCCAACAACCGAACATTTCGACTTATCCTCTCGTAACTTCGGGTGGACTACAAAATCGCAGCGAGAAACAAAAATGGCGGATTGCTCGAAACGTCGATGTCCTAATTTGGCAGTTCCGCTGAGAATACTGTGACGTCATTGTTCAAAAAACGTAATAGAGAATAGAAAAATCGAAACCGATCGCAAAATATGACCAAAACAGAATATAAAGATATCAACGGAGCACCTGAAGAGACTACTTTGAACTTTTCTGTACTTCTAAACACTCTAAATATACACCAAAATGCATTTAAGGGCTAAAAAAGTGGATTTAGCATGATATGTCCCCTTTAACACATTAACAAATCGGGTGAACCTTAACTCAACCGGGGCGGGTTTTGGTCACAGGAGCACTGGTGTGGTGTGACAGCAGCCGCGTGAGTCACCAGGAAACACTGACACGGGGGGGGGGGGGGGGGGGGGGGGGGGTCACAGCGGAGTGTCCGCGGTGGTGGTCCACTCATCTTCCACCCCACACCCTCCTTTACAATCATCCTGGAAGAGACCCCGGGTGAACGGATGAAAAGCCTCTGGGATTCTTTGTTGAATCTTTGCTGATTCACTCTTCTGGGAAAGCTGGTTCGTAGAGGAAACCACAGGCCTGCCTCATTTCTCGCCGTCACTTCTCGTTGCCCCCTCGGGCATTTCTCTTTTATGTCGTTTCAATGGTAAAATCTGGCCGCTCTTTTCATTGTTCAAGCTGTACAGGATTTCCTCGCTGTCAACCAGGTTTCCATTACCAAACATGACTAACTGCATTTTTTCCCCAGCACTTCCAAGTTCAGGCGGTGATTCAGCTCATTTAAAGCTGGACACATCTGCATGACTCTGAATCATGTGATAGAAATCCTAACTCGTGAGTGTTGCAGGTCTGACGAATCTTTGTAGCCCACCACAGATGTAGCACCCAGCTTAAAACACTAACAGAATTTTCTGTTTGTGCCTGGATTGTTGATGATAATCCCCAAAACACCATATTTATGGCTACTCTGGAAGCCTGGGCTGTCACACATGTGGCCCGTAGGTCAAATACGGCCCACAGGAGGGTTCAGTTCAGCCCACGGGATGACGTTGCCCCCTCTAAAACTGTCAAAACATCAAAAAGGGTCACAATTTCAAAATCAATAAAAACAGCCATAAGTCTTCTTGGTGTTTTTTTTTACACTTTGCAGAGTTATTCCAACAACCAGTATGTCAAATATCCAGCTACAGAATTTGAATTTGCAAGTGGTGTACCACAGGGCTCAGATTCAGGACCACCTCTTTGCAATCTACATAAACAATGTGGGTCATTCCATTTGTGATGTATATTTTTTGCTGATGATGCAATTGTTTTCTGTTGTGCAAACAGGTCTTTTACAATCTACAGTTTGCATTTGACACAATTCAATCACACTGATCCATGATTCAGTCATGGTCTCAAACTGCTGTTAAATACCAACAAAACAATGGATTTGCCGTTCTTCCATTTATGACATCTACAAGAAGCTTTTTAAAGTCATATATTGAAAAGCGTTTAAAGAAGTTGTAAGCAGAACTACTCGTCTCACATTTAACATCAGGAGAAAACTTGGAGTTGGCACCTTCCAGCCGGTCGTTGATTACGATGACATTGTTTATGTGAATACCTCTGCCAGCTTTCTACACGTGGAAAGGATTCATAACTGTAACCACACCACCCCCTGTACACTGTATTCTCTAGTCCACTGCTCAGCATTATCCACACACAGGCTTCTGCATTGGTACAACTTTATCTTTAAATCAATCATTGGACTGCTGCCCTCATAGATCTCCTTCTATAGTCACGTAGTCAGTGCTGTTACAGTCCGAGTTCCCAGGCCGACATTACCTGAGGCGTTCCTTCAGAAGGTACAGAGCTTGGGGGGAAAATAAGGCACTTTAATCACTCTGCATCTTTCAGCATTCACAGTTTATAACAGAGTCTGAATGTGTCTCGTTTGATTCCATTCAACTGAAGAGTAAAGCGGACCACCAAAAACATCTTGTGTGGCCCACCCAACTATAAAGCATCAAATCGGACTGAAATACAAGACTGATGATGATGGAGTCAATAAATATCTATTTCTCATCCACATATTATTTAAGCAACAAATGCAAGAAATTATGTGTAAACAGTTCAACACTGATTAATTTACATTCGGCATGGATCTGAAATGTTATAGTATTTCACCCCAGAGACAAAAAAAGAAGAAAAAAAGAAAAAAAAAGTATCTCAACGCTCCATGTTTCAATAAATATGATTAGAGACCCACAGTTAACTTCACTAATTACATAGTATTGTGTTGAAGTCTGCGTTACACACACAGCAAAGTTTAGTTGAATGTAAGAGTGAGCCATATACCGACCAAAGGAAACCCAACTTCAAGAAAAAAACTGGGTGAATATAGGTTAGAATAATGACACAGAATTTAATCACAGTGTGTAACAATTTTCATTTATTGATAGAAATACATAGATGTGTATTTTTTGCAGTACCTCTAGGGATCACTAAGGGGCCTCGGCCCACACTTTGGGAAACACTGCAGTAGGGGATTTTAAGTGACCATTAGGGACTCATTGAAAATGTGCACCTCATTGTGTTGCTTTTATTGTGCAGTACAGAAAGTGTAAGTTTGTGTGAAACACATCTCTCATAAGAATAATTTCTTGTATCTCAATGACATCAATAAATAAAATAATGCAAATAATCATAAAAGTCCTACAGCCCTGACTCAGTTACTCGATTTAAATATGATCTCTAGTGTCTGTTATCGTCATGACAGGAGCATTAATGTGGAATGTGAGGGGTTTTACATTGGAGAACGGTCGGAGATGACTGAACCAACATTGTTGTATTTTCCTAAACCCAACCAAGTAGTCGTGGTGCCTGAATCTGACCGAGCTGAACTCGCCGTGTTTCAGTACAGTTACTATAACAACCGACTATCCTGTTGCCAGTTCCTTGAAGTGTTGGTATGAAACTTTTTTTTCTGGCTCTGAATTGTGGAAACTCAACAAATCTATAGTTCCTATAAAGGCACAGTGCCAACATTTTTTTTTTCCTGGAGACTGGTTTGAAGGCCTGCCAACAGCATGACGCGGGTGTGACAATGTTTGGTAACTCCAGTCGGCATTTTCTGTTTTACTTTAGACCTAATGGGGTGAAAGTGCGCCAAGTTAACATGAGACAGCACAGCTCTGTTTTGGGTTTTTTCGAACTTCTGCCATGTTGACTCCCATATATATAATTCAATTAATTACAGAGTGACCAGTAGTCCTAATCCCAATGACCCAGGCAAAACCCTGCCATAAGAAAATACAGCTTCCCCACACGTCCCATAGCTCCACCACAGGACCTATTTGAACCCATCACTCGCCTGCCCCGCTGCCTCCATAATGGTGCACCAGCCACCGCAGAGGCCACGGCTCCAGCTTCAGGCCCCATGGCCGCTCCACCACACTGCCTCTGCCTGCACAGGGAACGAGGGATTAAATATAATGCTCGCATGTCAAGTCCGCGACGCGAGAGAGGGAGCGAGGAGGAAGGAATTTGTCAGAACTCCATAAACGCATAGAGGGACTCGTCTTCCGATGCCAGCAGTCCCGAGAAACTTTCCGGAGGCTCGTGGAGCGGCGGGGAGGACGAGGGGTGAGAGCGAGCATGGGCCGCTCAGCGAGCGCAGGGTTTACACAGAGGCCAGCCAAGCAGCAATGATACACTGCTGTTGGAGGAGAAGGACACGGGCAAGAGAAAAAAGTGGCGGAGTGGAAAGACGAGAACCGGAGAGAAGTTAGAGGACGGGCAGGGCAAGGCCAGCCTTAGCAATCCCGACGGAGCATCTGTATATACACAACACATAGGAAGATAGGATCTGAGGTGGGGAGGGAGAGCGAGAAAGGAGGAGGGGAAAGACAGAGGAATTAACAGGACATGCCCACTGAAATTTTCCAACGTCTCTGCCAGAGAACAACCAAAAAAAAGTTCACATGTGCTCCAACTTCTGGAGCCGAGGGGTGGAGGGACTGTTGAAGGGAAGGGGAGAAGACGGTCGATGGTGGGTTGGTTTTTATTCAGGTTAGGTTGAAGCTGGGCCACATTTGGCGAGCAGATGTGGTACATGTGGGGAGTCGCCTTCGAATTTGTACGGGGGGGGCAAAGGTCAGGAGGCTTCCGACTGTTCAGTGTCCATAAAGGCCAGGCTCCATCAGAGCTAGCCACCTTTAGATTTACAGTGCGACAAAGCGAGACGGAGCTGGAACACACGATGATGGCTCTTCCTCTCTAAGCCGGCCTCGACTTTCCTGCTCCAGATGAGTGTGAGATCGGTCCTGTTGCTTTTGGCTCGGCTGGTGGAAGACGAGCGGCCTCCAGGCCCGGCCCTCCTCGGCTCCACTCAGCCACTGGGAGGAGAGCTCCGCAGTGGGTGTAAAAATCTGTCAGGCGGATATATTTCTACTATGAAATATGGATGTACGCTTTGTGTGTGTGTGTGTGTGTGTGTGTGTGTGTGTGTGTGTGTGTGTGTGTGTGTGTGTGTGTGTGTGTGTGTGTGTGTGTGTGTGTGTGTGTGTGTGTGTGTGTGTGTGTGTGTGTGTGTGTGTGTGTGTGTGAGAGAACACGCCCCGGCTGCGCGCGTGCGTTCGCGGAAAAAGGTTAAACGGAGGTCAGCGCTCACTTTGCCGCCACAGACTTGGCGGCACTCCAGGGCTGGAAAAGCAGAAGCAGCAGTGTCTCCGACTCACCCCCCCTGTCCTATCTCTTGCTCCCCACGCGCTCTCTTCTTCATCTCCCTCGCTATAACTGCAGTGAGCATGTGGACAGCGCGCAGAGAGCCGTGTGCCGTGCGTCCGCAATAAGCTCGCAGCTTAGCGCCGCGTGTGTGGTGAGAAATGTTGGGCTCAAGAGCACAAGAAGTGAAGGAAATGAAAAGCCTAACTAGTTTGCCACTGAAACGGGAGTCAGATGAGCCCTCGAGAGGGTAACAAGAGGAAAGTTTTCACCACACGCTGCTGAGGACTTTAAAAAATGGGGCTGTAAAAATGGCCCTGCAGGTATTATTGGTGTAGTAAAATCTAAAAATACTAAACAACGCTGGCCTCTATGCTGGATGACTTAGAGTAGACAAAGCATTTTACGAGGTACATTTTCTTTCTAACAGAGTTAAACAGGGAATCATTGCTCATTTTAGAACAGAAAGATAATCGTGCTTGGCTAGAGGCTAGCCTTGCTTAGCATTACACCACAAACCTCTGCTAAGGAGCAAAAAAAAAAATAAAAATGGTAGCAAATTGCCAGTCAGCATCTCTGAACAAAAAGTACTAAGTTATGTTTACTTGTTTTGGTTCTTCAAAGATTAACCAAATCCTAGTTAGCGCAATTTTGTTGCATGTAATTGCGTTGAGCCAACATGCTTTCTCGCCACTGTGCTATGCTAAGTTAAGCTAAGTTAAGATAATGAACTAATTTCCTTATCCACTAAATAAATATCTGGAGCCACAAAACCTTTAGCTTTTATCATGAAAGTAAAAAGCTTATAAACTTTTGTACATTATTTTTGCTACATAACAATTCTAGAGGCGATTTCGACATTGAAAGAAATCTATTAAAAATCGGCTGACTATGTTTTTTTTAGTTTGAACAGTTTAGCCATTTCAGTTGTTTTAACAGTTTGGCTATTTCGCCGTTTTAGTAGTTTTAGTTATTTTACCATGGGATGTCAAACAAAAGGCCCATGCAGCAAAACTGGCCAATATGGCTGGGACAACCACCACGCCAACGAAAACAAACAAAAGAAAAATATCCAGACCAAACAAAAAACTTGATTTTTTTTACATTTTATTCAGACCCCTGACATAATTGTGACGCTTTCATAAAGAATAACTTCTCTCTCTCGCCTGAAAATTAGACTAGGATTTCTTTACCAGTAACTTGTGAAACTATTCTCATACAATAAAAAGATGGATAGTTTTGTTAATTTCTTGGGAAAAAAACCCCCAATAGAGACCAGAAAAGGTCTATGAAGGCAGTATTTTTAAATGTTGGGGATCACTTTTTATCGTTGTTGTGTTGCGGTTTTGTCTTTATCGTTGATATTTTACTCCACCTCAATATTAGACGATCATTCTTTCATTAGTTTCAGACAGATGTAGAATGGGAAATAATCCAGCAGGTTTTTTTATTTCATTTTGTAGGAGTGTTGATGGGGGAAAGTTTGGGGCAGAAAAAACGTGAGTTGTTGACCTCCTGTCCCGGTTGTTGTGCTAAGCCATGCGGATCGTTCACTGGCCTGTCGCTCGGCGGGTGAAAGTGCTCTAATATCTTCTCAAAACTTTTGGCAAGGAAGCAAACTGTTGCTACACAAGAACATTTTTCTACTTTCCCACAACAAATTTAGCATGCAGAGTACACTGTATCTAAGAGCATTTAAGTGCTGGATAAGTGTATTTCACCACATAAAACTGCAGCATGTTCCCCCCCCAAAAAAGAAAAAAAAAGAAAGTTGATCTTGATAGCGGCGCGATGGTTCTCACCCTTGACGTATCGCTTGATGTTCCTGCCAACAACAACTGCTTATTGCAGCCCAACGTGCCGGTGCGAGATAGTGCGGCGGAGTGCATGGCGGAGGCCGGTGCACCGAGCAGATAAGGAGGCGTCTCTCTCAGCGCTCACTTGGCTGCACGCAGATCGAATCTGGAGGGTTTGGCCTGCCGATAAACTGACAAAGACCTTCATCATCTGCCCACGTACAACCTCGGATTCCTCAACTCATTGCTGTTGGTTATGTTTTGAGTGTTACTCAGATTTTGTCCTGTCTGAAAGCTTCCTGCCCCACATGGAGGAACCCCCCCCCCCCTCCTTTCTCTTTCTCCTCCTGGGCGAGCCTGAATTATTCATAAGCCATGGGTAGCTAACTTGAAACCGATAACCCACATGCTATTTATACTACATTTCAAATGAACAAATACTTAACTGTGAAGTTCCAGGCAGCTCTGTCGTGTCTGTCTGCATAGCTGCTGCTGGGCACAGCGGCGTGTTGAGGGTTGGGAGGCCCTCCCATTGGGGGTAAAAAGGTTGAATCAGCAGCTCGGCCACAGAGGTGAGCTCGCAGTGCAGAAAGACTCGGTTTCACACGTTCAGAAACCAAGCAGTCCACACACTGAATCATTGCATTTAGTTTGTTTTGGAGATCAATTGATGAATTGTCAAGATTGTTGAACTGAAGGGACAGGAACAGTTGGGGACATGCCGAGATACTTGAAACCGTCTTGCAGCTATTGCATTGAGCTTCCTACATTCTATGAGTAACAACTGTGCTCATCTTTTAGTGGCGGTGTTCACGTGGACACAAGTAATTGTAATAAAATCACAATGAAAATGCTACATGAAAGCACATCCATCAGACAATTATGATCAGATATGGTCCATTAAGAAAGAAATTTGATCCCAAACAAGGTGGTGGTTCATACCGATCTGTTTCCATCACACCAAACACACTGCAATCACGTCTCCCTCTATGATCACATCAAAAACGTATCTGACCAATAAGCTGACTGAATCAAAAGACGTCACACGATTCTAATCATGTAATTTAGTGCTCATAAAAACAGAACAATCCGGTGTCTCATTCAAAATTAACATAAAAGTGACAAACATCCAAAAAGGGGAAATGAGTATGTTAGCCTGTGAGAAGTAAACCTGTTTATCTGAATGCCTTACCTTGGAATGTGTCAGCTGTCTGAAAAGCTCCATGAAGAGTCGGATGAATGTGAGCAGAAGAAGTCATTGAAGCCAGAAGAAAACTATGACTGAGGCAACAAGTGGGCCACTTCAGTGAGCTCACGAAGAATCACCGTCAAGGAGAGTCTTCAGTCTTCTTTTGTGTTGGGATGATTGCACTTTTAAATCAGCATGAAAAATGTAGATTTCTGTAAACGAAGACCGACTTACACAAACGCAGAATTATCAATTCTGAGCTTCTCCCAGATGATGGAAGTCCTGTCTGTGGCTGGTGTCTGTAAAATGACCATGAATGTAGCCGCTTGCTGTTTCGTTGTAGCCATGATAGAGCAATCTCTAATGCTCACGTCTTTGTGGCTGCCGTGTCATTCGTAGCGATTTTGGAAGAAATATGTGCATGCACTCACTCGGTTTGAAACCGTTTTCCCCTTAAAGGAGACATATCATGCTTTTAAATCCTTCCTTTTTACATATAAATCATACAGTTGTGGTCTATACAACGCGAAACTGCAATGCTTGGGTCTGAATTCCTCATTATTAGAGCTCCACAGGCCCCTTTTCAACCCCTTTTCTGATGCGCTTCTGAGAGCAACTCGTTTTGGGGCTGTCTCTTCAAATGCAAATGACACACTTCATACCCCGCCTCCTCTCCAGGTTGCAGAGGTGACACTCGGTTCAACGTCACCCTGTTCGGCCATCTTTGTAGTTTGATAGAACAGATACAATTATCTAGCGGCGCAGAAACTTTATATTCACACATTATTTACAAAATGTCAACAAGGGAAGATTTGTCCATCCAGCCATACATGTTGGAGCCAGAGTCGGACCCGGCGGAGCCAGATGAAAATGACGATGATGCACCTACAGAACAACGTCTTCATATGGATGTAACGCAATGGTGTGTTTCTATATTTACACTAACTTCTCCATCCATGCCCACTACTACAATACTGCCTGTATTACAACGACTATTTAACACAGAAGTTACATTATAATCTAAAACGAGCACACAGCGCTAACATATGAAGACGGTGCAACTGCTAATGCTAACAAAACAATGACAGGGACGTCTTATCATCACACTTTTTAGCGTTATATACAGCTTACCGAAGTGCTCTGTTCGTCGTCTCCATAGATAGAAGGAACTGAAAGCTCAATCAGACGAAGTCTTTCGGCAAATCCTTCTTTATACTGGCGGAGGTTGTTGAAGCAGTCGTCCTTAAAGTGATTCGCGCACACAAAAATGACCTTACCCACAGATGTGGGTACATTTCTGTGAAAAATAAAACTCAACCAGGCACTTCGAAAAGGTTCTGATGCTGGGAGACGGTGTAACGAAGCTTGTGGGTTACTACATCCAACAACCGAACATTTCGACTTATCCTCTCGTAACTTCGGTTGGACTACAAAATCGCAGCGAGAAACAAAAATGGCGGATTGCTCGAAGTGTCGATGTCCTAATTTGGCAGTTCCGCTGAAAATACTGTGACGTCATTGTTCAAAAAACGTAATAGAGAATAGAAAAATCGAAACCGATCGCAAAATATGACCAAAACAGAATATAAAGATATCAACGGAGCACCTGAAGAGACTACTTTGAACTTTTCTGTACTTCTAAACACTCTAAATATACAACAAAATGCATTTAAGGGCTAAAAAAGTGGATTTAGCATGATATGTCCCCTTTAAAGCTTTTCAATAGTTTTACAACCAACCACATGTAGAAACATGCCACCCGAGGGAGAATGAATTAAGAAAATGTCCCTGGCGGGCAACAGATTGTTCACATTATGATTTAAGCTTCACGTAATCAACAGGGGAGGTGAGAAAACGGCGTGTGTGCAACAACTAACTCACAATGATGTGTTTCGCAATGCCAAAGAAAAGAAAACACACTCCAGATTATATCATGGGCCAGTGTGGATTACACTTAACAGTTTTATTTGGAATATTAAGACAATGAAGCATAAGCCAAGCACCAAGAGTGACAGCTACAAGTGTCGCATCATACGGCTCTTAAAAATGAACAGGTTATACTGGAAAACAACGGTTTCTTTTTTTTTTTTACCCCCCTCTCCGTCTCACTCGTTAAACGGTGAAGCAGATACATAGAACAGACGGTGAAATGTGAACATGATTATGCCATTTACACGCTCCACATCCTACCCGTCAGCAGAAGAAAAGAAAAAGGAGAATGTGAAGGGAGCGGAGGCAGAATGAAACGCGGCGGCCATATTGGGCGGCTTTGTGCGCTCCCATCCCTGGAAATTTTTTTTTAGATTGGCCAGAACGAATAAGGCGCCGTGGGAACGTGACGGCGGTGGCGGCGCTGCAGGACTGACGGCCACTAGTTCCCATCACCGTCAAGTCCTGTTGCCTCGGCACCCACATCCACACAGCAGCCGATGTGCACATACAGCATTAAAGTGACAGGATTGCAACCATTGTTACACTACACTCCATTGCATATTCGGGAGAAGTAATCATGAAAAATAATAAGTCATTTTCTTTCTGTCTGCATATAGCACTTAACCCAGCTTTCTAAAATATATATATGGGAACATGAAAACATTTCTTAAATAAATCTCTTTTCGTTGTCCTCTAAGATCTTGAGACGAGTTGTCGTTACGTACCGAGGTGAGGGGGTGAGGTTAAACATCCAGGGGTGGGTGTGTGTGTATGTTTCTTTCGTCGGACAGAACGCGTCGTGAGCGTCTCATCTCACGTCGATTCAGGTGTCACACTCTCCTAGTGCAGCTAGCTAGCATCACGCTAAACCACAATATCAGTTGAAAGTAGAATGCACGCGCCAACTCCCACCCCAAATTTGCCCTTCCTACGTGGGGGGGGGGGGCATAGGAAAGTGGTTCGTGTTTACACACCCCTGTCTGGGGGTGGCTCGTGTCCAAACACAGTGTGGGTGCAGATGCAGGCGTGTTCCACACAGTCTTTCATCAAATTGTTAACATTTATCCGTCGCTCCTCATACATACAAGGTTTTTACTTTTCTTAATTCTCCTAAGTCTACGGGGTTATATGGCAAACGTGCTACAGTTAACGTCAGATATTTCCCATGGGGAATAAGTCGGGGAGGGGTTGAGAGGGGGTCACTGGGACTCTCCTTGGTGGGGTGGTGGCGGTGCTTTTTTTTTTGGGGGGGGGGGGGGGGGGTGCGCCTGAGAATTAGGTGGGAAGGAGAGGGGACGGCGAGGCGTCGTTCATGGGAGTCGCTGTCACGTCACTCCTCACACTCGACTCAACGCCCCACATCCCCGACACCCTCGGCTCAATCCGTGGGCTCACGGGTCCCCACACCGAAGTTGCTGCTGAGCAGGGTGTGATTCTCAGCCCTGCAGCTTCCAGTGCCGGAATAAACCAAGTGACACGTTTCAGGACCGAAAACCGGCTGACGTAAACCCAAGTCTCGCCATCTGGAGCAAACACACACACACACACACACACACTCACACACAGTGCAGTCAACACGTATTTGGAACAGTTGGCTCTGTAGTGCAGCATACTGGTGAGCGAACAATGACTGGGACATCTCCTGTTGAGTTGGGTTAAAAAGGGGCAGGGTGTGTTTAGTGCAATGCCCCAATTTTAGATCGTAGCCGGCTCAACAAGCACGAAACAGAAGCTGATCTCAGGTGGTAGGTTCAGACCTTAGTGTCAGTTGAGAAACGTGAAGGTCCACCCCCCGCCCGATGGGCAGAGGACCTCCCACTGACCTCCTGAGGGCTTTGAGAAACTGGTACTTTTTACATTTTGAGGAGATCAGATTACTGGAATAAAGCATGCAGCCAGACCGTGACCACTTGATGCCTGCGGTACAGAGACTTATTGCAATGTGTCCAAAGGGGCAACAAAAGCAGCCTTTTTTTCCTCCCGACGCGTCAAGAGCCACGATTTCCAAGATAAGGAAAACAGACGTCAAAATTTGATACGTGCCAATTAATTTTTCACTGAGCCAAATGAACGACGGCCTATTCCTGAAAAAAAGTAGCACCAGCGGCACCTTCTGTACATCTCAGAAGGCATCAGCGAGGAGCGCAACTTCACTATTAATCACTACAAGCCAGCAGAACTAGGTTTTTTTTCCAATGACACCTGCATCCTCTTGGATTTCCTTATGAAATTGCTTTACTTTATTTATTTTTGCACAACATGATTAACATCTGCTAAAAAAGAAAAGGCTAAACTCTGAAGATTAAAACGAAATCTAAGAAATTATGAAAATTAAAGAAGCGAGAGAATCTTCACAGAGTTTCGGGGGGCTGAATTCAGGATCCAGAATTGCCAACGACGACAACTTGAGGTGTAAAACTTGTTTGTAGAAGAATCTGTCGAGGAAAAAGTGCAATGATCCCCAAACCCACGAGTGCCACTGAGCTCCACTGTCCAATATTCTGCAGTTTAAAAAAAAAAAAAAGAACAAAAAAGAAGCAAGCCAAACAGCCTGTTTCGCCGTCCTGATGCATGCAAACTGCACTGTAGAAAACAAGTAAAGTGCTTTAAAGTCCTTTGCCCTGTCTACGAGCACACCGACGCCAACTTAATAGTCTCCCTCTAGTTTATTTTGGCCTGTCGGCTCTAGATGGAGAAGAAGACAGGAGGAGCAAACGACTGGTGAAGAAAGAGCAAAGTCTGCGTACGTTCCAGGCCGGTTCAGAGTGAGCCTGTGACCAGAGCGACTACTGTGTGAGACAGGTGGCAGTGAAACAGAGCCTGACGCACATGGCAACGCTACACGGTTCAGACTTTCAGCCTGCATGTAGAGAAAAGTCATTTGAATCCACAAACAAATGACATTTTACTGGCTTTTCTGAAAAGTAAAAGGTTTAAAGGTTAAAGTTAAGGTTTTAAAAGCTCTAAACATCATGATGGTAACTTTTATCCAAAGGACCATTTTTAAAGCTTTTGAGCCGACAAACCTCACAAATAAGATTCTGCTTGCTCAGGTGTGTCACTTGCATCTACAAAAGAGTCTCGATCATTATTATAAATGACTGAATAGCTGTTAATATATGGAAAATGCCACTGTCTCAATATTGCGTGTATGAAGGCTTTAAATTAGGTACATACGGACCCTACTATTGTAAATCTAAGGATTAAATAATGATGTACTTGTTGACCTCAACAGTTAATTTGTGCCACTGGTGCAGGAGCTTTGGTCACAGACTCGCGTTCAGGGCAAAAAGCCAACGATTGGCTGGGATTAAAGCCGAGTGCTCTCCGGTGAAAATCACTCAGGCTCTCTGCTCGTCTCCACCACCGCCGTGCCATCCTCCAGGCCACAACCACACCGATTCGGCTAATGTCATTCAAACAGAAACAAGGTGAAAAGCATGTCTGGGACACGTTGAAGAGAACAAACACTGCCGTCACCAGGAGTCGGAACCCTTTTCTCGGCCTCTCATCAGATCTGCACGCCAGAACTTGCGCGTGAGGGGCTGGACACCGTTATCTCGCACTGAAATACGCTACAGCACCACAGCTGGCTTTGGACCCCGCTAACAACCTAACGCTACCACACAAGAGACAGACGAACGCATGCACTAGTGAGTGACGACAGACTAAACTAACCTTTTGTCAGCCATCTGACAAGCTTTATCAACATAGCACCACTAAATCGGTTACGAAATCTTTAACGTGCACCTTCAGTGAGCTCACAGCTCATGCACCTCTTAGCTTGTAGGTCTTTTCAGTCTCGTTTCATGGCATGCGAGCGGACTGCACCGTGAAGCACCTCCTACCACTGCCAATGAAGGGAACCGAGTATGGGATGATACAAAATGGTCATCTAAAAAGGCACATAGGTTACACTCCATGTTTCCTCCTCACATGGAGAAGAGAATGACAGGGTAGCCAGCAAGCATTTTTTATTATTATTATTTTTTTTTTTTATCCCCGAACTCTCAAGAGGTTTGGTGTTGTTGCCTTTGCTCAATTTGCTGGCAGCAATTTAGAATTTCCACATGTTGTATTTCTTTATAATAACAATAACACCCTTTCTTTGAAACCCAATTCTGACGAAAGCCCACAACTGTCAGCAGATCGTGTTTAAAGACGCCGGATTTCCACAAGAAAAGTTGTTGGATCCAGTCGTTGTTTTATGAGCCGACTTTAAAGGCTTCAGCTTGGTGTTGTTTCACAAAGTCACCAACTATTTGTCTGACCAACCATCCAGTTCAAAGCATCTGTTTTTTTCATGGGAGTACCGGGCTGACAACACACTGGTGCAAACCCTGAAAGATGATGAAGATGATGGTGATGATGATGGCATTCTGAATTTCCATTGATTGTCTTCACTGATAATTGGTCACACATGCTCACACTTCCACTGACAAGACTCGTTAGGGTTCATTATTAAAGCTACAGGGGCAACGCTCGACTGCACCCATCTTTAAAGTTCTGCTGATGAAATATAATCAACCTGCTGATCGTTGAAGTTTAACAGATCACATCTCACAATTCAAATCAGAAGTTTAATCAGCTAAAAAGCTTATTTTTTCAATTAGCTAAAATGAAGGCCTTTTATCTTAAGATAAAATGTTCTAGTGATTTAATCAATAACTGATTTGGCTCTAGCTCAAAGGATGTAATGGCTTACTGTGGACTCAGCTTTGAGGATTTTGCAGTGCCCTTAAAATTTACAATTCAGACTTATGAATTAAAACTTTGCAATTCATCTGTGAATCACGTGTTGTTGGGGAGAATCTGATCTGTAATGAAGATGAAGTGTGATCCGTTATACCACCAAGACCACGGATAGCACATGCTGGATGCATGTATAGAAAGAAACGACAGCAGACTATTAAAACCTAAAAGAACAGGGAGATCTGAACGGGGTTCATGTGTGCACAATAGCATGCGCAGAGCTGAACTGCCTGCGGCTGCTGACGGACTGACAGGCTGCTTTGACGTCTGTAACAATGGCGAGAATTGTTCAAACATCTTACGATCTGTCCTTCGTGTTTTCAAAAGCAAACTTTATGATCGGAATAAAGCTGACAGAGTTCAGCTTGGTCATATAGGACACAGTAGGCCGATTTAGAAATCATCACTCGTTACTGCTTAGAGAGGAAGTAGTGTTCTTTAAAGACTAATCTATAGTCTTTAGAAAACACTTGATTTCCCTGATGTGCTGTCTGTAAAAGTCCATGGACCCTCTCAGACTCTGTGCTCATCTCCGGCTTTAGCTGATTCTAACGCGTGCAACAAGATGGCAATGGCAAAACAATGTGCCTTATGTAGCTCAATCCATGGGACAAGCTCCAACTGCAATATACCATTTGCACCTCCAGATGCCCTCTCAAATCACACATTCACACATGCACACACACACCTTCTCTTGGAAAGGTGATCCACTAGCTGCTTTGACAAGCTAAAGAAGAGAGAAAAAAAAAGAAAAGAGGAAAAAAGAGAAAGCACAGTGAGCTGTACAACACGCGCCTTGTGGGCCTAAAGTTGCAGTTCTGGGATGGACAGAGGGAGGCATGCAGGCAGGTCTACAGGCAGGGTGACGTTGTGGGATCAGGCAGACATTTAGCACAGAGCAGGAGAGAAAAAGACACAAAACGGTGATATTTGTGCCTCACCTCCCGGTCAAAAAAAACCTGTTCAACACAAAAACATGTGCTTGCCAAACAGCGTTATATTGAATATAATCATATGTATTTTTCTGTGATGTAAGTAATAACTAAAACAAAGATTAGAATGAATCTTGTATAGCTTGTTACATTTAAATTCCATCCCCCTCAGTAGAAAGAAAGCTGTGTCAGTACAACCTCCAACTGGCTACTGAGGAATTTCTAAAGTTCTGTAATCCTCCTGCAGTGTGTGTACAGGCGATGGAGACCACCCTATTTGACCTTGAGTGGCGGTTCCCTCTCCAGCCAGCGAACTCGTACTTTCTGTTTATAGTGATACTCCTTGAGGAAGTCCTGCAGGGCAGGTGGCAACGGCAGAGAGCCTATACCATCGTAAGTGGTCCAGCGGCAGATGGCGGCTCTTGCCAGGTGCTGCAGGCTGAAGGGAAAAGTCCGATGGAGAGGCGCTGTGAGCAGCGGCTCAAAGAACATGCAGGCGCTGGGGTCCTTGTAGTGCTCCAACAGTCCTGTGACGGTGGAAGAGTGGAAAACGCATGGGTCGTGTGCGTCGAAGCTGAAGTTGTGGTTCCACTGCTCGATGCGCGCGTGCAAAGACCGGTTGTAACGGCGGAAGCTGACAGAGAAGAGGTAGTCCTCTTGGGCCGAGTCGCGCAGCAGAAAGGTGCCCTCCGGCCGCCCGTCCAGCAGAGCCTCAGCCTCGTAGCGGTCCATAACGCCCCAGTAGCAGGGCAGAGCTGTAATCTGCAACAGGTCCGGCACTAGGCAGTGGATGTAGTCTATCTGGGTGTGGACCTTCCAGGGACCAGGCTGCTGCCTGCTCAGGTGACCCTCCCCAGAAGCGTGCCTCTGCTTGGGCCTCCGGGCCTGCAGACAGAGGGTGGTAGAATCCTCCTCAGAATCACAGTCTTGGACTGCAGCTGCAGCCCCCAACACCTGTCCACTGGCTCCCGATGGTCCAGCACTCGCACAGCTCCCGGCTCCTGAGCCCCTGCCTTCCCCGGAGGCCTCTCCTATGCCAGGCGCCATCTTTGGTCCCAGTTTGTAGAGAGAGGAGCCCGACACTGAGGCCTCCAGGGTATGGATCTGTGCATTAGGTGGTGGGTCCACACCCTCCTCTATGCTCAGTCTGCGGCGCTCACGCAGACGCTCCTCCTCGTCTTCCGGAGAGGGGTGGGCTGGGTCAAAAGCATCCAGAAGTGCCGTAGAGGAATGCGGGCTGACCGGTGCCGTGTGCTGTTTGATCAAGTGCCACTTGTGAGCGAGGTCTGATCCGGGTGGGAAGGGGCAGGTCTCTAGCATGAGCTCGGTCAGGTGAATCTTTCGTTTGGAAGTGACAGGGTTCTTAGAAGAGCGGGAGCGTCTACGAGCAGGCAAAGGTAAGCACAGGCCGACTGTATCACTAAGCCGCTGGCGCAACGAGCGAGCATTCAGACTGCGTCCACCAGATACAGAATCGTTCATCTCCTGGATGGAGCTGACCCCGTAACGCCGGTCCCTCCGGTTCCCGCTCCCCCGTAAGCGCCCAGACCGCCTGTCAGCCTCCAAAGAGCTCTGGGTTTTGGTGGAACATGAGTGTTTTTTCTTGCCACCCCATGGAGCATGACGTGAATAGGAGTCTCGCCGGGCGAGGGGCACACCGCCCGCGCCACCCCGCACATCCTCGGTGTCCTTGTCGATCGTAATCTCTACGATCTGCGGGATGTCCGACACACAGTTGTGATGGCGGCGTCCTACTGTCACCATTGGCACTGGTAGGAGGCTCCGTGATGGGCTGGAGGATCCTGACGCCTGAGCCTCACCTGAGCTGCCTCCTTGACCGAGATCCACCACGCAGTGGACGGTTTCTGCCTCCGCCCGGCTCTCACTGGGTCCTGCACTGTTGTTGTGGAAGAGTGTCTGGCATCTGCTCTTCAGGTTGCTCCACATGTTGCCCACTTTCTTCATCAATGGGAGCCCCTGGGACCTGAAGAGAAAAGGACATTAGGTTGATTAACTCACAGGTAGTGATCACACACAACAACACCAAAATTTAACACCCAGGTTCAAGCTGCATAAAGAATGCCCCACATTTCAATTCCCTATGCTATTGTGTATCTTGTAATTAGACATGGCGAGAGTATAACGGGGCCAAAGTATCCGAGAGGTGGGCGAGCTTGAGTAGTTGGAACAGCAAAGTTAGGAGTTGCCAGGCAGACGTGCAGGGACACAAGGCCACGGCTATAAATGAACCCAGGATCTGCTCACAGCTGATCTGCTGGTATGTACTGTATTACAGAGCCAGTCTAGACCTGACCAAAAACTTTCCCTGTAACTGCAACGCACACACGCGCAGTTGATTTATCCCTCTACTAGAATCTGACAGGGCTTTGAAAAAAGCAGCACTGAAAGAGATTTCAGAGATACAAATGTTGCAGAGTCACGGTGGATGGTACCCTGCCGAACACGGAGCCTGCAAGGATTCCCTCAAGCACAGTTTATTTACTACTTCTGGATTTCACTGATTTCTAGGCAAACAAATTTTGCCATTTGCGGCAAATCTGGAGCAAACGACTTAAAAGGTTTGCAAATTATCCTCAAACAAACCACTTGGTTTCTTCTTCGAAAACATGTTTCGGTTTCAAAAAATCAATTCCATCACTGTGTTGATTTTCCGTGATGTAAAATTTTTTATTTTATTTTTTTAAATCAACTTTGGAGCAAACAAAACAGATTTAGCACAGATGAGTGATTCAAATTATGTTGGACGGCTACACGTTAGCCACTAGAGATAAATTCAACAAGCTCATCAAAATGATTGACGCGCTGAAAATCATAAAAACTGATGCTTTGTGTTTTTAAGGGGTACAGGTTATAGCGTTTTAATTTTATATGTACAATTATATTTAAATGTTAAAACGAATTTGTAATTTTTGTCCAAAGAATGTTTGTCAGTGCTAAATAATATTTAAATGGCTTTAAAAATTTGAAAACACAATGCTCATGCAATAATGTCAGACGCCACATGAATGCCAGGGCAAACTATCAGACCGGACAATGAAACATGAGAAAGCTTTTGTTTCCTTAAAACCTGCACAGGAAGTCATGGCACAAGCAAGAATTGTTGAGCACTCTGCACGAAATGCAGTTTTCTGCTTTCATAAATAGAATATCGAGCCTACGTGCCTGTGCCTGGCATACTTTCACAGTTGTTAAAATTGCAGCCTTCATACACGGTTATTGATAGCATCAAAATATAAAAAGATAACACTAATTACTGTCACATTTCCAGTGGTCAACCGCTAAACTGTGGATGTACTGGGGCTGCCCTGCAACTAGCTGGCACCACGTCAACCAGTGTGCAGCGTGAAGTCTGCCTGTAAATTCTGATAAAGACATTATGGATTTGCACCGTCAGCTGTGACCCGTGGAGCTCTTTGATGCACAGGAGGGAACCAGATTGTGCATCAGCGCATGACTTAAGTTGATTCGCTAAGGGGAAGTTCAGAGTCTATCAGAAACGTACACATGATGTGTGTGACAGCCAAAATCCTGCCACTTATTCACTCATTTTGTCGAAAAAGGAAGACAATCTTTCCCCATTTGATATCCATTACTAGTGTTGATGTAGATGCTTGGAACTGCCGGCAATATCAAAAAGTGGCCAATTTAATTAAGCTACACTGCCGACATTGCTGAGGTGATATGTTGGTTTATTTTATATTTTCTTGGCAATGCTTTGTGAACTATAACCCAGGTTGACAACATTCACTGTCTGCTCACCAGCTTTCTTTCATTACCTCAACTACTAGCTCCGGTGAAGAAATCTAAAGCAAATCCCTTCACAGTCCAATACTGAGTAACTAGACATTAATTCAAGCTAACAGCAACACCCAAGGCTTTCCAGCACCATCAGCATGGTCACCAATGGAGTTCATTACTGTAATGTTACACTTCACATTATTCCATTACATGGATGTATAACAATGTATGGCCTCACACTGAAAACTTCTCTTTAGAATCTGTGTTCATCACCTCATATTTCAACCTTTTCCAAGTACTTGAAGCAGGCCGCGGCCACAGATTCATAACAAAGCTTTCATCACGTGATGCATTCATATGTGGTTTTCATCCTTTATTCCACAACAACAGATTTAATAGGACCATGCGCATTTATAGTTAAATATTGAAAATGGTATTTGTTTTTCAACATGTTTTCAATGTTTGTAGAATCTCACTGAGAGATCAACAAGAAAACTCCCCACAGCAAACACGATATAGTGACACTGACCCTATGTAATAGCACTGTTGAATATTAGAGCTGCACAATACGAATATGCTCGAAATTATACATATGGCCAAAAACCGAGTGAATTAGGGTTCCACATGTTTATAAACGTACGAGTATTGCGATAATGATCCAATTTAAAATTAACATAACTACTTAAATCGATCACGATTATTTCTTTGAGATTCATTCTTAATATCAGTGCTCTTTCTCTTGCCTCTCCGATTTACATCAGCAAGGTTTGACTTTGTTCTTTTTGGTATGTTTACTTTGATCTTTCTGATTTTAATTATATGATTAGGGATGTACCGGTATCGGGTATTGGGCCCGATACTCCATGGAGCACTCGTACTCGGGGGAGAAAAAAATCTGATACCATTCGGCAAGTGCTACATGACGTGATGAGTCAGCAACATTGCCTGCAAGTATGCAAAAGAGTACAAGTGCTGTCAGCAGTTTGGAGATTCTTTCAAATTAATGACAATGACAAAAGTAAAACAGTCTGTATATTATGTTCTGTCAAAATATCAAGAGTAAGTGAAAGCTAGTTAGTACAACAAAAGGAAGTTAATAACCACAGACATTTGGATCAGCAGTTAACTTGATGTCGCTCATAAGTTTAACTGCTTGGAGCCATGCAACATGCTAAAGTGTTTCAGTGCTCACGCACCAGCAATGCTACATGCTAAAGAGTTTCAGTGCTCACACACCAGTGATGCTACATGTTACATGCTCGGTCACTCGGGCCCTCGGTCTACAGTAAGGGGTCCCCAACCATGGGGCTGCGTATCATTTGGTACTGCGTTGCAAATAGACAATAAAATGTTTCATTTTGAAAATGTACATAAAATTTCCATGAGTGTATTTTGTTGAAAAACACTTCAGTTCCATCAGTGCTTCATTCCTGAGCTTAACTCCGTGACTGTTTTTTTTCATACATCATTAAGCCCTCGTTAAAGCCTTTTTTATACACCATCCTGCCAGTCTGTGGAAAGATTATGTTGTTTTAAACTGGTTGGTGATGCAAAAAAGATTGGTAGCCACTGGTCTATAGTATGCAGAGCAGTGCATAGATAGACACTACACACTGCCCTATGGGCAATGTAGGCTGTATCTGAACCCTGCTGAGACGATAACATTAATGCATTTGTGTGCATGACTTGTCCCTATGGAAACGGGTCAGCTACCAGGTTAAGGAGAGGCTGCAAGGGTTTGTGGGAGATGTATTAGTGCTATTATTACTAGAAAATTTTAGAGGAAAAAGTGTGACGAGATAAAAAGAGATTCGGAAACAGTTAGCTTTTAACGTCCAGAAACGTAATTGGTCCTTGGTTGATGACAAATCATTCCTGAAAATTTCAAGCAATTCAGGGGAGTAGTTTTTGCGAAAAGTTGGTAAAATACGTACAAACCAATAAATAAATACAATTCACGCAAATGAACACATAACCTTCTCGGCCAACTTCATTGGTCGCCCAACTTTCGTTGGCAAAGGTAATAATAAAAGTCCACTTGCATTTGGTTAAAATCATTGAATTTAAACACTTACGTATTAAGTGGAATGGCATGCTGCCATCTAGTAAAATCACTTTGTACACGACGCTTTAGATGCTAAATTATCCCCCCGAAAAAAGTCCAACACGTTTCCATTGCCAGTAATTAAAGTAGAAAAAAAATTGGAGTATTGTAATGTGTGAAGGCAGTCAGCCTGGCTGGAGTCCAATTTTGTGAACTCAAACCAGCCACATGTCACCAAAGCAAGCAACACCTCTTATTGTTCCTATTGTGTCATAAAACCACCAACACTGTGCCCACAGAATAGGCTCTGGGAAGATTTCCTCAGGTTATAAAAAGGATCTGCACTGTCTGAAACTTCACTTCTCCAAAGGATGGATGATCATATAAATACTTAAAAGTTTGAGATATTAAATGAAGGGATTTGTTGCTGCCGCGTGTTGTTTAATACAGTGAAAAACCTTTGCTATATAATGACTCCTGGAGAACGTTTGCATCTCTCACTTCAACTTCATAAAAGAAACAAACTGTCTTGTTTTTAAACTACTACAGTTTGGGATTGCCCAAATTAGTTCACGTTCACTTTTCCGGTCCAGCAAAGTTACTAACGGTTGTGTGTTTGTCCTGTTTCTGCAACTGTACTTCCAAGTTGAAAACGCTCACCTACAGACTAAAGCAGCATGTTCACACCATGCCGCCCGCCCTCCGAGATGAACTGGAATTGTGAGGCTATGCTTATATCAACACCATCTCAAGAGGCAGCATTTTCCATTGGGGTTGCAATACTTTATCTCTTGGCCTGCTAATTATTTCAAAAACACAAACAGTGACACGCATTAGTTCTGAGTAACCACACACGAGGCCAGACTCTTCAAAATACTTCCACAGTAATTATATACTTAAATGTGATTAGATTTAGATATGAACCGTGGATCATACAAACACTATAAGAGAATGGTCCAGTTTTGCTAATTTATCTTTATTGTGATATCAACCCACACAATATACATATTGCGGGATTGACTAAATTGTGATAAACGGTGCATTTCATGTTCAGCAATACTAACTAACATGCCTGCTAAATGTTAATGAAAGAATAGATGTTGAGAATGGTCCATTCAAAATGTTTTTTTAAAAAATACTATATGTACAAAGTAATTACCCCAGAGAATGGCAAACACTCCCCGTTTATTAGTTTGGTTCCAGTCATAAAAAAATGAGGCATCCAGAAGTGTCAGAATCAGGCTAAATTAATAATATTACAAGCAATAACCCCCCCCCCACATAAGACTGGAAGGATTCTGGTCAACATTCTTGTATTTTAAAAACACCTGTCATGTTTTAAAGAGAAATTTGTACCTAGTAGATCCAGATTTGTCAAAATAATTACCTAAAAGACCTCACACGTCACACACAGAGGGCACACAATGCAAGGGCATCTCATATTGCAGATTTCTGTCTACAGTAATCTCTGCTCAGCTAATTCAAGAGCACGACAGCCCTCTACAGCAACTCTCCAACTGTGGTCATTGATAACAATGGCCACACCAATAGTGCAATCCAGTTCACATCCATTTTAAGCCGTCCCGTGTCAGAACTAGGCTACTTCTGCTCTCCGGCAGCCTTACACACCCATCCTCCTGGGATCAGACTGATCTAAGAGAGAGGGCTGGAGAGAAGACAAGATTAAGGGAGGACACCTTCTCCGCTCAGACCAGACCAGAGTTAATGAGATATTTGCAGAGCCTTGCTTTCAGAAAGATATGTAGCATGGCAGCAGTCCATACAGGGTCTGTAAATGACTGATAAAACACAGTGATTCCCTATTTCAATCAATTCCACTTCAACAAACATTCCAAGAATTGATAAGTTCCACATGATATAGTCCGATCTTTTGAAAACTGATGCTAAAATGCAGACACCTTGCAGACTGCACAATCACAATGTAAGTCAAGATATATAGTGCATCAGCAATCATAAGTTATTCTCAAGATCACATAAGTAGAATGTTATTCACAGCATGCATTTAAAGATCGAAATGTGTCTCCAGTCATTAGTCACTATCCAAGTTATCCATGTAACTGTTAATAAATCATCTATTTCAACTGTACGTGCGCAGCATTATCTCATTATACTCTCAGTAGAACGAACTAATTCCAGGTGAGCTTCAACATTAATGTCAGCAGTTAAACGGTTTTATAGCCGCTGTGTAGAAAGATTGTGAGGCCTTTAGGGTTTGTGGAGGCCCCACTTTTCCCCTGCTACAGACTAGTTAGCTGCCCTGCTAACCGTTACCGATGCACCGCTACATGTAATCGCAGACACCGACACGTCGTCCCCGGGACTCGTATTCGGCAACCAAAGTTCTTGAATCCACGAATCCCCATGGTGGCTTAGAGGGATTGGTCACAAAACGCTTATTGTAAGCTGGTAAAAGATGTTCTAAAGTTGCCGCAAAAAAAAAAAAAAGGCTTACGAGCTGTCAAAAATGCTAACAGCCAGCGTTCCCCGCAATGGGAGATCCCAGCATTTCTGTTAGCTTCGGCTAAGTAGCCAGCTAGCGGGGTTAGCGTGTTAGCTCGAGCGAAAAAAACTCGAGATAAAAATATAAAACAAATAAACCAGGCGGTGATGTGCGCCTTAAATGTGCCGAGTAGACAAAGGTGACACGTGCGACCGGCAATGGTTTGTTTCTGGGGGTGATATCTTACCCGTTTTCCTGGTGAAAGCCCTATTCAACAGCTCTCTTTGTCTGCAAAAAATGGCTATTAAGAGAAGTCAGGCAGAGATCCCCCTCACGGACCACGGCGACGGATGAAAGCGCGGAACGGATTCCCGACGGTACCATCCCGGAGAATTTTAAATATATATTCTTTAAAAAAAAAATAAAAAATCCTAGTCAAATAATTTAAATCCTGAAATGTTCTCTCGGTGCCGCAGAAGCCCGTTCCTCGTCATGGTGGGGGTCTTCTTTTTTTCTCCCTGCCGTGGTCGCCGCTGCTTCTCGCAACCAATATGACGGCGGTCTCCGCAGACAGAGAGCCGGAGAGGCGGACCGGGGCTCCCCGTGAGGGAGTCCGAGTGACGCGGGCACGGGCCAATGGAGCGAGGGGAGAGGGCGACCACTTCCGACGGGGCAGGCGGATGGGGAAAGCCCCGGAGCTGGCTCCATGGTGATGGGCGTAGCGTGTCGCCAATGAGCGCGGAGACGGAGGACGAGGGCTCCGCTGGCCGCTACTTGGAAACGTGGAGAGGTGAGGGGATGCTGGAGGTATCCCGGGGTGGGGGCCGGGCCACCGGGGACGGTGGAGGAGCGGCGGCCGGGGTCTGGCCATTCTGCCGGGGAATAAAAGTACGAGTTGCACAACTAGTTTACATGTATTCATCAATATTTATTTAAATTTCATATTCATAACGGACAACGTAGAGCATATCAGACTAAATGTCTTCTAATTCAAGGTCCCCTTCAATAAAAACTCTTTAAAACTTTATGTAGGGTGTTAATAATAAAGCCTGTGGGCCAAAACCGGCTCGCAAGAAGCTCCAATCTGGCCCACCAAACCACAAGTAAGGTGTGAAAAAATAACAAAATTACAAAATTGATGTGGAATGTGAATTAATCCATCATCATGATTAATCTAATAATCTAAACATTTAATGCAATTAACCCATCTGCCATCTGCACTCCCCTTACAGTGAGAAGATTGTGGGTTCAAGTATGGCCCGGGAACTTTCTGTGTGGAGTTTGTTCTCCCAGTGTGTGTGTGTGTGTGTGTGTGTGTGTGTGTGTGTGTGTGTGTGTGTGTGTGTGTGTGTGTGTGTGTGTGTGTGTGTGTGTGTGTGGGTGTGTGGGTGGGGTGGGGTAGGGGTGTTCCTATGGGTACTCCGGTTTCCCCTCACAGTCCAAAAACATGCATGTGAGGTTTATTGGTGACCTTAAATTGAGTTTAAGTGTGATTGTGAGTGTGTGTAGTGAGTCTGTGTGTTTGTCTTGTGATGGACTGACGACCTGTCCAGGGAGTATCCTGCCTTCGCCGATAGAAAGCTGGGATCGGCTCCTGCGCCCCACTAAACCAATATGCAGTTTAGAAGATGGATGGATGGATGGATGGATGGATGGATGGATGGATGGATGGATGGATGGATGGATGGATGGATGGATGGATGGATGGATGGATGGATGGATAATCCATCTGCAGTGCAGAATGAAGGTACCTATTCAAGAGAGCTCCCATTCATTGTCTATGTGAAACGCGATGCTTTCGGAGGTGTGCTGCAGTGTGGCAGATGTAGAAAGTCTCAGCTGAATTAAAAAACGTATATGGCTTTGTCCCTTCTCGTAGATGGCTTCATTGTTCAGTTCTTTGTCAATGTGCACCCTCAGATATTTGTAATCCTCTGATGCTCAAACTATTCTTTGGCTGTAAAAATGTCAACATCTTAAGTTTTAAGTTATCTCCGAGCAATGCCCCCTTCCCAAAAAGGCACCGAGGAACAGACCCATGCCAAAGCCGCTCTGTATTGGAAACCCAGACCGTCCAGAAACGACCATGCACCCAAATGTAGAGGCACCAGAAAAGGACAATCGAAGTCTCAAGTCACCAGGCAAGAGCGAGCCCTTTGTAACACATTTTAACTACTAAATGCTGAGACTCTGGTCCTTCTATGTTTCCTCATCTTCAGGGTCTGTTCTGCAACGTCCGTGAGTCCAAATGTGGGTCTATAGTTTCAGTGTTATGCTCCAATGTTTATTAGTATTGGTTAATGTGTTTTACTCCAATGCCACATAGGATAGTTTAAACGGAACATATGATACTTTAAAAATAATCTATTGCAGGAATGGAACCTCCAAGAAGTCAAAAGGCAAAAAAAATAAAGTTTTCTTAGAATAGCTAAAAAAAAAAGAGAGAGAGAGAAAAAGGGAAAGGTAGCCTGTTAAAGCAATTTAAATAATTCTGTGTATTTTTAATGTTTGAATACATTCAAACAGGAAACTGACTGAACTTAAATCCAAACAGTGTTGATGAGCGAATTCATTTTCATTGTCTGATGAAGTTACATACATATACATAAAATATTTATCTATCCATTCATCCTTCCATCTTCTACACCGCATATACTGTTCAGGGTCATGGGGCGCTGGAGCCGATCCCAGCGTTCTATAGACGGGGGCAGGATACAACCGGGATAGGTGATTTGAAATATTGTCGTGTAAACGGGGCCCCAATCAGTCTAACTACTTCATTAGTTCTGTCGAAAGGAAGATGCTCTTTATTGTGAATTTTAGCTCTTCTTAACAGAAACTAATTCATGAACAAGGTACGATAAGAAGCAGCAACCTAGAATATTTGCCGGTACATCACAGGTATTGTCGATAAAACACAATGTAAATGATCATCAGCGTTGCTGCAAAGAGGTTTGAATTAATTCCATGAGCTTATTATCATTAGCATGACAGATTCTAATAAAGTTATTGCCAATGTAAACACTCAGAAAGAGAGAGAAGCTCTACAAATGATTTCATGCACACCAACAGGAAGGAGTTACAGGCTCAGATAAACTTCAGTGATTATAGCTGTATTACTGAATTTATAGTGATAATCTAATCCACATTCTCACTTGAGTATATTTTCTTCTCAAGTGAGTGTAAGCATGATTCATTCCCAAATTCCCAAGAATTCAAGAGCTGAGGAGTCAGTCAGTATGTGTCTTCACCTTGACTAAAAACAATTAGAATGTCTTAAAGGGAGCATTCACAGTCCCTGCAGCACCCACGCATGAGGTCATCTCCTGGAGTCTGAGCGTTCATGAGCACATGACACAAGGCATAATGGGAAGTGGAAGTGCTGTGAGTAATGTAGTAGTTAGCACAAGCTGAGGTTGAGTTGGGGGGGGGGGGGGGGGGGGGGGGGTCACCAGCAGTCCGAACACATTAGCTTTTACATCTCCGAGACGCTTGATCTAATTTGCGCTTATGAAAGGAAATGAAAGAGGATTGCATTAGCGCCGATTGTCTTGCCAGCAGTGATTCACAGTGTTTTAGGCAACATGGACCTCTCCTACCAAGTCACTGCTGTGTCATCTGCAAGCAATCCGCAAGTAAGGACATGAGAACTCCGGCACGGCGTCCATGGGGAATGACTCAGCTGGATACGAGGAGGAAGGAAAGCTCTGACAGTAGCAGAGACTCACGACAGTTTGACTGCTATCAAGGAGAAACACTCCTTGTTTGTGGTAACAATGTTTAAGGGTGAAAAGTATTTTACTAATGGGGAGCCTGCTTACATCCCTCGTAAGGCATACTTTGCGATTTTCGGCCTTTCCGAGACGAAAGAAAACAATCATGAGAGAATCGTGGCATTATCTTTGGTCTTGGCTCTAAATCGGTGGACCTACGTCGCACTGTGAGACCTGTTCAAGGGTCGTCACAACATTTCCAGTGAAAACGCATTGTTTTTACATTTCTGTTTCATAGTTACAGGGCAATGTTTTAAAATCGATTTCCATTTCACAGAAACGGCGGAAACACTGAAATTGATATAGGTAGCATGCCAGGCCACGAGTTGACGCTGTTGGTTGTTTTTTTAACGGAACCCACACACACATGTGCACAGAGAACAATACGCTATAAACATTAACAGTGGCGAGAACACGGACATTCATATGGACAGAAGACCAAGTTGGTTTGCTATTCTGGGTGACTCTCAACGATAAAACTACAAAAGTCCCGGGAGAATCTAGTGTTGATCTCCCTGTCTTGTGCCAGAGTGACCAACACAACCATGTTGGCTCAGTCTGTAGAAATGGCGGCGGCAGAATGAGATCCAGGGCTCAGTGGTTGTGTGAGCGGGTTCATGAGGAGGAGGCAACAGGCTGCTGTGGATCCACATTGTTCTTTCACATCCTGACGGGGCCAATCTCTCTCTTCATCTTTTGACTCACTCCTCCTCGCTGCCTCATCTCATTCCTCTCCTCCTCCACTGTGACACCAACTTCCTTCACGGCATCCATGATTCTGAATAATTCGTTATATCGCTAAAACTCTCCGAACCTCGACCGTCCAGCCCACCCTGTGTAGAAGAAATGAAGAGGCTTTCAAACTTTAGTTGATTTTTTTGGAAAAGAAGCATTATTGCAATGGAGAAATAATCAACTAGACACAAATAGCCTTAGTTTTTGTGCTGTTTACTGGTGGAGTTTCAGGCGAGGGGTCATCCACGGTGAATGTGACTAACCGTAATAAATTCAAATTTATTGCAGCGAGCAACCAGCCCGACATCCAAATGAATGAATACATGTCGACAAGTGTTGACAGGTAAGATTCAAGCCATGGCAGTCACTCAGTTCAGGAATAGATTTGGATATAGATCAGACACGATATTGAATAGAGGGGTATCATGGTGTTTAGTGGCCCATGTTCTATAGCTTTGGAAAGTCATGGAGAAAAGTGTGTCAGAATTATTTTTTTATTTTTTTTATTTTAGTGCTATGTGCAGTTCGGGTTTCATTTTGGAATTGTGAAACTGGACTCCGCCTTCGGTAGGAAATATGTTTCTCTTCTTGTTAAATGGAATGGCCTCACTGCGAAGAATGACGTAACCATTTTCACTGTGTGCAAATATGAGGCTAATTTTATGTTCATCAGCTGAAGAAGGGATGTTTTTTTTTTTTTAATGTCAGGATTTCTGAAACCACAAAATGTTTGGACACCAGTGCAATTTTACTATTTCTTACTCTCGGGTTGGAGGAGAAAACATCCATACACCAGTGCACACATGCAGACAAAACATTCTGCAGCTAAAAACATATATATGGCACGCTTACCTCACTGCAAAAAAAACACAATTGGTATAAATCTCAATCCAAAACCTGGAATTACACTGTACAGTGCTCTTTCAAAATTCATCCCACACCAATGACTCTTGTTTATCTCGGCTGTAGAAATCCCTTATACGGTCTAATCCACCGGCTGTGTAGACTGAGGTTGTTCGGTGTGCATGAAGGCCTCCTGAGGACTTTTTACGTCACAGTGGCGGCGTCATTTTTCATGGTGCGGTTTGTTGGAGCCTCAGCGTCACGAGGAAGAGTCTGAACAAACTGGTGAAGAAGACCAGCCCCGTCCTGGGCTGCAATATCCACTTTTCCAATATATCAATAAACTAACACTCATATTTAGAAATAGCAATTCATATTACACTGGTTATTTGCAGTATTTCACGACATGTCTGTTTGTTTCTTAATCTGGACTTGCATTGTTTCTTAATATGCATTTTTTGATCCTGATGCTTGAACTATTTTTTCTATATGTGTATTTTTGTGATTTTTATACGGTTTTCTATGTCACTTTTGCTCTGTCTAGTATGTGTGTATCTCTGAGTGTACTGCTGCTGACGACACGGTAAATTTCTCCATGACTGTATATGTCGTGAGACATTTTTAAAACAAATACAAAGAAAGTGTTGTAAAATCAAGAAAAGATCAACATTTCAACAGTTTCAGCTCAGAGGTGAGGGTTTTCGTGGTGACAAAGACAGTGTTGCCATCTTGTGGCAGGCAGCAGAGTAGACCTAAACCGCACAGACATCAAATTGGATTGGGAGTCAAAACTTCCTTGTATGTTTGTTTCGTAGTCAGAGAGAGTTCCGCTTGTTCTACAAAACACATTCTACAATCTAGAAGAGATGTGGGGAAATACCCTATGCTTTTATTGTCTGTCCATCCATCCATCCATTCATCCATCCATCCATTTCTGTACCCCAAAACCTATGTACTCTAACTGTGCACACTGGTTGTAAAATGCGAGATATTTATTTACCTAATTGTCTAATTGACTATTTATGAGGGAAGTGGTCATTTTTAATAACTTTCACATTTTGTCTTGTTTTTTCCGAGTACAGCAGGAAAGAGTATTGTTCAACACTGAGATGGGAGAATAAAAGGAAAATAAGGATGGGGGTCCCTGATTCTAAAGAGGATTGGATCAGAAGATGTGCGCCAGTTTCAAGATACTGGAAAGAGGACGACAGCTAATTTACGTTGTACAGAAACCATGTTCGTGGGACAGAAGTACAGGGGTTTAACCTCTCGTACGTCATTGTAGACAGACAAGGTCCAGATGTTTGTGAACCGCTGCCTGCGGTCCATCCTTGAGTTCCGATGGCCTTTGGTAATCCATAATGAAAACCTATGGGAGAATACCAACCAGGAAAGAATGGCACTCCAAATCTGCAGAAGGAAGTGCATCGAGCACACGCTCAGGAAACCCCAGGACTGTGTATCAAGACCAGCGCTATGTTGGAACCCGCAGGGCAAGAGAAAACAAGGCCGATCCAAACTGGGTTGGAAATGATCAGCAGAACAGGAATTGTGTCAAACGTGCACAAGATGGTCAGATTAGCTCAAGAGCGTTCTGAATGTTCTTTGCTCTTCTTAGGAGCGATGGGGTTTAGTATGAAAGTCGTTCATTTGAGCGGCATCAGAATTCTCCAATGCATTGATGGAAGTGTACGACCGGGTTCTTTGGCATATGCATTGACCCGCCAGGGTAAGAGGTCCTTTCTCATTCAAGGTGTGTTTTGCTTTTACCTCTTCTTTAATTCTGTTAGTGGTATTCGTGGTCTTGTTGTGAAAGAGCACGTGAGAAGCATTTTAATGTGTGGAAGCCAGGTTTAATCACTGCTTTTTATGACTGAAGTAGTCCTTTCAGAACACACAGGCAGGCGCGGTGGCTCTTCATGGTTCCAGTGCACAGTCACTCTCACTTACCTAAAAAGAAGATGGAATTACAGGAATTATCCTAACAGAACTCTTGCTGGATGACCCTTTGTGGAGATTGAACAGCAAATATACAATCCTTTTTGCTTAATTACATGTTGCTGCATAAATGATCCATTTGGCTTGCATGTAATGCATTCAAGAAAGAAAGAAAGATCTTACAAGCAATTTGATAAGTTTCCACTGGATTTGGTGTATTAAGTAGTTGTGAAGCAGAGTTGAATTTAAAGTATTGCAACAAAACTTTACCCACCAAGTGGCGCTCACGCTCCAGAGATCGAGTCAGAACGCTTTCGATTTTAATTCCACTGACCTGCTTATGAAGTCATCCCAGTGAGGCCTGGGCCATTACGCACATGAACGCTCTCATTTCCAGGAATAAACACAGGAAAAGTTAATTTTATAAATGCGTCCGCCGCTCCCCAAGTTAAACCCCTCAAGCCGGCTTATTAACACAGTAAACACATTTATTGAGAAGAGAGGAGCAGTCAATGGGAGAATGCATTGATGGCTGTGGCACTTCAGGTGCCGGATCCTGAGGGCGGACCTTCACACAAACAGTAAGCGAGCAAATCACTGTCCAAGAGAGAAGGCTGCTCGCCCTGCAGTCGTCTCTGCTGCTCACAAAGACAAATTGTACAACAGCAGGCTGGGACTAAGAGGAAGAGCACCTTTTACATTAAAGCTTTAATCATATCTGACTGTGAACAGAAAAGGAACAGCAAGACTTGGCACCTTTGATTAGCAACTTCATTTCTTTTCTTTTGTTTTTCCTTAAATAAAAAAAAAGTTAGAAAAAGCCAATAACAAATGCATACAAACAAGTAGAGCTGATATTCTGGATGTTTGGCTTGCAAGAAAAGTCCAGTTACAACCTCAAGGTATTACCTACAGCACCTACTTTAGACATGGAGACTTCAAACCTTTTGTTGCATACACTTGCTTTCGGGGCTCAAAGGTATTTCAACTATTCTCTAATCCTGGATACACTTTACATATCATCTCAGTTAATATTTAAGATGTGAATGAATGAATGTGCACCTTTGAGTTCCTATGAGACCAAATAAAAACACATGGCGGTGATCAAACTTTTCATACATTTTAACTCCCTCGATCATTTGGATTTAAAGTTGACTTTTGTTTTGGTTGCACCAGCTGTTCGTAAATCGACGACTAACTGGCATTTTATGATTAAGAGTACCTTATTAAGTTAGTTTTAATCTTTAAAAATGATCTCCAATTACACAGAAACAGCAGAAATGCTGAAAACGATGTTGTTTTCATTTTGGGCCACTAGTGGGTGCTATTGTTTGTTTCTGTAATGAAACCACACACACATTCTGCACAATTGCATCTTTTCCCCATTTCCACGGCGACTGAGTCGCAGCACTTTCAACGATTCACACCACAGGAGATGTTTTCAAAAAGTTGCCTTTTCAGTAGATCAGAGCGCCGCTGTCATGTAAACGGACACCCAAAATACAACCAAAGTCTTATGTTGTCACCTGAAAAGGTTGGCATGTATACCAGCGCAGCAGCAAGAACAATCTGGGGGTCAATTGAACCTTTACTAACATCACGTTTTCCTTTTAATCTTATCAAGAAATCATGATAAAAATAATATTTTTTTGTTAAAACACACAAAGAAATTGTAGTTGGGGCAAATTAAAACGGTAAAACCAGCTTACATGCAAAAGCATGAGACTGAAAAGCATGAAACTCATTCTCACACACTTTAGTTTCTCTAGAACGTCATCGGAGCATTAAGACGTGTAACACAACCGCTGAATCTGACACTTTCAGATGCTGAGTAATTTTTACCATTTAACATGTCGCTATGATGACGTAATTTGTAAGCCAGCAGGAAAGTCTGCACCACTGTGTTCATCCCCTCAAAAGATTAAATCAGGGACATTTGATCAAAAAGTAAATCTCAACAAGGAAACATTGCTTTTTATGATTTTAGAAGACTAAATACAAGTGCTAAGCATAAAAGAACTGCTAAAATGAAACAGCCTCAGCTTTTTTACAGCTTTTTTTCTCAAAGCGTGAAAAGTTCTGATCGTATCGGTCTCAAAGTTTGAGTTGGGATAGTTTTTAGTAGCACGAGTACAGTCAAGACTGAAGGTGTGCTGGAACCTGTTTAATGGCCTAATTTCTCTCAAAAGAGGAAGAAAAAGCCTTCCCCTTTTGCAACCATTACAACGTGTGGCGTAGAACAAATTTGAAGCTGTGTTCCCCATACCCAAGACTAATTTACGCATATGACGCACGGCAAAAGATGAAAGGGGAAAGTTAGGATTTCAGACATCCCACCAAAACAACATTAAAAAAAAAGCAAATGTGCTAAAATGCTAACATGCCTGTGCTTTTCTGCAGCATTTCATTGGGATGACATTTGGTTATAAGCACTATCCGTATTGAAACTTTATATAATCATATATAATAAACCGTACATGGAACAGGCATTTTATTGTTTTGCTGATGAATAAATTTGACAACTTTGTCTACAACTTATGAAGAGCTGGTGCAACCCCATCTTTTACTTTTTCCCAAACAGTTCAGATCTACTCCCTCGCAGGAAGTTTAAGGAAACTTTCCAAGGGGATTTTTAGAGACGCGATGAAGCCCGACGGTGCGCTGTGCTCGAACTGAACATGGCTCCCGTCTCATCTTCTGTGCTCCGGTCGGCTTCTCTCTGGGACGGGGTTCGGCGTCTGAAAGCAGAGGAATGTGCTTTGTTGTGCTGCGATAATGAAGCAGCCTCCGCTTCACGTTGTGCATTACTCGTACAGTATCGGGTCGTCTTAGCCACCTGATTCAGATGAAAGTGTGTGCGTTTTGAGTCTTTGGGCACTGATAGGACCGAGTTTCATTTCTAAAATGAGATCCTTCTTCTTCTCTCTTCACAACCTTCTTAAAGGCGATAAAAGGGTAACACATTAATGCAGAGTAACTAAAATATAAACGAAAGTAATTCATCAGCTGGCAAAATGCTATCTGCACAGAATAGATGATCTTCTTTGAAAGATATAGAATAATGATAAACTCTAGATAATATAGTTGTTGTTTTTTTGTTTTGTTTTGTTTTTTAAAAAGGATAATAATCCTCTTCCATTCTTGATGAAGGAATCAGCCTCCCATATTAACTTACAATATGTTTTGGCATGCCACATCATAAAATAATGGAGTTTCCATAAGGCAAGAAAACAAGACTTTATAACAGGGGTGTCAAACTCATTTCAGACCAGAGGCCATTTACGGTCCGATTCATTCTCAACAACAGCAGCATCTGAAACTATGAAAAATGTACTACAAATGTGGAAAAAGTCGACATTTGATCAAATATCTTCACATAACCTGAACAAATTGAGTTTTCTTTCTTTAAAACATTGTCCTAATATTGTGCATAAACTTGTGTTTCAGCTCATCTGCTATAGGGACAAACTGAGGATTGCGTCTGAGAGATATGCAAAACAGCGCACTGCCCATATAGTTTGTTTTCATGAATATAGGACATTGCAGATCACGGGAGAGGAGTTTATCCTAATGGATTAACATACAGCATGCAATGTAATTCGTGTCGACTGAGTCAGTTCTTGCCGTGTACAAAAGGTCTCAGCCTTCAGCAGAGATGCTACTGTTGTTATCAAAAGGTAATTTCTGTGTTGTGCTTCAAATTCTTATTTGGTGTCTAATTGGTTTTTGATAAGTTCCACCAACTCCACACATCTTTGTGCTTCTATCAGCTTGTTCTCCAGCCCTCATTGAAATATTCCTGTTCGTGTGTGATTCCACTCATGCAAACCGAATGCCCAATGTATTTGTATAATTGAAACAGGCTGTATGCACAATCTCAGTAAATTAGTTTGTTTGTTCCAAATGAGCTGAAAGATCTGAAATCCTCTTTGCCGGAGTTGTTTTGTTTAGGCCGGTGTTGGACAATTTCTTATGTCTGTGATGCCAATGCTCCTTTGTTATGAAAAAGTAATCCAGCTTTTCCAGCTCATCTTTCAGCTCGAGTAGTGCTTTGTCCACTTCTTTGACTGAAACAGTGCGATCCACAATGGATCTTCTTTCGGGCTGAGTTTTAGCCTGCGAGCTGTATGTTTGACACCCCTGCCTAAAAAAATGATACATTTCTAGGTCCAAAAAGTTGTTGTCCCAGAGACAATTCACTACTGTCGAGTCTCGGTTTCTTTTTCAGGTCTTCAAACGATGAAAATCTGAGAGACGGACATTTTGGGATCAAGTCTTTTTTTTTTTTTGAAGAGACAAACCGGGTCCCTTATCACAGTGTCACTGAAGTCCGCCTCTCGTTGTTCATCAGCTGCGGCGTTTTGTTCTCTCTTCACGTGATCTGAGAGCGAGCGATTCAAATTGATCATCTGTTATCCAAAAACCATAGAAATACTATGAACTCTTTAAAATTTCTCTTCAAACTGAAACGTTTTTTTTGTATGACAGCATACAGCAACATCGTACAGGGGGAAAAAAACAAAAAAAGATTAAAAATGGTTATAAAAGAAGGTACTTTTGAGGCAAAAGTCTATCAGAAGAAGAGACTGACTTGGGCTTTTGTGCTCCTTTGGTAGTAAACTGCATCTTTGAGTTGCTGGAGCCGGACAGCAAGAAGAGTTGTGGCCTTTCAAGAGCTGCGCAGGGTAAAAAGTAGCTCTTGTTTCGTCCTCTCTTTAGGCCAGCTGTGCATCTTTTTTCTTTTGCCCCACGTTTCGCCTCCAGTCCAGTTTTGGTTTTGGTGGTTTGATGTGCTCAGTGACCCCCTGCGCGGGGGGAGGGGAGGGGGGTTTGTGCATCACGTAATCAGACAGCAGTTGATGCAGCGGGGCCCCAGTCTCCTCTTCAGAGATCCCTTCTTTCGCTTGGGGGCCAGGATGGCGATGATGGCCTCGTCAAACACCGTCTTCAGGCCCTTCTGGGTCAACGCCGAACATTCAACGTAGCAACAAGCGCCAATCTGACGAGAAAGACGAATCAGTCCGTTTATTCCGTTTTCACTGTCAACAACAAAACTGCAAAATATGCTGCAAATTTATCATGATCATGTGTAAAATTCATGCTGGAAAAGACTGACTGAATGGCATTAATTTATATGCTATATGTGTTCAGGATCTGCTTGTCAACAGATTTGGCCATTCGACATTATTGCGTAGCACATGATAACTTAATAACACACAGCCCTGGTAAACGTGGCCTGAAATTGTCGATAAAAGATTGACTGCATCACAGCATTGGAAGTGAACTCCTGGTATCCTGACTACTCAATGCCAGAAGGGCCGTTACAACAATATTCTTTCTATACACTACTACTGCTTTTATTCTTGGGGGAGGGTATTTCTGTTTGCACCATGAGGTGTAACCTCTGACAAATCACTCATTGAAACCATTCATGACATTTTTTTAACATGGACATGGCTTACAGAAGTGAGATAATCTACGAAAGGAACACTAGGTAATAATACATGCTGTTCCACCGGAGGAAAATAGTTCTAATGGCACTCATTTTCCTGAATTATCTCCAATGGATCCTCGTTGGGTCGTGAAACTTCACCAAACAAGAACTTTCTAATTCTGATCTCACGCTGCCAAAACTGCATGGATATCAACAATTCACTGACCCCAGAGTGTAATTTAGAGAAAGGATGACTTTTTTTCTTCCTTTCTGTGTGACAACAGCTATTAATCACTGGCCACATTTTGTGTCTACATCCCTCGGACTCCAGCTGGACTCCGACCCTCACTCAGAGTGTATTCCTAGATTTATTCAAGCGCGCACAAAGGTCCGATTCCTGGCATTTCAGTGAAGAAATTACATTCCTGCGAGACATTCCAGCGTCAGTTCAGCACACAAAAGTCTAAGTGGGCCTGACAGCTCAAGTCTACATTGTCCAGAGTGAAAATAGAAGCTTCTCCAGCTCGCAGCAGTGTTGCTTTGTTTCAGCGACAAAAAACACAAACCTCCTTCGCCAGTTTCTGCCCTTGCTCTGTGGCAATGGGCTTCTCCTTCATGTCATTTAGTTTGGCAATGGTCTTGGGGTCGTCACGAAGATCAATCTGAAAAAAAAGAGAAAAAAAAAGGCACATTTTCTCAGAGGCCTCCTGGAATTGGATCAGATTTATTTAAGCTCTTAAATTCCACTAGTGAAACTGTGATAAATGGTAGGATTCTAATACAGACATCTATGTACGTAGATGATGTTGATGTTTTTGTGCTTTGACATTTGTTCTACTGAATATAAGTGCTCTTTCTTTTGCCCATACTTTATATAAGATATCATTTGAATGTGTATTTTTCTTGTTTTCTTCATCACATGTGCATGCAGTTTCCACCAGCAGAAGACACTGACCCTGGGCAACCCCCACAACAGCTGCAGTTCCAGAGATGTTCCGACCCAGTTGTTCAGCCTTCACAGTTTCACTTGTGTCAAAGTTGCTCAAGTCCTTATGCTTTCACATTTTTCTGCTTCAACACATCAACATGTGCCATAATGATTACATAGTCCATGTGACAGTATTTATTCAAGCGGTCATAATGTTATGGCTGATCACTTGGCAATCCACAGTACATAGATAGGAAAAAGATGTTACTCTTTAAATAAAGGACAGTAAATGACTTCCCACAGGCCAGACTGGATCCTCTGGAGCGTCAGGTTTGACTCATAGGCAATGTGTTTGACACTCATAGAAATATGGAGGCCAAACCCTGCCAGCAGTGACAGAAAGGGAATCTAAAGGATAAAAATGGTCAAATCTGTTACGTTCATCTTACGATACCTCATGTGGCTAAATGATGGGTTCATGAATGCTGCTTGTCATTGCATCCTGCTTCTAGAGACATTTATCAACCTTGTTTGAACTGTGGCTGTCCAAAACTGTCATAGTTTATGGCATTGTGGTTGTTATATGGCTTTAAATAGTTTCTTAGTGACATCAAATCAGGTGTTTTGCAGTTTTTCCTCAGCTTCTGAAAGTGTTGTGTCAAACATCTTGAACTGCATAACTGACACTGTGATTTCCTAATTTGAACCACGGCCATGTTGACCCACACTTCCTGCTCTTGTGTAAAGAGATTTCACAGCTAACCACATGGTTCCTCGCTCCTCTTGTAGACACACACACGCACACACACACAGGCACGCACATGCACACACACACCTGCTGAATGTTACAAGCGGGTAGCAGCCTTCATTGCTTGCCGTGTCACACATACGCATTCAGGCAAACAGCAGCGACTGAGTTATGACATGAAATGATTAAAAAAAAAAAAAAAGAAAACACCCCAGCAGTAAACATCAGCTGACATGAGATAAATCGGACTCCCACTCCATCCTCCTCATCACCACTGGGCCTTGGCTGCGCTGGCATTTGGTTGCCAGGGAACACCAGCCGAATAAAAAAAAAAATTGAAGCGAGAAGAGGAAGGGGAAAAAAATTGCCCACAAGTCTACAGTAAATTTTATTAGGACACATCGTGCTGGCCGTGTGTGTTCAGGACTTTGAAATATGCTAATATCATCTCTTAATGTTGGTCTGCCTTTGATAATAATGCATCTGTAAGAGAAAAGATAAGCCTCGCTTTAGCTTTGCTACTTCTTTCTGATTCTTTCTTTCTGATTTAAGGATAATCTTCAGAGCAGAAAAGACTCCAGTATTGAGAAAAACTCATTCTAAAAGAGCCAGACCAGCCTGACTGGTTTTTCTAAATGTAATCATAAATCTGCATTAAATCAATAAATCAAAAGGCGGCTGCGAAGGTGGAACTTCTCAAAAATGCCCGTCGCCGGGTAAAACGGGCAAAAATGACACTTTCTGGAAATGCTCTGGCTCGGAATTTCAGAGTTTACAGTCATCCATAATCAGCAGTCCAACTCGGTCGCCTGCCTTTACAAATGTCTGTGTACTCTCCGTTGTTAAATGTTTATGCCGTATTGTTCTCTGCACACGTGTTTACAAAAACAAACAACAGTGCCAACTCGTGGCCCAACATGCTGACGACATAGTTTTCAGTGTTTCTGCCGTTTCCGTGTAAAGAGACATCATATTTAAAATGTTGCTGTGTGAACGCAAAACTTTTGCAAAATGAAAACACAAAAACAATGGGTTTTCACCTGAAACCTGAAACGGCTTTCGTCTCTCTTTGGTCAAGGTTCAAGAGAGCAAATTTCAAGAAATAATCAAGCCCATGAGTCTGTAACCTTCAGCATGTCTATGTGTCACAAAAGACAATCTATTAAATTGACTCTAATCTTGCAGCATGAGGAGAAAAATGTGACTCAGATTAAAAAAGTAAAAACAGCTGAAATGGCCCAAAAAAGGTAAAATACCTAAAATGACTAAAAACAACAATACCATACAGCTGGAATGATTACAGCAGCGGCTTAAACACTACTCCAGGGGGCAAAACTGTAAGAACATCCAAATTGAACAAAACAGCAAAAATTTGCTAAATGACTAAAATGTTAATCAGTTAAAACGGCAAAAAAAAGCCCCCCTGAAGGCCGCCATTGTTGTTATTGTCCATCTCTATTTTGGAACTCTTTACAACGGGCATGGTGCGCATGCGCAGTAGCAGCTTTTCAGACGTCTACACAGTGACAGAGTGTTTTTGAAAAGTTTCACTTTGGGAGCCGTTTTCAAAAAGTTACATTTTCGGTGTCTCTGAACCCCTTTGCTGTGTAAAGTTTTGCGTTCTCATTTGAAACTGTTGCAGTGTAAACAGGGCTCTTAGTTAGCTAAATATACCAAAAAAAAAAAGAAGTTTTAAATGGCTTAAATTCCTGAAAGAACCAGAACTTTAACGGCCTCCTGTTTGGTGGGAACTGGATAAAAAAAACTGCTTATTTGATCAGAAAGCTTGCAGAGACAAGTAAACATTTAACATAAAATGCTAATGCTAATGTTACCCCATGTCTAAAGGGGATATAATGCAAGTCATGGTGAGCAGGATGAAGAAATGGTTCTCACCACAATAACCGTATGGTGTGTTAAAAAATAGATATAACCCTTCATCAAATGCAAAAGGCGGACTATACATGAGGGTTGGGCAAGTTGGCAAAGCCGAGTTACAAACTAAAACCTTTCAATAAATCTTTCAATAAAAATCAGCCATGAATATTCCCGATCTACAAAAAAAAATCTGGTCTATACCTCACGTTTTGTGACGTCTGCTACCGGAAACTGATATTTTGTCCAAACTGAAACTTGATCTACAGTGAAAATGGAGTTTACGGAGTGTAAGCAAAAGAAATGAATATACATTTCAGTCTTCTGTGTTCTTCTGACTTTGTGGGGGTCTGCAACGCATGGGATTATCTATTGACGTGAATGTACCCTCCTTCAGGGACTGACCTGGGTTCCAATCAGCAGGTAGGGGACACTGGGCGCGTACTCCTGCAGCTCGGGCACCCACTCCTCTCGCACATTCTGGAAACTGGCCGGGTTGACCACGGAGAAGCAGATGAGGAAGACATCGGTCATGGGGTAGGACAACGGCCTCAGGCGGTCATAGTCCTCCTGGTGGGAGGAGCAGCGGTTATCGTTCAGTGTCAGAGGAGCAGACATGATTCATTTGTAATTTTTAACATCTGGGAAATTATCACTCATCAATAATTCCAGCAGGAAAAATGTGCTAAGAATGTCGAGACCTTTGCATCTTCACAGGAAAGCTAAAGTTCAGTGAGCTGTGGTAGTTTCTTAGCGCTTCCGTGGAGAAATAACTTCTTTCTGAGTTTTGCCCTTTCAGACTGAAACAGTTCGGGATTATTTCACATTTCCATTCCTTTAATACGAGCTGAGCACAAGTCGTCGCCACAGGACGGTGAAAACCCGACACGCTGCCATCTCCGATATTGGCGGCGGCGTGAACGGCTAATTCACCGACGCGAGACTGCCCTTTGTACGCCCGAGCCGACGCTCCCTTGTCCTCGCCAAAGATAAACCCTTTGCGACAAGAGTGTCCGACTTGCAGGCGTATGAATATTCATGAGCGATCGCTGCTCTGCCGCTGACAGCACATGGCGCTCCGCTGCTGGCAACAAGACGCGGTGAATCAATGGATCTCCAGTAATTAGACATGACTCAACCAGACCAACACACACGCATTCAGTTCTCATTTCCTGTCTTGGAAAATTCGTGTTTTGTCAAATCAGAGCAAGTTGGACGCAGAGTGCGACTGTGCTGGAGACGGCGGCGATGGGACAGCGGAGCGTTGGCACGTGCAGAGTCACTCCTCTTGATGCCTTCGCTCAGTCCAACTCTGTCACGAACACACAGTCCAGTTTCATCACACTTGCTGCAGCTCCACCGACACGTCTTTCTCATGTTATCAGTTCACAGAAGAAAGAATCGGGAAATGAGCGGAGTGAGAGAATCAAATGGCATCAGTGTCATTTCGGGCCGCATATGTGAACTTTGATGAGCTCGTTGAGTGTTTGTGATCGTGTTATAACATAGAGACAAACATGAAGTGTATGATGTTGATTTGTTCTTCCACGTACTTGTGCTCTTTGTCTTTTGTCGTGTTGGTTTTTTCTTTAGGGCTGAACACTTTATTGCAGCTCTGTCATTCTTTAACAATTGACATATTGCAAATTATATACTGCAGGGCAAGTCAACTACGCCTCACTGGAGTCGGTCAAGTAGATATCATTCAAAAATGTATGAGTTTCTCATCCTCTTACTTCCAAATGAGTAGATTTTTCTCAGGCTTGGCTCACGCAGAAATTTCCCATAACTCTCCGAGAGTCAGGTGGGACGATTGACTGTTTTTTTACAGAGCTGTTGGTTAAGTAATGACAGACAGTTTACCTGACACTATCTGAACTCCCTGACGCGGTAAATTCAATTATGTATGCAAACCATCTGGTGCTCCGAGCAACCGAGACAAACGGCGAGGACGATATGCAAACGTCGCGCGACATGCATCTGTTTTCAGCTGCGCAGTCCGACGTGAGCCGGGAACGCCCGCACAAACAGCTCGCCGCCGTGACCGCAACCAACCGGCGACGCGTCTGTCTGCTGCCAGGTTTTTACCGCACAGCATAATGACTTCAGAAGGGTCTTTCCAGAGGTTACCGTCGTTGCCTCTGAGCACGAGCACAATACATTCAAGCATTCGTGGTGATCTTAACCAGGGTTGAGACGACGACTGAAAAACCATTAGTCGACTAGTCCAGTACAGTTAGTTGTTGACTAGTTCTGATTGTTAATAACAAAGTTCAAATTTAAGCAGTGAAGCTCAAAAACTGACATTATTAAAGGAACAAAACCGCAAAATCTGCAACAAGAGAACATAGTACTAACACAGTGAAATATAAGTTTGTGGTACTACTAGACATCATGCAGGACATTTATTCAAAAAGCGCTTTAGTGAAGGCAGTGCTCGATTGTGTTGTTTCCTGCTTGATCATTCATTCTCTACACTCTATCCTGTATGTCTTTTTCTCTTTTCCTTTCTGCGTAAGAACAGTTGTTCACCCACTGTATCTGAATCCAGATGTGCTCTGTGTTTGGCTACAGTGATTCCAGCCGTGGAAAAGACATCCATTAACTTCTCTCTGTAAAACAAACATGGGACTAGTAAAGAAGCCATTTTTGTTAATTGCTTCACTTAAAATTCTGGAAAAATCATGGAAATTAGATTAGCGGACTCGTCGACTAGTCGTCCCAACCGTAATGTTAACCTAACCTCTAACCGGTCCGTTGTGGAGTTCTTGATAAACTGCAGTCTTGAGAATCAGGCCCGCAAGAGGGCATCACCACCGCTTTGAAATATGGCAACCAGGATTTACTCACTTCATCTCTATATGCATCAAATTTGATTAAATCCCTTCTAAGCCTTTCGGAGATATCGTGTTAACGACAGCGAGGTGAGCAGATGGACGGACCACCCGGAAATACTGTTCTTTCAGTCTACCATCATCATCATCATCATCATCATCATCATCATCAAGTGGGAAGTTACACATTCCAGTCGTGGATCACTCAGATGTTTTCACACTTATGTTCTGATCATTGTACCACAAGAGTCGAGACGTTGTCACAATATGATGCTAGAACTGGACGACCGAGTGAAAGGATCAGCTTCCAAAGATTGACCCAGTCAAAAAAAAAAAAAGAAGTGAATTACTGAGGAAATATTCAACATTTACCTTGGTTATTCTTGTTGGGCATAATATCTTTCAAAGTAGTGGGTAAGTCAATATAATGGAACTATCAACAGAGTTGACATTACTGCATTATTATCATCATTAATTCGGAACTTATCCAATGATCCACATTAACAGGGGTGCATTTGCAGCTTTATAAGAGCTGCCTGCTGACATGCTCAGATTTTTTGGGTCATTGTTTAGAAGCAAATGCCAGCTGGCCCGACAATAACAATGCATCCTGTTATCGTAGATGTCTATAAAAGCTGGAGTACTATTACAGGAGAAGAACTTGGACTTCCTGGTAATTAATCTGATTACATTTGGGAAATACTTCCACATACCACGAGGTTAAGCCTCACATCAACAGATTCGAAAATGAACTTAAGTTACTTACAAAATAACAAGAAAAACAGAGATTCTTCGATTGACTTATTTACACTTCTAGACACCCTCGCTTTGCTATTTCATCTGAACATATTACTGCTGTCCTCCACTCTCTCCGTTGGCTCCCAGTTCATTTCAGAATACATTTGACGCCCGTACTGTTTGTTATTAAAGCAATTTGTGGTGTTGGCGCCCTTCGCTTATCCTAAACGTTAACTTTACGTGAACGCAACAAGGTGCTGCAGTCATCACATCAGCTGATGCTGGTTTTCCAAACGTCGACAGATAAACTGGATTCACTGTCGCTGCTCCCAGACTCTGGAACCAATCACTCCCGAATATTCACAGCACTTCTGACTGAGCTCATTTCGTATCACAGCTCTACCGGCTTTCGACTTGAAGGTCGACTGCTTAAGTCTTGTGTTTGGTTTTCAATACCTGAAACTTGGTGCCTCCAGCAACAGTGTCAAGATAATGTTGAATTTATTATCAGATGGCCAAAAATAAGAACAAATAAAAAAGAAGAAGAAAAGGAAAAGTTTATACTTATTAAGAACTGATCAAAAAGCTTTTGGATGCACTTTAGAAGGATTGTGTTGATTATAGAGGAAGCAATATGTCAGCTTCCCTTGACTCCATCTGAAGACCCTCAAACAATTTATGAAGGAGTCCAAACAGCAGAAGTTCCTTTTGAAACTGGTCCTAACAAAGATACATGGCAAGACAAAGGCGGTTCCAGCAATCCCAGATATGTTGTTAATATCCTGTCTTTGTTTTATGACTTCGGTTCATGTGGGGCCACAACGGACGGCACTGAGGTTTTGTCTCTGTCCTCAAGGTACCAAATTACGGATCGTAAACTTGTTCAAATGAAGCACAAGGAAGGCAGCAATCACTCCAGAATAATTGGATCATATCTGCCAACTGTGAACAAACCCCAGGAGGCTGGGAGCCTCCGATGAAAAAATGCCACCGAGCTGCGTTGTCGGACGCGAGTGTTACCGTCTTCATCTATTAAAAGAAGCGAAGTCATTGAGTCCTTGCCGTTGCTGCTTTGATCGTGCGTTCTTTAAAGTCTTTCATGAGCACATGAACCAAGATATGTCTAAATAAGTATTTATACCAGCTGTAACGCCACCACAGAAATATGGACACACACCAAAAACAGAGAAGAAGACATGAAGCCGACACGTCAAACTCCAGACAATGGAAATGATCAACTTGCAAAGGAGAAAAGACTTCATTGTGTGGCTCGACAACAAAGATCTTTTGTGTTTCATCACACAAGAGAATATGAAACTTTGCTGTGAAATTCATTAGCAAGCTGAGCATGAACATGACTCATTAATCGTTGTGTTGTTCGGAGGGCTATGACATGTGGATTCAGGGAGCCATGACGTCAGCATTGTTCAGCATTTTAGCGTTTTTCACCACAAAGACAGAGATGCTCTCAGAGATACTTTTTAAAAAAACAGCTCCCCAGGTGGAACTTTTGGAAAACACCTTTGACTCCATCGAAATGGAAAAAAAAACTCACACGTCCGGCGTAAATAGTTCCCCTCGTCATGCATGAGTAGATGTACAATAACAATAACAATAATAATAAATTCATTCACAGTGGAAACAATACTGTCTGATTATGTTTGTTTACTAATCATTTTTCATTTGGATTTCAACAAATAAGAAAAATGCACAAATAAATGGGCATTTGCATTCACAGGAACAGTCTTGAATGCCATTGTTTGTGACTCAGGTTGTTTGGAGAACCTCCCCTCCTACTTTAAGTGGGATCTATCAGGTGCCACCCTGATTAAATCATCAGATAGACAAATATCCAATTCAAATGACCAGAATGGGACAAAACCAAAGGAGGTTCAGCAAACCAAAGAGCGTTACGGACAGCTGAGAAAAACAAACTGGGAGAAGATACAAAAAAAACCCTCCTGATACAGTGAATAAAAGAAAACAGAGAGAGGAAGACGTAGAGTGAACTCAAAGGACAATGAGGAACAGGTGAACGGAGAGCGACAACCCCACGTTAAACACCAGAACAGATTCCCTTTGCACTGCAGCAGCGTTTTCTACTTATTTGGCCACGCCCTGTGTGAAATTACAACCAGCCTCACAAATGGCAGAACAGCTTAATACTGTACATTGATACATTTTACAATGGCCTGCTTATTAAACTAATATAGAGCATATTAGAATCCATAAAAAGAGGTTTGGCCTAACATGACACAGCAAAGGCCACGTATCTAATAAGCCTGGTAGCTGATTGAAGTGTCATCTTGAAACAACATTAATAACCAGGGTCTGACTGATTCGGCTCAGCGGGTGATTGATTACCAATCCTCTCATGGTGATTAAATACAGCGGCAGATCATAATGTTGGGATGAAAGAAAACATCTATAATTAGCTGCAGAAACTGTGTACTCTATCTATCTATCTATCTATCTATCTATCTATCTATCTATCTATCTATCTATAGATGTGAGCCATTAATCCCCACTGTCTTGTCTGTTTTCATATGAAATTCTCACATCTTTTTTAGCCATTTTAAGTTATGTTAAAATGTAGTGCCACTGCCAACCCCAAGTCTAAAGTCAATGACTGGAGATGAATGGATCTGTTCTTAGTCACAGTAAATAAAAGACTCTTCTATATTCTGTCCTTTTGACTACACCGTGCAGTTCAGTCAGTCTTTTTCAAATTATACATGTTCTGATGTGTTTATGTTGTATTCCCTCATGGTTTCTTACATTTCGTGTTCTGGTTTACATGGTTCAGGTTCATGTTTATGTTTCTCAGATCTCCTTCCATGTTCCATGCCATGTCTCCATGTGCAGCAGTGGTAACATGCGGCTCACATTTATGTTTTCAAGAGTTGCATGTTCATGTTTCATGCTGTGGTTGACGTCTCCATTCAAGTTCATGTCAGCTTTTCATAGAAGTTCTCCAAATACCTCCAAACGTATTTAGAAAGGTCTCGCTCTTTCTGTCCGTCTTTGTTAATCTGTAAGTCCGGCTTCTTGCCCAGTTTCCAGAGTAGTTTCTATTTTGTGTCCTTGTCTCTGGTGTGATGACTGAGATTCATTTTTAAATAATGGTTGTTTCAGACCCTGGCACACACTCTGGCAGCCTTATTAAGTCTTCGAATATCATTTTTATTATGAAAAAAATCCAAGAATAGATTGGTTAGTTGATGTTTTTTGTCCGATCATTGTTCGTCACAAAGCATCTTTGTGCCCTTATCTCATATCTATAACAATCATCACTGAGAGGTTCTCTACAGCTAAACCAATGAAAACAAGCTGACTTAAAAAAACTAAAAAAAGCTGCTTTCCACATTCAGCCACTAGGTGGCAGTGTGGAAAGTCAGGTCAAGTTGTGCTTCCAATATTAGCAGCTCTGGCTAATAAGCAATTGATGAATGAATCAGAGAACATTTCACTTTAAAGATAGATCCAGTTGGCAGTTTTTTGGGGAAATTTGACATATCATTGACAAATATATTTTTGCAATACATAAAGTGGATCCATTTCTTTTTCTTACACCCTAAAGAGAATACTTTCATATTACCTGTCTTAAAAAGTTGTTATTGTACCTTCATTCAGCTCACTTCATTCTGTGAGAAAGAACAGATGTGCTCTTCTGTCCTCGTACACACACTTTATCTGTCACATGAGATCAAGCACAGTATGTCTTTATGCGATTCTGTGTATTTATGACCTCTGCTTGCACAAGTGACTCCCTGGTGAGCCGCAGACACACTGCGAGCCACTCAGCAGTTTACTGTAAACAGGCCGGGAGCTTGTAGGAGGCCCGACGTTGTGCTGCTCTCCTGCAAGCACGACGGACACATTACAGTCCAGAGGCAGCCAGCAAGTCTGCTCCCTGGATGCTCTTCCTACAGTTTGATCAGTCCTCTGTCCAGAAATGTTTACACAGTCCTGCTTCTGGTAAAAGGTTCTTCAGCAGAAATACCTTGTGTGGATTTTATTTGTGTGAGTTGAACAGTTCAGAAATACGAAGCTGGCACATTTCACAACACTGTCTGAGGTAGTCAGGGCTGCACTGTAAATATTAGGATCGGTGGTAATGGTGGAGACACTCTTGTCGCGTCTCCCTATGCACAGCCATACATTTTCATCAGCTCAGGCCACTGTGAGCCCCACTGTGCCGCCGAGCTCTGTTGACTCGGTGACATATGAGTGCTATGATATCGGTGAGTCATTCCCTCCGCCAGCACCGCTCTCTCGGTCCTATCTTTCTCCTTTCCTGCTATCGCACTCCTCAGAGTTCTATAAACCGCCGAGATCAACAGAGTCTAACATGACCACCACGCACTGACAGGAACTTTGCGTCTATTCGCCACTTCTGCCTTAGACGTGCAAATTTGGACATTGGACACACTGGATTCGACCCTGGGAAATGAAAGAAAACTCTGTTTTTTTATGGCTGTTTCAATTCCCCATGGCTTTTAATGGTGATTAATGATCTCTAATCGTAGTCTGAGCTCTAATGCACTCCCCTCTTATCCATTCATGCCTGCATGATGAGAGCATCTAGCCACAGTCCATTCAGAAATCGGACAGTTTAATGCCGCCTTTAATGCCTGTTAATGATGGTGGTACATAGCCTGACACAACACACAAATATGAAAATTATAATTTACACTACTGTAAAAAAGGAAAATGTGAAAAAAGCAGTCAAAAAAATAACACATCTGTAATTTCTTTTTTAAACATTGTCCTAAAATATGATAGATAGATAGATAGATAGATAGATAGATAGATAGATAGATAGATAGATAGATAGATAGATAGATAGATTTACTTTATGCATTTTAAATATTTGTTAGAGCCCTTTGAAGCCTTCATTCACAGTCTTCAGTGAGCTGATCTCAGATATTCAGGAGAATCCGAGTTCAAATTAAAGATTTCTCGGGTTCTGACTGCATGACGATGTGGATGTGGGGGGTTGAGGAGCACAGAATACTCTTCTAGCTGGCCAAATACAGCACTGAATCAAGCGAGAAGGATGTTAATTGTTCAAGTGCACCAACAGCAAAGTCCAGGCGTTATTAAGCCTTTAAGCCTTCGGGAACATTCAGGTTGGCTTCAATCCAATAAAAAGGAACCACAAAAGTCAAACACATCAGTGAGCTCAGCTTACGTAGTGTTACGTCATTTCAGAGCACCCAGCGGTGGCGCAAAAGTGGGGAACAAAAGACGAGAGAACTTTTTAGTTCTAATACATGTCTGGTTTTAAATAAAAGTGTTATTTTCATAGCTTTAAATAAATGAAGTGATTGTCAACATCTGCATAAGTTTGATAATGACTCTGCAATTACTGGTGTGCATAGTTGGCAGATTATACTCCCCAACTGTTTCTCCTTCTAAAGAAAAAATACAAAAATCAGCGCACAGCTGCTCTTACACCGGAATTGCTTCATTAAAAAGACAAAACCAAGTACTTGTCATCCAACTGTTGTGCAAACGAGAGGAATCATTAAGAAACAAGTCTCAGTATACCTTCAGACCAACTGTGCTCGTGTTTGATTAAAGTGTGATTCTCAATAGACCAAAACGCATCAGAACTGCAGTCGCTTTGCAACACGGTGTGTTGCTGCTTGTTGACTCCTTTTTGAGATTTTAAAAGCGAATGCGGCAGAAAAATATGCTTATTCAGTATCGTCAGTAAAGAGAGGAAAGGTGTCAGTCATCACCACGCAGCAGCTCCACCGAGTCACACGTGTATTCCTCTTTGATATTAGCTCATATGGATCCTTTGCAATTTGGCAGGATTTTGACTGATTAGTGACTTTGTTTTCATAAAAGCATCCATCATATGGTCTGTTGACAAGATGTTCTTCTCAGAAATCACAGCCATAGCGTAGACTGGCTAATAGTTTTCTTCTACTTCTTTGTTTACCATTAAATCAATTTCACTCAGGCAAGGCTGTAGCCAGACATTTTTTTTTGGGGGGGGGGGGGGGGGGGGGGGGGGGGTGCACATTATACGCAGCTCTCATATATGAAAGGTGCACACCATTTTTCATAAGTTATACATCCCACCAGACAGAACTTGAATAAGTGTCATTGGATCATTGCTGCAACTTCCACACAGTAGAGGGGAGCTTTCATTGTGTGTGTGTGTGTGTGTGTGTGTGTGTGTGTGTGTGTGTGTGTGTGTGTGTGTGTGTGTGTCTCATAGTGTACAGATCTGTACACTATGAGAGGTCGCAGTGAGGCCAGCTAAGAGTAAAAGTAAATGTAAGTCCAGCTGGGATTTAGTTTCAGTTTTGCTAATTGCCACAGCGTACCTGCAGCCTCGGGCCCCCCGGAGGGTCTGAGGTCCTGTGACATTTGGCAGCTTCGTCTGGTTGGTATTTCCGCACTTTGCCTTGGGCTTTCTGAGAGTCTGTCTGCAAATTTCACTCTGCTGCCATTTTGTAATGACAAAAACAGGAATGAAGTTGATGGAAAAAACAACCGACTAATCAGTGAACTCCCTTTTCCTGGGCCCCAAAAAGGTTCTTTTCCGAGTCAGTCAGTAATGTAAACTCAGTTTGAAAAGGTGAGCTGAGGCATGTCTGTTGTATCCCTGGTCCTCTTTGTGCGAGCAGCTGAGCGGTGGCTGGTGCTCAGCTGGGTAAAACCATTTGCAGTATCCCACCCCACCCCGCACCGCTATCCCCAGCTGCCAGTCGCCCGCTGGGACGTCTCACGGTCACTAGGCCACTTCGAGCTGCTGAGTCAAAAAGGACTTATCAGACTGTACCGAACGGCGGCGAGAGCGAGGGCGTAATGGGTGAAGTGAAGTGGTAAAAGTGATTACAGGATGTGCAGTTGAGTGTGACGCCATCTGACAGCGCTGAGTAAATGAGGAACAGCCTGACGACAAAGGCGGGAGGGTTAAACAGGGCAGCGGGATACAAGTCTCCAAGGGTGGCAAACTCCAAGAGTTCCTGTCTCTGGAGGGTTTCCACGGGCACCGCAGCACTTAAGAACCCGCTCCCGTTTCCTCTTGATCGTCCTCGAGCAGCGATGCCGGATTTTCTTGAGTGCAGCGGCAGTAGGAGAAGGAATGAATAAGTAAAGACTTCACCCTCTGCTCCCCTCGTCACATTCAGCAAGACAGACTTTCACAGACCTTCCATATGGAATAATTCAATCGGCTGCTCCAGAAAGAGTGATGGGGGGTGGGGGTGGGGGTGCTCGACGTGGCGTACAAAAACAGGCACAAATGCGGCAGCGACTTTCGGGACTATGAAGCTCTTGAAAGGTAACTGCTCGGAGGTGCATGCAATCAGGGCATAGGTATGGGTGCCCTTACAGAACAATAAAGCACGGGAGAGAGCGCCAGCCATGCCGGCAGCATGAATATTACATACAGCTGGAAGGCAAGAGAACACGTGTAGCACAGGCCAGAGGGGACGGCGGCGGCGACGGAGGAAGACGTTTACACTGATGAGAAAGGGAAGGGAAAATGAAACCGAGGGCACTGACTTTATCCACTTTCGGAGCCATTCAACCCTTCTGCTCCGTCTACCCCCCTCCGTCTGTGTCACTCTCCCTTCCTCTTTCTGTCTCTCTGTCTCTCTCTCTCTCTCTCTCTCTCTCTCTCTTTCTCTCTCTCTCTCTCTCTCCCTCCCTCTCTTTGGGGCACCAGGTCTTTGATCAGGCGCTGGAGCTATAAACATTACCAGCTGGCCGTGCGCTCCACATAAAGAGGTCAGCCGAGTCGGGGGGCGGAGGAGGCCACATTTTCAAATGCGGTAACTCTACTCTCGGCAGGCCGGCAGGCACCCACAGCAGACATCTGGGAGGACTTCTCCATTTCAGAGACACTCTGAATCAGCTAAAAACAAACCCTCGTCTCTCTCACTCTCACGTCGTATCAAACACGGCAGAATAGACAATGAGATTGTGTTCATCTTTCTTTTTTTTCCCCACAGGCGAGTAGTAACACTCCTGTCATCTGTCGTCTGGAGGAGAAAAAAAACCTCTCGCAGCCACAGGTAGCTGTTTGGGTGGGAAGGGCAGCTGTGATTTGCTATTCACAGACTCGTGCATTTATCATTCATGAATAAGAAGAAGACAAGAGCAGCTGAATCTGGCTGACCTTTCGCAGCTTTCACCGGGTCCAGAGTAAAGTGTTAACTGCTGAATATTAAAGATGTGTATGATTTTAGTTTGCTGGGGAGAGCGAGGGTTCAAAGGTCCCGGGACAAAGAATGAATGGCTGCATCAACGTTGACGCTACAACCGAAGCTAATCTACACGTGTCTTTCACCAAAATCTACCATGTGTCTTTGGGTCTAGAAAAAGGGGGCTGAGTCAGTTTCCTTCCTCGAACAGTCGCGAAGAGGTTCTTTATTTATTATGTTGGCGTTCACTCCGCACAATTTGACTGCATCGTTATTGGTGCAGCGCGAGGCTACAGCAGGAATGTTTGTCTTTTTGCCCCCGGGCCTTCAGAGACACATCAGCACTGTTTTCATTTACATTTATTCACGCGCGACTCCTTCGTCTTGATTGTTTTTCGAAGGGGGATGTTTGATTACAGACTTGGCTAACCCAATATCAATAAATTGCTGTACTTGATAAAAAAATACATCAAAGAATACCCACACAAGCATTTTTCATCCTTCCACATGCTAACTGGCTGGATGCACTATATTCTGTAGCTGAAGGGAAGTCTCTGTTCTCATGTTTAGATGGCTTGGAGTCATTTCTTCAAACTTGGAACATGTAATCACTCATTAAAAAAGTACTGATCACATTCTGGCGTCCAATAGTAATATGTGATGGCACCATAACCGATATCACTGATATGCTGAAACTTGTACAAAAGCATAAAATGTTTGAATAACGTTAAAGATTTGTGGTAAAAAGGAGGAGCTCAAAGTATTTTCTTTTATATAACCAGAGTCCTGTCTCAATCTTCATCTCATACACTTATACAGCCACATTCACCTCGCCGATCACGTAGGAAAGAAGAAGTAGTGACGCCAATATAGCAAGAACTTTTAACTGAGTTTAAAAAGCTTTTGATCTGAAAATGGACCAACTATGTGAATATCGATATATTTTAACATCAGAATCGATCCAAAGTCAAACATGGAACTAGAAATATTTATACTTTGACAAAAGTCAAAAGATCATAAAATGAAGTGAGATATCTTTAATTACATTACTTAAAGATTCAGAGGCTTTCAGTTATGTTACATTATCACTCCAAACACAGATTAGATAATCTTGTCATGTCCATACGAGCAAATGTAGGACATCTAACATTTGTAGATTTATTAGTGAATTTCCAAAGTCAAGTTCAAAGGTGAAATAGGAGGATTAAATCACAAGCTGGGAGCTCGGTAGCATAGTTTTGGTGTATTTTGCTCCAAGGCTTACATACATCAGCTTTCGGCTTTCATCAGAAGGTCTTGTTTTTGACTTTTTTCAAAAGTAATCCAAACCAAATGGCCGTTTCCATGAAAACATAGATGATGCTATTTTCAGTATCAGCCAATGAAAAGCATCCCTGTCCCCCAACATTGTACATGGTATATGGACTGAACCATTAGCCAAGACCGCATTCTAAGTGCAGGTGTCTTTCATTCCAGTTTTCTAAAACTCAAATCCGTTTGACCTGACTTAGCATATTGTCATGTATGATAACTTCTGCGCTGCACTGCCGAACTGAATCACAGAGACTGTGATGTAACGCCATAGCCACATTTTGTCCATCTCTTTCACTTCTCGTAAAAGTACAAGTTATGAGAATCTCCCACTTCCAGTCAGTGCAAAAATATAAAGCAAGTTGTTTCTTCTTCTGGAGGACTTTCCAAAACGTCCAAACACTAAAAGCGTTGAAGTGATAAAAACCAATCAAATTATTCTGGGCCTTTCCCAAACCTCAGTGAGACAGTGTGTGTGTGTGTGTGTGTGTGTGTGTGTGTGTGTGTGTGTGTGTGTGTGTGTGTGTGTGTGTGTGTGTGTGTGTGTGTGTGTGTGTGTGTGTGTGTGTGTGTGTGTGTGTGTGTGTGCGTGTGTGTGTGTGTGCATGCGTGATGGTGTACTCTGGTTCTTCTGCTGAGCGGAAACATTATTGTGCGTGCATGTGTGTGTGTGTGTGTGTGTGTGTGTGTGTGTGTGTGTGTGTGTGTGTGTGTGTGTGTGTGTGTGTGTGTGCGTGTGTGTGTGTGTGTGTGTGTACAGACCAGCACATTTTCAGTACAGTTTCTAACTCTCGCCCACTGAAAGGCACATTGTAAAAGAAAAAGCCCCGGTGTTAAGCGGCCCTATTAACAAACCTGTGACATCACTACTGGACATAGGAGCCCTGTTCCCCCACATAATAGAACTATTGAATCCCCCCCCCCTTCACTACCACCACCACCATCACTGTCCATGGCACACCAGACTCTGGCAGTAAACCCTGTGTGTGTGTGTGTGTGTGTGTGTGTGTGTGTGTGTGTGTGTGTGTGTGTGTGTGTGTGTGTGTGTGTGTGTGTGTGTGTGTGTGTGCGTGCGTGCGTGCGTGCGTGCGTGCATGCACGTGAAAACCATCACCTGTTGCAGCTTAGTGTCTGGCCTAAGTATGAAATGTGTGGGTGTTTTCCAAAAAGACCCCAGTGGGACACATTTTGGTCCCAGAGCACATGGTGGGGAAGGAAGAGGGGGTGTGAGATTAGAGATAAGGGGAGAGAGAGAGAGAGAGAGAGAGAGAGAGAGAGAGAGAGAGAGAGAGAGAGAGAGAGAGAGAGAGAGAGAGAGTCTGTGTGTCCTTGGCATGCTTGGAGCCTGGCCAGGGTGGGAAGAGGAGGGAGGGCAAAAAATAAACTGTTACCTGACCAGCTGTGTCATACAGTCCCAGCAAGTACTGCTTTCCTCCAACGTTGACACTCACTGCAAAGAAAATGATAAAGAGCCATTTGAGGGGAGGAAGAAAAGGGGGTGGGGGCACAGCACCCCTCTGTGCTGTGAGGGAGGCAAACAAGTGGTTTTGATTATAGCAACAGATGCAATGCAGTTGGAGAAGAGTATATTTCAGAGGGAGAGAGGAGGATTACTCCCGTGCGTTACTCCCTTTCCTCTGTGTCTCTAGTTACATGTGATTTGGGAAAGACAAAAAACAAAAAAAACAACTAATCGTGACAAACTGCGGCTCGTACCTGCATAATGATCAAACACCGTGGGGACGTACTCCTCGGGAAAGGCGTCGTTGGCGTAGCTCATCAGGAGACACGTCTTCCCCACCGCGCCGTCTCCCACCACGACGCACTTCAGCATGATCGTACCGGTTCCGTTAGCCATGATCCCGACCTGACCGTCATCATCGGCCACCCCGACGCCCTGTAGTCCCCGGTAGACCTCCTCCTCTTCCTCCTCCTCCTCCTGCCTGCTGTTGCTGCTGCCGGTCCCCGCACGGCCGCACGGCGGGCATCAGCAGCGGCGGAGGCGGACTGCGCGGCGCACCGAGCCGGACTGCATCCTCCTCCAGCGGTGACGGTACACCCAGAATCTCCCCGAGAGTCACTCCGCCCTTTATATTTTTATTTCCGCAGATCACGACTCCCCCCAGCCCTTGTTAAAGAATCCTTCCTCCTCCTTGGATCGTGAGTGCGGTGTTGTGCTCCGCGGCTCCCCGGCGCGCTGCGCTCCTTCGCCCGCCTGCCTCCGCTCTGCTGGCGCACCGAGCCGCCGCTGCCTGCCGGACAAGGTGGGTGCGCTTGCTGGAGAGGCGGGGCTTGGATTTGAAACCAAGGGGCTCTGGATAAAGTACACTCCGCCTGCTGAGGATGTGTAGATCAAGGACTCTTAAGAAATTACATCATAGCGCACTGAGGCGCGGGGAGATGGTGCGCAAACACAGAAATCCTACCGGCACATGTATATGCAAATAGACTAAACTATCAGATAGAGGAGGGAGATGAGAGGGGAAAAAAAACATCGTTTGAACAATGAGATCATAAGAATTAAGAAACATTCTATTCCTGGAGATGTAAACTGACACAATCAGCAAGACACCACAGGAAAAGAGGTCTTAAACATCCATCAATCCATCTGCTTTATCTATTGCTGGGTCACAGACTTCTACAGGCAAAGGTAGTGTACACCCTGGAAAGGTCACCAGTCATTTACAGTCATTAGAGCCAACAACCTCAAATTCTTGTTTTTTGGATCATGTGAGGAAACTGTGTAAAACATTTCTTAATGGGACATACGGATTTAACACGTTTGCATACATTAATGTGGAATTCCAGAGATGTGTTCCCAATTAAATATTAGGATTAGTTAAAAAAAAAATTTTTTTTGCCTCTTTTAAGACTGTGTGGGTTTATGTGTGTTCACACACCTAGTTTTTAAGCACCAGCACGTTAGATAACACCAAGTCACAGGGTTGGGATACTGTTGCTCATCAGGGATCTGTAAACATATTAAGAGAGAGTGAAGGTGACCAGCACTTTCAAAAAAAAAAAAAAAGAAGTTGTTTATGTCTTTGCCAATTTCATATTTATTTTCTGTAACACTCTGAAAACGTCCTCCAACTCCATAGTATATTACCTTTGAGGCTTGAGGGGGGTCATTAATTACACTGTGGTAAATTCAAGCAATATTGGTATCATTCTTAGCCAGTCACTTGCTAAACAAATGCCAACCAAAAGCGCAATATATTTGCATGAGCTTGGTGTTTCAAAGTCTTTACACAGGATCTTAATAAATCAGACCCAGTTGAGTTATTGTGTTGCATTTGCTGAGGTTGATTAAAAGGGGTTACACTGGGTTGTTTTGACAAAAGATGGGTTATGTTGATCGTGTCTAAAAGTCTGCCTCCAAAACTGTCTGGAATTCGACAAAATAGCAGTTTGAGCACACAACGTCACCTTCTGTACATGAGCAGATAGTCATCTGATCTCAACACATCCAGTCTTGTAATACTAAATCCTACCACAAGGTGGTGTAATGATTTGATCTGTGCTCAACAAGTGAAGAAGTAACGCTTTTTGATGTAAACAACAACAATGGCTGAAATTAAACACAGACTATAAAGTAAAAAGTATTTAGGACTGAATAGAATTAAATACATATGCGACCATACCAAAAACAGTCAAATATAAGTCTATAAAAAATCTTAAGATGTGATTTAAAATGATATTTAACTTGCCAATTTGTAATAACATTGAACACTGCTGTGTTCTGTTTCTTTGCTTTAGAGAATATCTAACTGACAGTTTGTTTACCAGTGCCTGCAAAATGTTTTTTTCAAATGAATACATTTTCTTCCCGATGCTGAATTTAATTAAGTGTTAAATCAAATATGCTGCTGATTTTAAGTGAGAATTAAACTTGTCGAATACACTTAATCACCTCGATCATTATTTTTCGAGTAGAAATCAAACATGTGAAACCACTTCGGTTTCTCAGCCTTCCTAACGCAACTCGTGAAGATCATCCGGCTGACGTGGTATTCTTAGTAGAACCTGCGTGTTTATTTTTACAGCGTCGCCTCCTGTTTGTTTAGATTGTGACATGTTGTAACCCAAGTCCGAGTCGTAAAGCTCGCTAAATTTAGGAGCCTGTCTGGGTGCTTTTCACATGACTTTGCAGCTGAGGAAGTGAATAGACGATCCATCCTCACTCTGTTTGTGTGTGTGTGTGTGTGTGTGTGTGTGTGTGTGTGTGTGTGTGTGTGTGTGTGTGTGTGTGTGTGTGTGTGTGTGTGTGTGTGTGTGTGTGTGTGTGTGTGTGTGTGTGTGTGTGTGCTGCAGATGGAGGCGCCGCAGGAGAAGTGTGTGTGTGTTTATATGAAGAGGAGGTGCTCAGGTTCGACCTCTGTGCTGCAGTGGTCCAGGTGTGGCCTGTCTCTGTGAATTAAGGGGCTTAAAGCCGTCTTAATAATCTTTTCTTTGTGGAGGAAGGAACACGCTCGGGCACACGTGCAGACTATTTGTCTGTCTCTTCTCATCTGTTTACTCTGGGCCAGATTTCTTGAAAGTCAGGGGCCTCAGAGGGGTCCGGAAAAGCTGCAGGAGAACCAGCGTGACTTGAGAAATGATGATAATTCAGCAAGAACAAAAAGATGGATTATTGTATCTCGAGGAACACCTGCCCAGAAATCCTCCCAGAAAACTATATTTAGCGACTAAATGAAATGTAAATAATCGACATACTGTGAACAGATATTAGCCAGGTGGCGCCATAAAACAGTACTGACGTTCATTCTCCTCTTTGTTCAGGCTTTTCTTACGTTTGCATAATGTTTTTCCTTTATTATTTGCACCAGGTGTGTGACTGTCAGTTTTGAGTTGAGATATTTTGAGATTTTTTCTTGTATCTCCATTAACATAAGCAACACATAAAGAAAACTATCTAGAGAATTATCTGCCCTTGAAAATATCATTTCATTTTTTTATATGAACTACCAAAACAAAGTAGAAAGTTTGAGTTGTAACAATGCATTTGGGCACTAAATGTTAAACCATTCAAAAGCCGTTTTCATTTCCTTTTATTCTTTAAGGAAAATGCATTTGTGGGATGAGCAGCAGAGCCGATGATTCTGCATTTACAAAAGTATCTATACTTTCACTTAAAAGAGAAATGTGTGGATTTTCACCACCTCTAACATCTATTGTGAGAAAAGTTGTTTATTTTCACGTTGTCTGGTTAAGCCCTGCAGTTACAGTAAAACACACCGTGGTGCAAACACAAAGAACAAGATGCAGTCCCGTGAATGGGAAGGAAAATCATATATTATACCTGAGTCACAGAGCAGTACAGGGGTGTAGTGGCTTGCAATGTTTGCTTTAGAGACAAACTATAGAGAATTCATGTCGAGGTAGGGCGTGTTCAATATGTGACATGAATAGTACAATCAATTAAAAGAATTGTTTCACACACATTCTTACACATAAGAGCTTTCCCATCCATTTGTACAGTTTCCCTGTGAACCTGACTTATATTGTACAGTATAATTTTCTTTCCTTCATCTCCCTCCGATCCCACGCTGCGCTCCGTGTCTCTGTAGCCTCGTCTCTTGTTTGATGGTCCCTAGGTGGCTGCGAGCCGTCCAATCGGCTGCAGGCGGAGGGAGGACCGGTGATTCTCCTGCTATCATCACACTTGACAGCTGCTGCAGCAGTTCACATGACCAAGCAACAATTACCTCATACATGTAGTACTACCGCTGGAGGTGTTGCATTTTAGACACCGCTCCCTGTTCCCCTGTGTTCAGGGCAGGAGGAAGAGGAGGAGGAGGAGGAGGAGGAGGAAGAGGAGATCTCACCCTGCTAGGATGGATGACCGCTGATGGAAGGACCTCACACAGTCCACATCAATCACTCGGATACAAATGAAAAGGTTACCTTCAGTCATCACAAGCCTTTTTTTTTTTTTTTTGCCATAACCTGCATGTGCTCCACACTTTTATAGTAGTTTGTAGTGGAGTTACTTTGCGAATGAAATTAAAAAGTAACTGCTTTACTTGTAGTTGTCTACCTTATTTAGGGCCCGATTTACTGAGATGCTGCATAACGCCTCCTCACATTTACACAACAACAGAGAATAAAACGCTACAAACATTAACAATGGCGAGTATGTGGACATTCATGTGGACAAACAATGAAGTTGGATTGCTCTTCCGTGTGACTCTCGACTATATAAAACTACCAAGTCTCAGGAGGACATACACTGGGAGTCATCACACTCTGGAGGCAAATGTAGTTTTTATTGTCCAGAAAGTGGCGCATGTGCAGAAGAACTATTTACTGTGGCCGTGGTGCTCACGCAGTAGCAGTGCTGATAAAAGTGTAACAAAGTTTAATTCTGAGTCTTCCTCACTGTCGCTGTGGTCTGCAGCAAGCGTTTTATCTCGTAACCTCACTCTTCCGGTCACCGAGCTAATTCAAGAACATTCCCATTATATTCCTGAGGCAGAGCTTTAATGTGAAGCCTCCATTATTCTTTCTCGTACCTTTGTCGGAGTGGACGTGTTCCGTTCGTGTGCGGTATCGCGCTTATTAGGCCGCGACAGAGCGGGTTGGCGCTGGCAGGAACTTGAAGGCTTTGCTGCCCGGGTGTTCATTAGCGAGCGGCTGACCTTATTTCCCATGTGCGTGACATTTAATATCAAGCGCCTATTTCTGTGTGCAGCTAAGTTTAGAGGTGGGAGGCTTGGATGAGGTGCACTGCACATTCACCTGTGGACTCCTAATGCAGGACGCTCTGCGTGCCCCCCCCCCCCCCCCCCCCCGGCGGATCTGCTCGTGTTTGGAAGGAAACATTTAGTGAATAAAGACGACGAACAACGGCGGAAAGCAGGGAGTATTTCGTCTGTCTGATAACGGAGGCCGGCTGTCCTGCCTGCTGCTCTATTTCAGGAAAGGCAAACAAATGCAAACTCTCACGTCTCCTATCCACTTACCAGATCCTATCTTTCAGATCCTATAGTACACACACACACACATACGAGTGAGCCGATCCAAGCACACACACACACACACACACACACACACACACACAAACTTCCTGTCAGTGGCCAACATCAATCACAGTGTGGGAAGTGCAAACCGAGCGTGAGGCGCTGGACGAGCGAGAGCGTCGCAATGCAATCACAAAGCGCTCAGATGAGCTCCTAAATTAGAGGCGGCGTGGACTCCCACCGAGGGTTCGGCTCAATTACAGGCCGTATTTTTAGTGAAGGCCAGACTTCATCCCTGGAAAAGCCAGCAGCTGAGGACCATCACTCAAGCCTCGGCCTGTTAACACTCGTGCGGGGCCGTTATCTGGGGAATCAGAACATTTCTATATGATGTTATGTTGGGAATAACCTAGAAGAGCAGTGCTAAAGTACCTGTAACAGAGTCTCACCAATGGTTTTCTTATTTTTATTTATTTATTTATTTTAGCATATTGTCATATGACATGTCACATCCAAGTTACTGTCAACATTTTGACTTTATAATCTACATGAACGATCATGACAGAATCACTTGTTGTGGCTTTAAATCTGTGGGCTCAGGCCTTGTTGCCCAGAGCAAGAGCCCTGGGTATTGATATAAGTAATATGATGCTTTAAATCTAAGGCTAAGGGTCCAGCAAAAAATACAAATAAATAATAATAATAATAATAATAATAATAATAATAACAACAACAACAATAACTATAATAATAATAATAATAATAATAATAATAATAATAATAATAATAATAATAATAATAATAATAATAATAATAATAATAATTTCATTGGGTTGCAGCAGTGAGATGAACGAAACATATTTTAACATGATGGAACATTTAAAGAAACAAGATAGTACAATGGGCGATAATTATCAATATTTAAATTAATTCATAATTGAGAAATTTGATGGAAATGATGGTCAGATTGAAGTTCTCTGTAATTTCTGACACCATCATTTGACTGTGGTTTGAGTCTTCCTCTGTGTTGGAATGTCTCCTTTAACATCACCGCCCATGTCATCATCATAACATGAATCCTCAACCTGCTGACCTCCACCACCTTGACCGTTCCAGTAGCTTCGGGTCAAAATACTGCATCTTCTCCTTCTCTGGTGTCCCAGATACTTCATGGTCTGACCTCAACTGGATTTGACTGTTTGTGGCTGTCAAGTCAAAGAAATGGAGGACTCTTTATTTTCTTGTATGTCTCGACATTGGGTTGAAGTTGATCATGTGGTTCTGACTTACACAAAATTCTTACCCATGATGGAGGTCGTATTCTTGTGTCCCCACTCAGGCTCTTCAAGAGCTGTTGTGTCTTCATCTCAACATTCACAGTGCTCCTCCACTGTCTTCCTGCCCTCTGCCTCCTGTAATGACGCCTCTAAACCTGAGACCCCCTTTGTACGGCAACGTTTCAAGTGAAAATGCAAAATGTTGACGTTTTCGCTTCAGAAAAGGTTCACGTTTACATAGCAACGCTGAAAACGAAAATGGGCCACTAGTAGGTGCTGTAACATGACACTGGCATCTGTATAGGTGCATCCCGAGTTCAAATGAATCTTATTCAACTGAACTCAAGAGTCTAATGTTGAAACATTTTCATTATTTTCCCAAACACACTTGTGATTTCTGCCATTTCAAAATGAAAATAATTTTTCATCATCACGCCTCTCCAGAAAGCCCAGGTTGCTCTGTTGACAGTACAGCGGGATTTCTATTTTGAGCTTTGACGTCCAGGTACAGGCATTTGTTGTACGTACAAGACATTTTGTGTATTGAAGTCCACATCATGTGCCTGACTCACATTTATGAAGGGATAAACAGGGAACCAGATAATAAACTTCAAAGACATCTAAAGTCCACAGGAGACTTCAGACTTCAACATTTCGACTCATTTTTTCTATCTGTCTGTCTGACATGTAAACTTTATTCTCAAGCTCTTCCCCCAAAATTTCAAGAATTTGGCAAATGTTTGAGTTTCATTACTTTCCAATGGCAAAGGAATGTATTTGAATAATTCAATGCTGTGTGAAACTTTCAATAACGACACAACACAAGACTAACTCTCTGGTATGTCTGCATGTCCACAAGCTAAGGAAACAAATATTCAGAACCCGTGGATGGGAGAATGCGGGTTATGTCAAATATTTCGCCCATACCAGGATGACACTGGACACCTCGTAAACATACACACACACACACACACACACACACACACACACACACACACACACACACCATGAATATATTATTTAGAAACCCTGAAACACAGGCTAGAGCTCATGGTGGAAGCTGGTTCCACGGTAAACGAGTGCATTTTAGAGGAAATGTCTCTGTTGAGCAATCACTCTGACCGCGAGGTCAAGACTAGCAGATGCAAGCTGAGGCATTTACTGCAAACAGAGGCAGCTGAGTAGCGCCACAAATATTCCTCACATGAGAGTACGACGAGGAAAACCTTGTTTACGGCAACACAGAAGGTCTGACAGAAAAGGTTTTTTTCCGCGACTGAGTCATCGTATTCAGCGTGGGAGCTGTGAAAATGATCCGATCATACTTGGCTTGGCTTTCTCAGAATGGTAAACACACTTTTCTCACTTGTAGGAGAGGGAGAGAGAGAGGGAGAGAGAGAGAGAGGCATTACTTCATCTCCAGACTGATCTTGGACACGATCGCCATGCTGTCGTTTAGGAAAAGTAAACAGATCAGTTTCCATTGATTCACATTCTGATCTGCTGAATTTTGACACAGAGAAGAACGGAGACAAATGTGAAATTGCACGTACAAACGCTGATGGAAGCTGATCTGCTCACAGGGTGTACAGAAGATCACGTCTGGCAGAGACGCGAAGTAACGCACACCATTGATTTGATGAATATGGAACATCGGGTTAATTCCCCTTTTAGCAAGAGACTGTGAGGAGTTTATGCGAACAGAATATTGTACAACAAACAATGATTTACAGTTTAGGAAAATGACCAACAGCACCCACTTGTGGCCAAAAATGAAAATTACGTTTGTTTGCTCGTTTTCAAAACGTTGCCCTGTAAACAGGAAGGTTTTCTGAAAAGGAAGGATGTTGGACGCTGATGTTCGGAGTGAGAACGTTTTCAAGCCGTGTCACAGAGAATGGAAGCTCGCGCCTTTTCTCCGACGGCCGCCCGAGCCGCGGCGGCAACTTCCCGTGAATACTGTTGCGTGATGACGTCACATACCTGTGTTGTTCACAACCCCGCCTACATTTTAACCGTACTCTCTGTGGTGGGACTGCGTAACAGACCGTTATTGTATTATTCTTACTATACACACCGGCACAACAACAGCAACCTAACGATGACAGTAAGACCCAAACTGCTTTTCTAACTAGTAACTCGTGACGCAATGGACTAATATCAGTCAATCAACTCGGGGGGATTTTCATTTTCAAAGTGTTAGGATAGCAGGGAAACAATTTGTCCTGCTTTTAATCCCGTTCTCTTATCTGCACCTGCACCCTGCATGTTCGGATTTATCCGATCTGCTCAGATTAGCAATCAAATTCTTTCTCTGTGCTGCTGAACGTGGAACAAAAAGAAATTTCCTTCAGAAACGACTAAACCCATCTCTCGAATTCAAACGGTTGCAGGAACACGGTTGGACTTGGAGCTCCGGCACTTGCCGGACACCAGCTCGTCAGCAGCGTTTCCTCTGGCCCGGTCCAGCCGGCTGGAGAAACCGTCTCCTCCCGTTGTGTGTTTGTGTTTAAGTTTTTTTTTTTGTTCTCCCGCGGACAGGAACCCACGTCAAACGCCGACAAAAGGACGACACCCTTCCTCTCATCTCGGGGATGAAGGCAGGAGGCCCAAACAGTCCAAACAACACGTGCACGTTTCGCGGCTGGAGGGAGCGTCAGGCTTCCTGTGGACTGCGTGGACGCAGATCCCGTCAAGGAAAATGTGTTTTCGGTAGGAAACAAGGCTGGGACACGCAGATGGGACGGTTCTTTAATCTTGACCTGACAGTTTGACCCTCTGTACTATAACGTTCACGAGATGATGTCACACAAACTGGTGAAAGATTTTAAAAGAAACGCTACATCACCGTGTATTAACTGGGACTTTTTTCTATCGTAGTTTTAACCCTTTAAAAACACTTTTTATATTTAGCATCTTTTAGTGGAGAACTGTCAGGCGCAGGGCCATTCCTCTACAACCTGGGGGCTCCAGGCAAGAGAAACCTAAAGAAGCTACCAGAATTTATGTATTTTGTTTTTTCTTTATATATATTGTCTTATCTTGTGTTCTTTCAAAGTATGAAATAAAATCACGCGATCGAATAAAGACCTGAATGAATAAAGGCAGTTGATCTGAATGGGGAATATGTGTCATTTCCCTGCGTGCGTCCACGTGTACCTGGCGTCTCTTGTGCGCTATTAGTCTGACAGGGTTTCGAGATCATTGAAATCAATGATACAGACCAAATGTCAGCAGTCTCTGGTGCAACGCCCGGGGGTCTCATTGCAGGAGGAATTCCTAACATATTGTTTCCTACCTTGCCTGCCTGCTGGCGGAGACAGAAGATGCAGGCAACAATTAGAGTTTCAGTGAACTTCAGTATTTATTGTTTTCATTCATTCATTCATTTTCTTCCGCTTCCATTTTCCAGGTCGCGGGGGTGACAGTCTGAACACTGTCACCCAGATCACATCGCACCATTTAAGAACCTTCCTGCAGGTGGTGAGCCCACGGGAACCCACTACCCTGAGATTGTGAGTCTCATGCTCTACCAACTGAGCTAGCCGGGGGACTATTTATTGTTTTAACTTCAGTAAATCAAGTACAATACTTGACTAACATCGATTGGTACCCTATAAAATAAATTTATACTATTTCCCCAATGAAAAAAAATACAATGCGACACCAAGTTAATTTGAAGAAAATCTGCCAAAAATTATCCACAAATTTAACTGAATAAATTATTTTTTTTGTGTGTGTTAAATTAAATCAAATCAACCCCGTTTTGTTGCTTTACTCTATTTACTAAGATGTCCTGCAGGTTTTGAAGTGTCTGATCTGTTCTGATGGGAACAATTAAGCACACAGAATGCAGTTTGCTCAAAATTACCACTAAATTTAACATGATTGAATTTAAAAACCTTGCTGTTTACTGTAAGATGGTGTTTTGTAAAAAGAAATTAAACATTAATATATTAATGTTGTGTTTTTTTATGTGCAGGCCTGATACCCACTGAGAACAGATGATTAGAAAAAGAATAAGAAAATATTTATATGTTTTAGCTGCAAGATGTTTCATTTAAAAACCAACATGAACATCAAACATTATCAACACATCCTAATTTAGAGATAAAATTAGAAGTGGCAAACTATGTATCTGGGAAATTGGTTACTTTTAGTCACTGATGAAGTATTAAAGACTTGAATAAAAAAAAAAAACTTGCAATAAATCACAGAATACAAGAAAGGAGACATTAAAAATGCAAATCTAACCGGTTTCCTGACAAAAAGGAAGCAAACCACGGCGATGGAGGTCAGACGCTTTATTTGACTTTCTTCCATGATACATGTTACAAGCAAACCGTCCATTCTTGTGTCACAAGTGACTTGAATCTCCAAACACACCTCCAGGCTGTTGCAATAACTGCAGTGAAACAAAGACGCAGTTCCAGTTGACGTGGGACAAACACTGCGTGTGAGGAACGGCAGGAACGCAGAAGGCCGTTTCAAATCATGTGCTCAAAGCAAACAAACACCTGATCCTGGTTTTAGTTTTACTTTTTTTTTTTTTTTCAAACATATTGCAATTGTTGTCTTTTGGCTGGTGTGGATGCTTACAGTGGATCATGTGATCAACGCATGCGACTCGACCAAGGGTCTGCAACCTGCGGCTCTGGAGCCACGTGTAATTTAAATAATATGTAATGTAAATAAACCCTTTGTTCACATTTTTGATTTCGCATTCTATTTTCAAAACTGGTCTCATCTCCATGCTAAAAACTGCTAAATAAGGTGAAACAGCTAAAACAACCAGAATAGATGAAAAAAGGGGAGGAAAAAAAACTATTAATAATTATCATTATTACATTTTATTTTCTTTAGATAATTTAGATAACTGTTTTTGCAGCTCCAGACAAATTTTATTTGATCGTAAAGGTTGCAGAACCCTGGACGAGACACGACATCCGGACACAACCTCAGTTTTCATCCCAGGCTACCTGCTCATCCAGCCGCCCATCGTTCGGGATTGTGGGGTGCTCAGGAGGATCCCGGCTGACAATGGGAGAAGGCAAAACTCCATCACAGAGCAAACACTCACTTTCACACCTGAACAAACAATTCAGAGTCACTGTGGGAAGAAACCTGGAGTACCTGGAGAAAATCCACGTGGGGAGAATATGAAAACTCACAGAAAGGCCCAGATTCGAAACCACAAACATTTTGTTTCTGCATAATTTGGGTTCAAAATGAACCAGAAAAAGTTTCTATGAGAAACACAATGCACTCCAACAGCAATAGGTCTTTAAAGCTTGAAAAATCCCATTTTCAAATCAGTCACGAGTCCCAAACAGCCTCTCCTCGTCACTTCCACGGCTCACAGGCGCCACCTTGTGGCTGTGGAGTGTGACCCACGTTCCATCTCATCTCCAATCTGCCACATCTGGACTCTGGGGAAGTTTGTGTGATGAAGTTCGATCTGGTGAGGCGGACAAAGTCGTCTGAGCGCTCCTCAGACACCACCTCCACAAATCACTCCCACACAGGGAAGGTCAGGGAGGGAAATCAACAAGGGTGTGTGTGTGTGTGTGTGTGTGTGTGTGTGTGTGTGTGTGTGTGTGTGCGTGTTTTATCTGGGCAAAAGTGCAAAACGGCCAAATAAATGTGGGAAGTGTATCAAAGTGTATGTGCTGCGTTTTGATTTTAAATAAGTGGAATAAATTAGGGAAGTGTGTGGATTGGGTAATTATTTAAAATAATTTTTGAATATTTATTGCGTGAGCCGGGGGGAGCTCGCTGCCGTCAGCACCTGTTTGGCAGCCCCAGCCAGTCCTCGCCAAGCACATCCAGGATGTCGCTCATGCTGAACTCATGCATGGGGGGAGGAACGGCATTCCACGGCTTATTGGCCTGCTGCTGCTCCTCCTCTCGCTTCTCCTCCTCCTCCTCCTCCTCCTCTCCATCCTGCTGCTGCTCTTCCTGCTGCTCCATTGGTTGCGCCCCCTGCCCAGCTGACACTGGCCAGCCGTCGTCGGCGAGCACGCTCAGCACGTCGTCCAGGTTGGGCAGGGTGTCATTCAGGCGGTTGTCCGGGTTGTTGTCTCCACTTCCAGTCGCGAGAGCCTCATGTTGGTAGACCTGGCTGACGAAGGTGGCGGGGGGCTGGTACACCTGCTGCACGGCTGGCTGTTCAGAACTGTAACCGCCCGGCATGTATGGCATGTTGCCATTTGACCCAACCATGGAGGACTGGCCCCACATGGGTGTGCCTGAAGGGGCATGGCTCCAGGAGCCCTCCATGTTGGTGCTGGTCATGCCCCCCATCAGGGTCTCCTGAGGGGGAAACACAGGGACATAACCCTGCTGATTCTGAGTGAAGGTATACGCCAGAGGGGCACCCGTTCCATAGTAGAGGGGGTTTTGCACGTTCTGCATCATATTGGCTGGGTAGAGCTGTGAGCCCCCCGGCTGCCTCCTGCGGGGGGCAACAGCAGGACGCAGAGGGAAATTCCCCGGTTCGGCGTCATCTTGTTTCTTGAGTCCGCCCTTCAGGCTGCGAGCCCGTTTGTTCTGAAACCAAACCTGAAGCAACACAGAGAGAGAAGGTAGACTTCAGTTTGGGACGCAGGACGACATGCTGATGTTCAAACAGTGATGGAGCAGAGAGCCGACACTCTCACCTTTATTAGTGCTGCACAGCGTTGAAAAGTGTTTCACATTGTGTGTGTGTGTGTGTGTGTCGTGCTGACTCAGCTGGTGTTCCTACCTGGATCCTGGACTCTGGCAGGCCGGTCTGAACGGACAGTTTCTCCCTCAGAATGATACCCGGGTACGGGTCGGTGACGAATGTTTTGAGCAGCAGCTCCACGTTCTCCTTGGAGAAGCTGGTCCTCCTCCTGCGGGTCGCATTGCGAGCTGGTTGCCCTGCGTTGGACTTGGACTTGGTGTGAGCTGTGGAGGAAGACCACATCATGTCCATAAACCCTCTTACTATCACATTTCTTGTGCAACAAAACAATTATTCTAGTTTAAAAACAACAACAACAACAAAAACACAGCTGAAAAACTTTAGTGCTGCCCTCTGTGGCCGCCAGAGGGCGGTGCACTAAATCTGCCTTCACGTGACAAACTGAATCAATCAAGTGGTTAACGATAATGAAGAGTTAACGAGAGAAGTCCCAACCCTTCTTAGGCAAATACTGTATATTTAACATTATTTTTGAATGATTTTACCACTTTTAAAACATTAATCCTATAGTTCGACGGATGAGAAAGAACATTCAGCCCTTTAACTAGTATGGTTTACTAATACAATTCAATTGACTTCAGATTCAAGAGATTTCTATTGAATAAACTTAACATGAATACTTTACCTAAATTGAAAAAAAACAAAAAAAAAAACACTTTTGTTGTTACCCCAATCTAAACAGTTTTGAAATTACTTAGCAACAAGCTAGGTATTTTAGAAGCAAATACTGTCAGATTATGCCAAAAGACCCTCATTGGATTGTAAGAAGGTACAAAAAAATGACAAAATAAACGTATACACAACTAACTACAGATGTTCTGGAAAAAAAAAAATCTTGATTGTAACTTTTAAGTCTTTTGTAAGATACAAACACATAGCACTGTAGTTTTTTTTAAAGCAAGCAAATATGTGAATTATAAACAAATTAAAGATTATAAATATAAATATATATATCACTCTAGGATTGAGGACGTTTTTCTATTATGTTATTCAATCCCACTATTGCAATTATATATGCAATATTCAAAATACAATGAAAAAAAGTTTTCCACTGTTTGCTAATGGCTAAAGGAGTTTGCAGTATAAAACAACAACAACAGTGAAATTAGTAAATTTATCAGAAAGTACACAACACTGAAGTAATTAATAATCTTTGCAATATTATTCCAGAAAAAGAAAATCACTAACTCTTTTGCAGATTGAGGTAAACTTATTTAGCATGCAGGCTAATCCCATATCAAAATGAAGGGGGAGAAAAACAAACGGGTCTAAACTGCAATAAAAACAAGTGCAAAGTGGTAGAAATCTGCATGCATGAAGTTTGCACTCACGCAGTTTGGTGCGGAAGCAGTGAAGCGTTAATTCTTACCTTTGCTGGAAGCCCACATGTTGGACGAAGGTCTGGACTCCTGGTCGGAGCAGAGGTGGAGTTTGGTGGGATTCTGCCGTCAGTCTGTCAAATCCTGCCATTTTTATACTGTTGACCAGGGTCCCTGCTCTCGTGAGGGCTCTATCGTGGGTATCTTCCCAGCCCTCCCTCCACACCCCCACACCCCCCCCCAAAAAAAAAAAAAAAAAAAATACAATGAGATTGCAATATCCCAATGACTCCAGGTGGCGCTGTGCACAATGCATTCAGCAGAATGACAAAAGAACTGCTAGATTCACTATTTCATTAATGTTCATCATGCATTGGCCTTGTTTGATTATTATGTTTTTGCATCCTTCACATCTGTAATTAGAGTCGTCTTGAGGTCTATTGTTGTGGAGATGCCTTCATTAGCCTGCAGCATCACAGCCATGGAGGTGTTAGTATCACTCTTGATGTTGTTTTAGATACCAAAGGGTTTTTTTTTGCAGTCTGCATTAAAGCAAGCCGTGCTAGATTTTGATATTTACGTACTATTTAGGTTTGGAGTTTTCACAATATGACCACGAATTTTTATTTTTTTTACAATGCCATTTTGGTGAAAATCCTTTTATGACATAATATGACCAATAGTGTAACTGCTGATGGTCAAACTTCTTGTACGGTTTAATTTTTACCCAAAAAGTATGTGAAATTTTGAACTACATATATAATAGATATGCTGTGTACACAAGTATGCATAAGGTGTGTATACTTATTTATTTTGTGTTAAGGTATTTTATGAAAAAATAGGTTAAAATTATTTATATAGATTAATAAGGGGTTTATATATAAATATCTACGTGTGTGTGTAAAGAAAAGTAATTGTATAAATTGATTCCTTTTCTTTGTATGTTTTTATATTTGATATATCCTTTGACTTAAATGACCAAATAAATTTTTTTTATTTTTTATTTTTTTTAAAGCCTCTGTGTATAAATGCAGTTTTGCAAACTCTGAATTTCATCGATTCATCCATTTTCACTTCACACAGATTTCATCTTCAGCAGCCATTAATGAACATTCAAGCCAGTGATTTTCTGCGACTTGCAGGAGGCTTATCAGCACCTGGTTGTCTTTTCTTTTCGTATGCGCAGGAGGCCTCAGGCCTCATGATTGGGGTCGGTGGTGACTCATCCTTTGATTCATTTGGAGTTGGGATTTCAAAGCAGCCCGCGAAATCTTGGTCAACATGTCCGGGTCTTGTTGCCGGACACGATGCCGAGTGAACTTTGACCCAGATACAGTGTGCGGACCCACATTTTCAGCACTGTGAGGGGAAGAAAGTTTCACCCGTGAAATAAACTCTGGTGTTTGTGATGGATTTTGAGGTTAAAAAAAAACAAAAAACAACACAATTACATATTATTTTTTTGAATGTGTAGCTCTCATATCCATGGCTGAAAACGGCCACTTTTAATGGCGGTCATGTTGTTCTCTCTCTTATTTCGGTGGGCAATATAACCGAGTTGCTTAGAAATTCAACAGTTTTCACCTCGTCATCACTGTCGCTTCCATTTCCAGGCCCACAGGTCAAATTTCTCACTCCAAAGAAACTAACGTTTTCACCGCTTGAGTATTTGGTGTATGATGAAATGTTTTATTTCGTGAATACAGATCCCTCCGCTCCTTCTTCGCTCCACGTGGGTGAAGCTGACTCGCCATGTGATCTGCTGTGATCTCCACACTGGAGTTTCAACGGTACAAAGTCTCCAGGCCCTGAGAGGCTGACTTCAGCAGGTTGGGAGACAATGCTGCGCTGAGCCCATCAGAGCTCCCTGATACCACACAATCCTCCACACACGCTTGGGCTTTTGTCCTTATCTGGACACACTAATTAATGTTTTCTGTGTCGCACCGACTCCTGAATGTCTCGACCGTCCCTCGTCAATAACGATCAGCTGAGCTTCTCAAGGGCTGAAACAATACCCCAGCTGAGGTCGCGGTGATGTAAGCGTGAACGCAGTGACAGTCTCACGGTCTCTGACGATGCCAGTCGGGATATAATGGTTCCATTCCAGGTGGTGTGTGTGTGTGTGTGTGTGTGTGTGTGTGTGTGTGTGTGTGTGTGTGTGTGTGTGTGTGTGTGTGTGTGTGTTTGGCCTGTGATTGATTTGGCCTTTAACCCAATATGAGTTGCTTTGGCCACTTTGTGACTTAGAGCGGATGGATGGATGGATGGATGGATGGATGGATGGATGGATGGATGGATGGATGGATGGATGGATGGATGGATGGATGGATGGATGGATAGATGAATGGATGGATGGGGAAGATGAATTGTCACGATCAGATTTTAGACCCTCAGAACTTTTTCAACCACATAAATAGTTAAGAGAAAACGTGCGGCGGAAGCGTTTCTTCTCCTCACAGTAAATTCACTGTGATTCAGATGGAAGCATGTGGGCCTTCCGTGTGGAGTTTGCATGTTTCCCTCGTGCCTTGAAGCTCAAATTCCCCGTCGTGCATCTCGGTTTGCTTCATGAGGAAGTTTCCCGGGTGTACAGCACGTCACCTTCACTCATTGTAAGGTGGGATTGGCTCCGGCTCTGCAAAGCCAACAAAGCATTATAGAATGTCGGTCGATGGATGAATGAAGATGACTGCACTCTCTCATCCTTCACTCAGAGTCGTGACTCTCTACAGCCACTAGAGGGCGCAGTTATCTATTGCGTGACATGAACGACGAGCTAAGTTACTGCATCTACATATGTCTTCCTCTTCTTCTTCTTTTTTAACCATAAAATCAGTTTTTGGCTTTATTTTGGAAGCCATAATTTGACCAAACAACACTCAAGCACTGCAGCCTCATTTGCTTATTGCATTCAAAGCAGTTGATTCGTAGCCTTTTTCTTTAATCAACAATAGAAAAATACATGTTGTAACTGGGTTTTTCTTTCAATACAAAAAGGAATTATTTCATCACATTCTTTAATTATACACCAGTACAGTGACTTGTTTGATGTATCTTTAGTAATTACATGTATTTACACACATAAACATAAACATAAACATAAACATAAACATAAACAGAGGTTCTCTGCTGGTCTGGTTCTTCTTATCACATAAATCAAGAAAAATATTCAACTTTTCAAATTCATTGATGAAATTTGATTCAAGCTACAAAAAAAAACAAGCTACAAAGCATGCTAATGATCTGAAATAAAAAAAAATTGTTGAAAATAAAAATGCTGTACATACAAAGAATGAATGAAGTGTACAACCGAGATGTATTCTATTACATTTTTAGTGGTTGTGGCCATTTTTAAAGGTTTTTCTTTCATGAATTTTCCTGTTTTAGCCATTTTATACATCTTGGATATTTTAGCCTCTTTAGCTCTTTAGCTATTTGGCGGTTTAAAGCCGCTCTGTGTTTCCTAGCGGTTTGTGCAGTTTTAGCTAAACTAGCTTTTCAATTGTTTTCTCTTTTTTCTTTATTTTGCCCCTTTTTTCTTTTTTCTATTTTCTATTTTTCCCCATTTTCTTATATTGTTTTCCTTTTGTGCGTTATCCCTTTATATTTTCCTTTCAATTCTTTTTTTATGTATAAAAAAAGGAAATTTCCTTTTTTTCTTAGTTTTTTCCCTCTTTTCGTTTCCTCAAAGCTCTTCTGGATTTGTTTTAGCTGTTTTACCTCCTTTTGCTGTTTTTAGCCATCTTTGAAAATCCGTGCAATAATTGACTATTGTATGCTGCATCTCTGTGTGTGTTATTTTTTAAATATCCGAGTATTTTTCATCACAATTTATTGTTGTCTTTTACACCTTCTACCTTCTTTTATATATTTATTATACAGTGGCACATGCAGCCTGCCCTTATGATTTCATGTTTTTTAACAATGATGATTCCTCTGATTCTGACACAACGGTCAGTTTGTTATTCCCTCGACTTTCAAAGAAAAAACCTCCAACCGGAAGGATTCTACGGCACTGTTTGATCAACCCACTTGTGCTCCTTACAGGGAGATTATTTGTGCACTTTCAAGCTTGAATCAGGAAGGTTTATAGCACTGCTGTCCTCTGATATTAAAATAGAATCATTTGCAGTAATTGGTTGATGCAGTTATTCCACTCTGCAATAAAAAATTTTTTTATTTCTTCTGTCTATCCTGTCACATGTTGGTCTTTAACAGATGAGAGCATTTTGCGACGCACATCACAGTTCCAGTCCGAGATCTGCTGAATGCAGCCGTTTGCTTTAATCACTCAGAGGCGCATCATCCAGCTCTGATACTCAACAGTCTTATCAGATGCCCACTGTGCACTTCATCACTATTTACCTTCGGCAATTAGGTAAATATACCACAGCTATCAATCCAATGGCTCTGGAGCCTCGGAGTTAAGTTATCTGCTGACTCCTGCCCTCTGTAATGCTCCAACACAGTTTCAGGTAATCTTGTCAAGGGGGGTATGTTGGTTTGTCCCGCTGACGTCATTTCTTCTTCAGGGATGAGATGAGATGAGAGGAGGAGCCCCCTGCTTGTAGCTGCTCTGAATGCCGAGAACGTGCAAAGTCTTAAAGTCACATATGACGAAAACAGACAAAAATACACTACGGAATAAATTAGAAAGTGTATTTTTGATAAATAAGAATGCAGCACACATGTAAAATAGATGTCTGGAGAAGCTTTAAAGAGGCTAATAACAAAACAGTGTATTCAGCAGTTATGATTTAGCATATTGGATTTATGATATGAAGTGAAATACATATTATTGTTTTTGTTTTCATTGTCTTCAAGCATGTATTTACATTGCGAGGCACTTTCACAAACTATTGCGGTACTATTTTTTTTTTTTAATTTCCCAAAACAAAGCAACCTGGACAATTACTGTGATGTAGTTCACATTTTGTAATGATTTATTTGGCCATTTATTTGTGAGATCTGAGAAGGGCCAGCTGTTTTTGTAGTTTTCTATACAGTAGAAGCATTATTAGTGTATTTAAATCTATATATTTTAAAGTTATTTTTGTATCATGGATTGTGGGTTATTTTTTTTTTAAGATATACATTATTATATGAATAATAAATAATGATGTTATCTGAGCCCATTCAAATTTCTTTGGTTATAGAGAGATGTCATTTTGTTGAATACTTGTATCGTATATCCATACATTGGCTACAAGTACATTGAATAGAATAGAATTAAAAGACTTTGATTAAAGTTCCAATACCATATAACTGTATTGAGGCAAAACACATCAAATAAAGATTTGGTGACGTGTGTTAAAACAATGTGTGCATTAAATGGTGCCTCTAAAGTAACAATATATTCAAAATGTGTGTATTTGGATAGATAATTTGGTTATGTAACAAAAAAAACATCTTCCTAAAACCAGCCTTAGAGGTTCTTCATGATTTAATATTATGTCGCTTATTATCTTTAACTTGATGATCAACAGTACAAATAGAACTGTGTGGAATAAGTCTTCTGATGTATACTAACAACCAAACAAACGAAGAAGAAGAAGAAATCTGTAATAATCCAGAGTATCTCCTCTATTACCAACTTTTACAAAATACCTCCTTCAGCTTTTCCAATATAATGTTACAAACTATTGAACAGAAGCTCAATGAAGATAATGGCTTTAAAGAAAACATTGATGCTCTCTGCTCCTTCTGTTCATAATAAAGTGGCCACACACTTGCTTCACACATACTTCACAGATACTGTATGTCCTGACTAATAACTGGAGTAGAACACTTTCAATATACTGATCTCTCTCTCTCTTCATTCTGTTTGGTCCTAAAGCCAGTGGACAGAGTCTCTAACAACAGGAAGTCACCTGTAGCGTGTCACAAGAAAGTTTCTCCTCATCGTACAAAGATAACGAAGAAATTGGTCAACAACTGAGAATAAAACAGGATAACTTAAAGGGGGAAGAAATCAATTAATCATCATTTCTAGAGGGCAATGAGCAGTTTAAAATACAGTTTTTGTACCCTGTTACATGTTAGGTACATTAAACCTTATAACAAACAAAACATACAAACAAACAAACAAAAAAACTTTTTTAATATCAATTATCAATATCAATCATTTTGCATTCATAATGATGACATCCTCCTTGAAATGTAAATAATCAATGCTGGACTTTCTTTTAAAGTTTGCTGCATTTAAAATACAATTTGACATTATATTTGTTATTTAGTTAATTAGAGCGAAAGGATTATCTGGTGATTATGCTGAAACATGACTAAAGTTTCACAGGATGGTCAATTCTGATAACTTACAAATTTATGCTTTCAACTTTAGTTGACTGGTTCGAAAAAAGAAAACGATCAGCGTTTGTTTGTCTTCACTTTTGCAGAACTGATATACACACTTAAAGAAGCACATCGCAATGTTTTCCAAGTCACAGCAGCGGTTTAATCAAGAGTACAAAACAACATAAACAAAGATCAGCACAATAAAGCGTTTAACCTCCAAAATAAACGATAAAGATTTATTTATTTTTTACTGAAATTACAACAGTTGAATTCATAAACTTGTTAGACATTATTTCTGTTTTGTCCACGTGTCCAGCCCCCGGCTGACTCCTCTGTGTAGTTGTTGTTGTTGCGACACGGACATATTAAATTGCGGCACCGAGCAGAGCAACAGCAGCAGCAGTAGCAGCAGCAGCGATGGCTAAAAGTGATGGAAGCGACTTTTTCAGAAAAACCAGCCTCTTCTGGATCGTGTCGGTGACTTTTGGGGTCACATATTTCACCGTGAGTTTATTCAACACACTGAAACCGACTGACAAACGAAATACGTTTGTATTTTTGTAGTTTTGTATTTCGTTCGCTGTCTGTGTTGCGTCTAAAGTCCTCCGTGTCGTCTAACAAACCAACTTCTGGACTTTTTTAGTTATATTTTAACGATTCTTCTCTCTCTCTTTTTTAATCTATTGATAGCTTTTCACCTGCTGAATAGCGTTGTGTTGATAACTAATCTTAGATGAAGGCCTTCACTTATCAGTCTGTGCAAAGTTCAAACTTCATAGTCCAGTCAGCTAAGAGACAACGCAGATATTCTGTAAAATAAACAAGCCATTGCGCACATACATCATCCTTCGAGCTTAGAAGCTAACTACCAATGATGACAAATAAGCCTATTCATTTTTAATTTTCATGGAGATCAACATGCATGAGACTGACATGTTGAGTTCCAGACGATCAGCTGGACACGTGCTCCATGTTTCATACTAACAGTATTTACAGGTGTATTCAACACGTAACCCAGCGTGGGGCCCTTCCAACAAAAGGCTTTTATCTGCAGTGATGCAGGTCACTGACCTGAGCCTCACTGTGGGGCTGTGTGATGATGCCGCTTCGCTCATGTGTTTGGACATTCCTGTTGGGATTTTTCCAACATTTTCCATTCACTCATCTCCCATCCGGAGGAATCCACAGAGGATGATCGGCAAACCTTGTGATGATGATCGTTTTAAACTTCCACCAGCTTGCCCAGAGGGTCTCTGAGCTGTTTTTCAGTCTCGCGGCACCACCGCATTCTGAAGTATTTTCTATTTATGACTAAACAATTTTTTCCTCTGTAAGTTTACCTCATAGAAAAACAGAATGAATGAATTCAATCCAGCTCAGATCCAGAAGCTCATGCCAGTGAACGGGCACACTGACGCATTCAGATTCACCTTTGTGCGACTGTGCATTCACAACAAGCCGTCTGTCTGCGGAAACACTTAATTATCTGAGACCGTGTGCAATTTGATTAAAAGGCTCATAACAAAGCTGCTCCGAGGGGGTAAATCATGATCCGGGCTGCTCCAATGAAAGAGCGATTCATACGAAGTCGTACACCTGATTACAGTCGCATTGAAGTGAAACCGTGACACCCCTCCACCCCGCCTGAGAGCAGATGGGTGGGTTTCCATCTTATCCAATGTTCCCGAACGCGCAAACGCACCAGAACGTTCCGCAGACACAGAGTGGGCTTTCCATCGGCCGCATAATGCACGCCAAACTATCACACATCCGTTCAAGACACAGACGCTCTTTGACTCCACGACAGACCTCCAAGTGTTTGCTGCTGGCTACACAGCTTAAGATACTAAAAAAAAAGGATTGAATGTTTACATAAACAGCGGCTGCCTCCATGAGTCAGTGCTCATCTGCTGCTGCGGTGGTGTTTTGCAGTTGATCGTGTTCTCGCCAGAGAAGATCCCGTTCCAGTACCTTGGTCTGTTCGGCTCCTTCTGCAGTTACCTCGTGGAGAACTACGCCGGCGTAATGTTCAAAGGGTGAGTGATGGCTTCTCCACCGAGGCTCCTCAGGAGGAGCTCCGTCGGAATAATGAGGCCGTACGCACTGACGACACGTCACCAGTCATTATAAAATCATCCTACAGGGATCACCGGGGGAAGCCGGTGCTTCGGAATTACAGAGCGAATTACAGAGCGAGTGTGTCCACCGTGTTTGTGATCTGATGGCAGATCCGAGGTGGTTTGAAGAGAAGCAGGGCGGAATTATAAGGACTAACACAAAAGGAGTGATTTTAAAGATACATATATTTACACAAAATTAGAATATAATACAGAATTACAAGAAATATATCCAAATAAGGGAAGAAGCCCCACGGCCTTCTATGAGATCATCCCCGTCAATAAACATTAACGTAATGAAAATATATATATATATAGGCTCAAAGAACAACAAGCAGAGAACAGTAAGAAAGGAGTTTATACAAACAGTTTCCTAAAACACAGAACACATCACCTCACAGTGTTCTACTGTTTGGACAGGAGATAATTCAATAATTTCGCTTTGAAAAGGGCCAAAGAGGAAAATGATTAGAATGATCTGTACATGGAGTTCTGGAGTTCGGATCCACAAAATTTGATAAAGTTGATACTAATGAATCTTTTCAGTTCCTCTTTGTGCTTTCGATTCTTCCAAATAACAGCTTTTGTTTGCTTGTTTAATTCAAAGTGCACAGTAACGTAATGCTTTGAGTCCTTTGCAATTTGAATATTGTTTGTTTTGACGTCGCCGTAACTAGAAATTCACATTATGTTGTCAGCACCGCGTCTAAACTCTTAAAGTAAAATTTATTTCATAAGAAAACTGTCATTTCCTCTTAGATTTATTTGAACATACTGCGTGAAACTGTATAACATAAGAATTTGCCACCGTGTAGAAAACGTTTCACTTCATGTTTTTATCATGTGATCTGCTTCGGTTCTGCGCCCCTGATCACACCCGATCAAAATCTTAAGACCAGTTACAAAATTCCAGGAATTTGCATTTTGCACGGTTGGATCTAAAAAAAAGGTTCGAGGTTGGGCTTCAATTAACAAAAAGAAGAAATGGGAACAGGAGACAGAATATTCTGAGCAGGCCATATATTGAAAACAACAATTTATCTGAAACCGGCCGTTCATCAGCTGATCAAAGGTTTAAGACCACAGCTAAAATAGAAATTAAAGTCGTGGAGTAGTGAGGAAGAAGTAGTGAAAAAGGGCCTTATTGATATCTGGTCTGAAGACTATATACCGTGGTTGTTTGTGGCTACCCATTAGCCACACGCTAATTAGCCTAGCCACCACGGGCTAAAGTGGCGGGACTTCCGCATTCATTGATTGGTTGTTTCGGGCGACAGCGCCCCCAAATGAGCAACAGTTGTAATTGTGTGCCATTTTCCAGGCGGTTTGATCGGGTCTCAAAAAATGCTGCTTCACCGCCGCCCGAACCAAATGAAGGTGTGAGAATTCTGCCTCCAGCATCGTTGGCACATTGAGAGAGGTCTTACTCGAGCAGCTCAACAATCCTAAAACAGGAAGTGTTAACGGTGCGATCACGTCACAGAAAGAAATACATAGAATCCACATTTCTGTGCAGAGTCTGGCTTTTAAAGGCTGTGGTCTTAAACTTTTGATCAACTTCTTCATTTTGTTATTTAAAGCTCTATTTAGAACCTTTTTCTCACGAGATACCATCACCATGGCGGAGCTGTTATCACGTAATTTAATGTCTCATTAATCAGACTGTGATTTATTTGTGAGATACTCATCCAAAGCATCAGATTTTTAGTTTTATTCTGGAAATATACAAAAAAAAAAACCTTAAGTATTTAGAATGTCTTATGCAGTTTTAGTTAATATCAAAAATTATGAGTATGAAGGAGATTTTCTGAAAATGTGAAGCAGCAAAGCCAATCTAATATATAATATAATGCAGAGTGAAGATGAGACACGCATTGGGAGCTTTATAGCAGAGATATCTAAACACATTTTTTACTATTTGTACCTTTCAGTTGACCTTTAAAGTTTTAAAAACATGTAATCTGACAGATGGAAACTTTTCCCACAGTTGTTTTTTTTTTTGTTTTTTTTTCCCCAGGCGAATCCAACACGCTCAAATTTTTGAAACGGTAAAATCTGCTGATTCGTCCTGGAATTACAGATTTTTCACACACTCGGTGAAAACATGTGATGAAATTCTTCCATTCAGTTCATTTGAGTCCCCGTAGGGCAGTTTGTGTTGCAGCAAACGATAAGACATAAATAAAGCACACACATAAATACGTAAGTGCTGTCAATCGATTAAAAAAAACATTAACTAATTAATTGCACAATTTTCCGTAATAAATTGCGATTAATCGCATGGTTTTCTACTGAAGACTGAAGTTTGTATTGGATATTTATTCAGGGAAAAGCCATGGCATTAATGTCGACTCAACACACAGAGACTATATTTAAATTCCAAGACTATTTTTATAAAGTCCTTTTAGCTTTGCGTGAAACTGTTTCTGTCCAAGATTAGCAAAATGATAAAAACAAATAAATTAATAAACATCTAACAAAAGTCTGGGTTTTGTTAGAGTGCTGGTCCACCACTTTGACAATTTGAATATTCCTAGAAACAAAGTTGTGAACTTATTCCCATTAACAAAGTGGCAATAATATACTGTCTAAAAACAGAAGTAAACAAAACTGAGTTAAGTTTTCAACGACTTGAACATTTCAAATCAGTAAATTAAATCAACGCGTTATTTTTGACAGCACTAATATAAATGCATACATAGCGAACATAACGTACATTTAAAAATCATAGATGGTGCGGCGGCTCCAGCAGCCGGCGGCTCATCGTTGCACATCGGGAGTTCCTCCTCCTCCTACCTTGTCTTAGATTAAGAAGTGAGACGGCTTCAGGGATGAAGGAGTTCTTGTACCTGTTGAATTCTGAGCCGAAAGCCAGAAGATCCGTTCGTGTGCCCTGTTGACCTCCCACAATCTTCCTGCTGGTCCTTGGGACTGCTCAGTGCTGAGGTTACCAAACCAGCATAGAAGAGAAAAGGTCAGCGCAGATTCAATAAAATCAAATCTTTAAAAAAAACAAATCTTGTCCCCTGGTGGTTTGACACGCTCCACAGAAACACTCCAAAGTGTTTGGATGCTCAAAAACACACAAACGACCAAATCCTGACGCACCCATCATCCCTCTGACTCTGAATATGAAGGTGATCAATATCTAAGGCACGGGATTAAGATTTAAGATTAAAGGAGGATGTGCAAGAGCAGACAACTTAAATCAATTGACGGAATAACCTTGGAAAGAAACTGTGATTGGATAAAAAGCGAGAGCTCCTCAGAAATGACTGTAGGGTTTTCCTTAAAGAAAAAAAAATATATATATCTATTTATAATTTTAAGACTTTATTAAACTTTCTCACTTCTTTTCCCCCGGTAGTGAAATTCTCTCCTTCCCAGCTACATACAGGCCAATCTCATGTTAAAACAGAGCTATAATAAACTTTACATGGGAACTTTAAAGTATTTTTGTCGCAGAGAACACGTGATGAAAGTGTCAATCTTTCTGTGAAAACCAAAGAATTACTCCAGAAAATGACTCTAAATCTATCAATGCATAAACCTTGTGTTTCTCCATGTGTTGCAGGTGGTGGGCTGCCTTGGCCATTCACGTCTTTGAGGCCTGTGTTTCATTAAAGGTTTGCCGGTAAGAGCGACACCCTCAATGCACACTAGGTGGTGCTGTGGCTTCACGTTGTACACCTCCACCGGCCCCTCTGACTCTGTTTACATGTCGTCCCCCACAGCGATAAAGGCATCACCAGCGCCACCACTCGCCTCCTGTGGTTCTTCCAAACCCTCCTGTTCGGCTTTGCCTCCCTCGGCCTGCTCCTGAAGTACGACCCCGAGCGTCCCAAACTGCACTGACGCCCCCCCCCCCCAGGAGGAGCCCACCGGCCAACGCCGCCGAGGCCCAGAGGTTATTTCAGCTCCACAGACAGACTCTTTTTAATCAGCTGTGCTTTGAAACTGTTTTTTACTTCCCCTCCTGCCCGCAAAGAGACGTGTTGGTGGTATTTTATAGGTACTCCTAAATCAAGATACATAGTCAATATTTCACAGGCTCCACTGCATTCACTTCTATTCCAGAAGTAGTTTTTTTTTTGTTTGTTTTTTTGTTTTCCACAGCTAAATTAATCATCATTAACTGAATCTTACACGCCGTTTGGTATTTGTGGGGTTTCGTACAGAAACACTTGATGCCGCTTGTAACAATCCGGGCTGTGTTCACTCGTAAGGTCACAACGCCGCTTAGGACACATTTTGTCCTCATGTGAAACAAATGTGAACAACTGGGCAATAAGACGAGCCGTGTCGGTGTAACTACCGCGAGCCTGCAAGTTTAGACCGGGGGCGGAGAAAACCCCGAGTGTGTTCATATCCACAGAATCAATTCTACACATATAAATCTGATTATTTACAGAATCATCTAAATACACTGAAGTGTTTGTTTGTTTTTTCGCACCACGTTTACCTTTTTGCCTCGTCACTGAGCTGAAGTGGAGGATCATATTCAAGCCTTATTTCTGATGTTACTGTGAAATTAAAGTGATAACTTCTCTAATAGACACTACAGATGTTCTTCCTCTGACGCAGTCATTCCGTATTTTTTCTGTACTTACAGTTGAAGTGAAATTGTACATTTTGTTTAAAACAGTTTATTGATAATAAGACGAACTGAAGTGTTTTTTTGCATCAAACTTTTCTTGATGAATTGAATCGTGGGCTGGATTTGTTGGAAGTTTTTTGCTCTGGATGGTACAAATATAAGCTGTTTTCTGAATCATGCTGGAAGTCTTAATGTTAATACAAACAGAATTTTAATAAAGAGTGGTTTCTAAAGTGAAGTTGTTCTGCTTTCTGACTAAGGTTATGCTGAAGAATCCATCTGGTTTCATACATTTCAATCAGCCAACAGCATCCATCAACTTCGACCTGTAAGATCATGAGAATTTTACTCTTATTAACATGATAGTTCTGAACATTTTTCCAATTCTGAACTCATCTAAAGGCTGTAAAACATTAAAAAATAATGACATTTTCTCAAACCATGGGAATTTCCCTTCAGAATTATTCAGCAATTGCTTCTCTATATCTACATTTATCCCAAAATAAATGACAACTATGTGAAACGTTGCTTTTCTAAACAGGAAGCCTTCATATGACTTGAGTGAATTTGCGAGCTCGTGGACATAGGGAGGCAGGCAGTCCTCGGGTCACCATGTCCTCTGCTTACCATCTTAAGAGCATTAGCTCGTCTTAAACGGGCGGCGCTCCACCGCAGCCGCCTCCAGACGTTAACCAGAGCTGGACACAACTTCACTTTTACTCTCGGGGAGAGAGAAAACACAAGTCCACTCCGGTCGGTGCGTTTTTATTCATTTTACTGAGGAGTCATTCTACCACAGAAGACAGTATAAATATACAGAAATAAAGGTTTATATATACACAGCATTTCAAAAATAACTCGGAATGAAAAATGGAGGTTATTTTTGCGTCGTAGGGAGAGGAAGTAAGCCTGCGTCTATGAGATAAGAGCTGGAACAGGAACAATAGCAGCAACAGTAAGAGAAGGAACATCCATAAGATTTGAATAGTTTCTAGAGTCTGATGAAGACGTGTCGTCTTCAGTTCCACGGATCGGAGTGTTTGCGGCAGACGGTGTATCGTGCAGGTTTGCAGGTCATCTCACATTTCATCACCGTAGTTGAACCACGTTTTACGTCTGCAGTCGTGTTTCCTGTGATCATCGATCCAGCCAGCATAAAGACGGGTAACGCTCGCTCAGCGTCTTCCGCAGATGAGAGCTCTGTGCCTTATCCCTGGTCTCCACCACACACTCCACCTGCACACACACACACACACACACACACACACACACACACACATTATGGAATTAGGCCAGCGAGGAAATCACTCTGCTACGTCTTTCACCTTTTGACCCCAGAGAAGGGTTAATGAACCAATCGAACCTGTGTTCCAGTTTAATTGAACTTTATAAGGTAATAATGCTCAGTAATGATAATGCATCATTCATTTTGTGTCTCATTAATTCTTCCACATCTGACTTCTTAACCACACCCAATATTCCTTAATTTAAAATGATTGAATTGTAACAAATTGGTGGATCTGACACAGGTACTATAATAAAGTTTATTATAAACTACCAGCAAATAAACAGGATTCATTTAAAACACACAAAAAAAGGTACAAATACTTTCAAAAGGATCATTTTCAGGCCAAAGTCAAAGAAAGACTCTTATAAAATAACATTATGGCAACAAGACATCAAATATTATACCACTGTAGTATAATAAATAATGGTGATAGTAAATAAAAGTAAATATGAAGCCTCTGTTGATATTAAATAGCTTTGTGCAAAGATGAGTAGTAAACTTCATCTTCGACATTTGGTGCAACTCGAGACGGGAAAAGCTGACAATAAGTAAAGCAGGAACAAATAAATCCTGTTACCGGACAATTCTGTTCTTTTGTTAAAGAAATTGTCTGTCAGTGGCTAAAATCCAATCAAAACCTCTGTGAACTGATTGGTTTTCCAACCTTCAATCTCCAGCACTTAATAATACACTTCCTTGTGCAAAAACACTTCAAATATCAAGTTAAATCATTAAAATGAAGTTCAATAATAACTGGAGGTTTTCTCCACCATGGACTTTCAGCTCACTCCAGGCATTGCAGTTAAACGATCATGTAAAAACTAAAATAGATTAGAATTATTGTAAAAGCAGAAACAGAAATGGATCGATCATATTCAATAAGAAAGACACATTTTAAACTGCTGTCAACGTTTTGAAAATGATGTCCTTTTACATGGAAATGGCAGAAATGCTGAAAACCATGTAGTTAGCATGTCAGGCCACTAGTGGGTGCTGTTGGTTGGATTGGCTTTTTAAATCGCAGCTTCGTCCCTAACAAGTGCGATGCCGCCCCAGCTCGGCGGGGCTGGCGAGGAGCTGAGCTCAGCCTCCTACCTTTGCATTGAAGAGGTCGGCCTTGTCACTGTGCCTCCGATGGCAGACATCCAGCAACCTGGACCACAGAGAGGGGGAAGAATTAAAGGTACCTTCAAATATGTAAAAAAAAAAAAAAAAAGTATCTTCAAGCGGACGTGTGGCGGTCCTACCTGACATCCTCTCTGGACAGGAAGTCCAGCAGCCTGGCCATGTCCCCGGGCCACTCCCCGAGCTGCACGGAGAACTTGCTGACCCGCTCGTCCAGCACCAGAGCTCGGTCCACGCACTGCCTCACCAGCTCCAGCTCCATGTTGGCGCTGCTCACCACCACAGCGACCCTGCAGCATGGATTTTTTATTTTTTTTTACACTTTTAAAACTTAAAGTTTTATAAACCACAACCAACTTTTGGTGTTTAACGTTTTGATTGAACCTACTTTTTGCCTCTCAGTTCTGGTAACTGTCCGGCCAAGATGGCCGCCAGTCCCATGGCTCCCTCAGTGTCCACGGTGGAGCGTTCAAACTCTTGAAACCGCAGCATCGCCACCAAAGAGTCTTCCTCACTGTGTGCAGAGAGAGAAAACTGTGTAAATAAAGTGCATTGAGGCCTGCAACCAGAACCTGCAACATCACTTGAATAACTCAATTACAAAAATCATTGATGTATCTAATTCTGGCCCCTTAATTCTTCATAAATAGTGTGATCTATTCAGAAACCACTCTATTCAATCAATCAATACATCTCTTGGAAAGAGGATCTATTTAAAACAAGGTCAGCTTCGACTTCAGCAAATATGTACTTATATGTTTGTTTTGTTATGAGTAGATGAAAGTTTGTCGGGTTATTATTTGTTGGCTGTCAAATCAATGCAGTAGAGAGTGAAAGATTATGGTGCCAACAACCATGGATGAGTCACAATAAAAAAGAAAACAACAACTAAAAGGGTCGTATAAAATCAAACATGCGGACTGAAATCGTGACGTCTGAAGATTTATTCCCGGTCGCAGGATTGACTCTTTCTTCACAATTATTAAAAATCTTATAATATATAAATTTAAACTTGTGGAAGTTTCTCTTAAGTTACTCATACCTCTAAAAGTAATTTGGTATAGTTTGTTGTTTATTAGCTATAATGCTATCGGACCACGTGTACGCTGCACAGGCTTGTAATTTGACACCAGCCTCAACATCTCGCTGCCGAAGACCAGAAGAAATGACCACATTTTCCTTAATCATCTCTATTATCATCGTGTAGTAGAATGTAAATGTGCTGCTCATAGCCAGTGCTGTACCTGACAGAGATGACTTTATCTACCAGCTTCTTGGCCAGCTGGAAGGTGTTGACGCCGAGCGAGCGCTCCATCAGATCTGGCAACACAGAAAAGCATCACATGTTCACCGCGGGACAGAAACAAATGTGCACAGGAGAAGGCGTTTCATTCAGCATTCGCGCCGAAGGACGTCTGCAGAGCGGCTCACCTCCGTAGAGCTTCTTATTAGGGTTGCTGTGCATGTCTTTGACCGGGCCGTCTGTTTTCAGAGACTGTAAGAGCAGAGGGAAGCCTTCCGGTTCGATTCCCTGTGAAGGAGAGGCCATTCAGTTATTGTTAAACAGGGTTTACGATCATGCGACATCATTACGTTTGATAAAATGAGAGTTGTGTTCACAGCTTTGTGCAATGGCCTGGAGCTAAATGCTAACATGCTGATCTCATTGTCGTTGGTGTGATTATTACTTTTTTTTTCTCATGACCGTTTTAATTTGATAAAAGTAATCATTGATTATGATTGCAGATTGAAACACGACCCGTCAGTGTGAGCTTACTATGACCAGAATCCGGGAGTTGAGGTGTTTGATGGCTGCAGCCGTTCCCGCCAGCAGGCCGTACTGCCCCGCTGCCGGAACAACCACCGCATCCAGTTTGGGCACTTGTTCGTAGATCTCCATGCCCACCGTGCCCAGTCCTGCCAGGTACGCCGGGTTTTCATCCCTGAGCAGCAGCAACAGGAGAAAGAAGAGTTATTTCAACCACAAGAACTCTTCTTTGTCACTCATAAAATCTGAGAAGGCAAATAAAAACTTATAGGAAACCATTAGAACTCTTTTTTTGAAGAAGTTTTAGACACATAAAAGCTCCAACCTGGAAGTAATCTGAAAGATCTACCCACTGTTCCACCCCCGGACTCCCTCCTTATGACCAACATCAGGTTATTTAGTGGACAAAATGCTTCTCGTGTCAATCAACGTTGAATTATTTGTTATGACTACCAACTATTTACACATTCATGCTGTATAACATTTCATCAAACTAAGGCCCTGTTTACACGACAACCTTTCAACTAAAAACGCTGACAAATGTCGTGTTTACATGGGAACATTTTCAATACGATGTTTGTTAACAAGTAAACGGCAGAAACACAGAAAATAGTTTGCATGCCAGGCCACTAGTGGGCGGTGTTTTTCTCTTAACGAAACCACAAACATACACACGCCAGAGAACAATAACTATCAACATTAACAATTGTAAGTGACGAAAAAAACTACAAAAGTTTCCACTTCAAAACTTATAAACGAGGCTTTATTGTTGTTTGGTGCTGGAGCTGAGCCCCTAACAACAGTCACACACACACACACACACACAGGGAGAACATGCAAACTCCACAAAGAAAGGAACCCGAGGCCCCAATCAAATGGACTGTCGTTTAGCTCTATTATTGATTTTAAATCTATTCGTAGCTTCAGTAACAAACCAAACAGCCTCAAAGTGACGATTTCTGGATGAAAACTCTCTGGTAACTGACCAAACTACTGCTCCTTGAAAACACATCGAACAAATGAACAACTTTCTCCCCAACTTTGTCTTTTCTGCATCATTTGTCCACATCATCACCAGATCACAGTGTGTGTGTGTGTGTGTGTGTGTGTGTGTGTGTGTGTGTGTGTGTGTGTGTGTGTGTGTGTGTGTGTGTGTGACACTGACTCTTCCAGGTAGAGGTATCCGTTCTCTTTAGCCAGATGGCGGGCGTGGTTCTGGGAGTCGTGGCTGGTGCTGCCGTAGGAGATGACCATGGCGCCGTAGTCCCTGTAGATCCTGAGGCGGGGCGAGGCGCAGCACGACGGCATGATGACGAACACCGGGACCTTCAGCTCCACGGCGTGGTGCGCCACGGCCATGGAGAAGTTGCAGTCGGAGGCCACGATCACACCCTTCCTCTGCTGCTCCTGCAGGGACACCATCACAACGTTACACAGTCTTGGGAGTGGACAGATCTCACCATTAAAATAAGCTCAAAACAAAAAAACAAAAGCATCAGACTGAGACCTTGAGATGATGTGAGCAGGAGTGAATCACCTGTGTGAGCGAGGTGAGTAGGTACAGCACTCCTCTCTCTTTCACAGAGCCTGTGTAGTGCAGCTGCTCCTTCTTCAGGTAGATCTCCATCCCATACTGCTTGGACAGTCTGGAGTACTGCACACACACACACACACACACACACACACACACACACACACACACACACACACACACACACACACACACACACACACACACCCTTGTTGTGCTTTATGGCATAAACAGGAACTGATGTAATATTGGGAAACTGTATTTTACCTACATTAATAATGTTGCAAACAAGCAAAATACCTAAAACACACTTTATATTCATGGTGAATATAAAGTTTGAGTTTATGATTCTCTGGTTGCTAAAGTGAATTATTTTTCCTAACATTAAAAAAAAAGTGTCACGGGTTCAAATACTGGCTGGGTCTTTCTTTGTGGAGTTTGTATGTTCTCCCCGTGTGTTTGGGTTCCCTCCCAGTCCAGAAACTTAAGTAGTGACCCTCGATTGGTGTGAATCTGAGTGTGTGTGGGTGTCTGTCTCTGTGTGTTTGTCCTGTGATGACCTGGTCATATCAAATCGAAATTAAACTGTAGAGTTTTGTTTTGTAGAGGTTTTTGTTTTCATCTAACACTCTGGGTTTTAGTTGGAGTGACGTAATAATTCAATTTTCTTCTTGAGACCACCTGTGTCCAGCCCCCGATGGCAGATCAGGGGAAACCCCTGCCTGCTGCTCATGCATCTGCCTCCGTACCGTGCAAGGCGTCTTCTGAATCCCTGCTTGGATCCTGAAGGCGGCGGCGCTGATGTCTTCGAAGCGCAGGTACTGAGCGAGAGGCCTGGGGATGATTCTGAACTCGCTGACCCGCCTGGTTTTCGGGGGTTCCATGAGCACGATCTCTGGACCGCCCACCACTTTGGTTTCGTAGACTTTCACGTCCCCATTGACAAGATCCTCCTCGCCAAAGTCCTTCAGACGGTCAGGCTCAATGAGGGTGGGCCTGCGGCCTGCGGCGCCGTTGCTGACGGGGCCGGGTTTGTAAGGGCAGCCCGGCTGACCAGGCCCCAGACGCAACTCCTCTCTGGAGAAGAAACCAAGACAGACGGTACGGTGAAAAGTAAACACGGACCCGGGGGTTTGATAACTCTTTCTGGAAGAGATAACATGATGTCATCACTGTGTTGGGTGTAATCAAGTCTCCTGCTTATCTCGATTGTTTATTGTAACGCCATCCTTTCGTGACGCTGAGTGAAATCCATTACTGCAACTCATCCTGCACACCGTTTCTCATGAAGCTCAACAGGTCCAACAAATAAAATCCTGGGTAAAGACGAATCACTTAAATTCAACCCTAAACTTTATTGATAGAGGAATGTACCTCAACATGTTCAGTGCTAAAAATGAAGCATCTGTATTTGCGAGGTTTAGATTATATGAAAATCGAACAGAGGAATCTGGCAGCGAGCATTATATAGGTGTTGTTAGATCGGACAAACATTAACTTTTATTTGCCAGACTATGATTTGTGGAAAAAGCTTGAACCTAACATTAGCATTTATATTAACAACTACAGTGATGGAGGTGAAGCAGACAGGGTTAACACACTTTTATATATTTATACACATTTTTCAGTTACATTGAAGGTTATGAAGGGATATTGTCTATTTTCACAGCTCTAATTTATGTAAAATGTTGTTGTAAAACAGTTCAGATGCATAAGAGGAAAGTGAAATAGACTTTACAAACAGCATAAACATCGACAGTTAAAACTCTTGAATAAATTGAAGGTAAAATAATTAAAACCAACCTATGGATGCCAAATATCAATAATCCACCACAGCGATGTGACAATAAATACTGATCATAATTCTGTGAAAATGATGGAAAACTAGTAACATCTGAAAGAATATTACAAATCATGAAACTCACAGATCCACATGCACCGTCCTCCTAAGATGTAATTACAAGAGATCCAGAGTTAGCTTTGTAAACGGTTGAGGTTCAATACAAATTCAGACGTATGAGGCGCGAGACATTCTAATTCATTTTGAGCAGTTTCCGATTATAATGTTAGTAAGAGTTCAGTAAAGATCAGAGTAGATGTAAGGTAGTGCAAGTGAGGGAGTTTAAATTGGTTGATTCATTTAAAGGATTATTGACATTATCTAATAGCAGCAGCTGGCACACAGTACGAGCAAATACAATCCCAAGGAAACTGATTTATTTTTTTATTTTCTTTTGGCTCCCAGAGAGCAATATTCTCAATACATTATTGGTTAAATTCCAACCTTGTTATGCACACACCAGGCCACGGATTTATAACATTTAAAGACATTAAGTTTACTATCCACACCAACTTTGATGCTCCACATCAAATAACTTCCATAAGTTTATGGCATTTTTGTTAATTTGTAAAAAAAAAAAGAAAAAAAAAGATTGATCTGATCTGAAAGGATGTGACCACAACTCTCCCAAACTCATTCCTCAGTTTAAGATGAATCGCTTCACCTTTCATGTCCACCCAGCTTCCTCTTTTTGACGGATTACATCCATAAGTGAACTTATGATTTATTGGTTCGTACCTTGAGGAGATGTTGAATGATCAAAGTAGTAATTTAGGGCTAAAAGCAGGAGAGTTTGATTTGTAACATACCACGGATGAGGTATCAGTCAGTCGGTGTAATATCTTTTCCGATGTACTTTAATTTCTCGAATGACTGAGCAGAACAATGACACGCTCGGTTTTTGGTTCTTGGTATCACAGTCAATGTCCTTTGCAGACAATGGACTTGATGATAGTGTTTGTGTGTAAATGAGCATTAAGACGGGTTTTCTGAATCATCCACACAAAAACCACAAAGATTGAGGATTCTAAGAAAATGCCCCCCAAATACCACCAAAAGGCCACCAGGGGGCGCAGCTGTCCTAATCAACAGTGAATTTCTGTCAGCTGTGCCTGCACCCTGCAGACAATGTTTTGCTCTATTTATATCACAATGATCTGTCATAAAGACTCTGACCTTTCACCTTGTCCTAGGTATATTACTGCTCGCTGTCCTACTCGTCCTTGACTTTTCGTCCCACCGTACAAGCCCACCATGGGCTCATAGCACTGTGACGAAGTCTGCACCTGTGATTAAGGTGCGTAGGCTCAAAAGCAGAGTTCAAAAAAACAACATCAAAGGGGGGGAGGGGGGGTGAAAAGAGCAACATGTCAACCTCAGAAAGCTTCATCAAAAGGGGAGCTGAAGGGATGAAACAGGAAAAATAGCTCCCAAATGGTCCAAAAAATGGAAAGACAAGAAAAACTAAGTAATATTACATCGCCACAGGGCTTTCATCATTGCTCTATATCATCGCTTTAATGTCCTCTTGAAACCCAAATGCCCGAAGTGGCCGCTGCTGCTTCTTTTTCCAAAAGGAAACATGTTCATTTGGGGAAAGATTATGTCTTTGAGCATTTTGTGAACCTGATCGCTGACGTAGTTGTAATTTTGCTCTGCATCCCCTCAATTCCACATTTAGCAACTTTTCTTGCATCCTTCAGCATGTTTGCAAATTGTTTCCCCTATTTGGAAGAGCAGAAAAGTTACCGAAAGGTTTAAATAAACATGACAAGGTATTTTGTTGGCTTGTGCAGTCTGTGGTTCTCAATGTTTATTGTGAGCTCAAGCCATTATGAAGTAATATCAAAAGATTGTACCTAGGAGAGGCAATTAACTCCTGAAGGTGAGTGGTTTGTTTTGAAATCTCTTTGCCCCTAATCTATTCTCGTCAGCATTGTCCGAAAAGAAATAAGATTTAGCTTGGAGGTAGCCACCCTCTACAGGGTCTGGAGAAGAGCAGGGTGAGCTGGAGACTCAACAAACTTTCTATTTGGGCCCATGAAAGACAAACTATTTGTGAGTCAAAGATCTGACTTGGTCAGGAATCACCAGACTTAAAAGACGAGGAGTTTGGAGAAGGTGTGGTTGTCAGGGTGGTAGCCTCACAAGTGAAGGGAGTGAAGGAGAAGTGGGATCTAGCGGCAGGGTAGGGGAGAGGTCAGGGTTATCGGGGAGGAGGGTAGGTGTTGCAGTTTCCCCACCTCTGCCAAAAGGGGTCATTGTCCTCGCCGTCTTTGAGTGCAGGCCTTGGTGAGTACAAACGCTCAAGTCGCTCGCTCAAGTAGCTTGAGTAGAATAACTGAGCTGCAAAGTTCATCGTTGTTGAAAGGCCTTTTCCCCCCCGATACTCCAACGAGTGCCTGTCTCCGAACCCCTCTCCTGCTCTGGCCGCTGTGTAGTGCCCGAGGGATAAGAGGACACTGACTGCTGCTGCTACCGCGGTGTAACATCCCCGACCCCGCCTCCCTCCCTCTCTTGATGTCCAGGTGCTATTTTAGAAGGGATTACCTGTGGACACATGTACGGTGGCTCCCTCTCTGCTGGCCCGGCCCCTCCCCGGGGGCTCTATTCCTGGGCCCAGACCGGGATTACTTCCCCTTTCTGTGACGTAGGGCTAATCAGACGGTCTAAGGAGATAGATGCAGACTTAGGGTTTAACGGGGGAAGCGGCGATCAGGAGGCTTGATAATGAAGGGTTCTACGGTGACAGTGAGCACTGAAATGGAAAAGAACAGGATTTATCTTGAGACCATGCCCAGATCAGACAGAAAAGAGCCAATGGTACCACGTTTGCCCTTGTTTTGAAGTTTCTGTGGTGTTAAAGTAGTAAGTACCTTTAAGTGATGAACACATCAGTGCTTATGTCTATAGGAAACTGAAACAAATGGCTTCTTTAGGATGGAGAGGCCTCCCTGGATAGTTGTTCGCTTCACAAAAAACGTATGTGCAGTAGACAGAGAACACGAGTGAGAGGAGAAGAGGTAAATTGGCTGCTGCCAGCACCCAGCAGGGGCTCCACGTCCTGTTCAGCTCTGATCAGGTGTCCAACGTGTCCCTCAAATCTGGGCTAAAGAGTGACAGTAATTCCAGCGTTCGGTGGCCGGGCTTCTTGAAGGTAATGAGTGTGCCTCAACCCACATCACTACGGTAACGTATAATCAGAGATTATCCTTTTAGCAGACATGGCTCAAACAGTACTGGCTGGTAGATGTGAGTGTAGTGAGTGTAGTGAAAAAGAGGCGGAGCTACAACACTGCTTCAGTACAAAGAGGAAAACTTGTTCCAATTTAGTTTTTTGACAATAAGTTGTTTTTTTTCTTAATCCATTCAAAATTAACCATATTCCCTACTTGGTATTTTCCCTTTTTTAATAAACCAACTATCGTCTCTTTATTCTCTATCGGATAATGATGTTAAGTATTGTGATCATGATATGATATCCAATGAATGAACAACCACTGATGCATTTCATGTTGATTTTCTTTGCACTTTACATATATTTATATAATGGCGCTGACATGCAATCTTAACCAGATGTGAAAGCTCTGTTTTTTTGTTTTTGTTCTGTTTGTTTAATTTGCTTCTTTTTAAAAATCTTTTATTATTATTATTATTATTATTATTATCTTTTATATCACATCTGCAGTTCCCACCAGCAGCTTTTTTCAGAAGCGGAGCAGTTTGTTGACTTTACTGTTTGTTATTCTTACATTATATTTGTGCTTTTGTGTTTCTGGACTGTTGCCACCAGGCGTGTTGGACAAAACAGCTAAAATTCTTACGCAATGCTTTAAATTCGGGCTCCATTGGATTGGGTAAATATACTGACATGTGGAACATGAATACAAAGCATGGAGTTTAATAAAGTTAAGTCTTTAAGAATGTTGATATTTCTACAATAAATTTGCCAAATACTAAGCAGCCCCATTTCACCCTTTACATTAGTCAGCTTATACACACACTAACCGCACATCTCCAAACGGATTTGTTGGGATTTTACATTGAACTCTATTTCATCGCTGTCCAAAGACAGAAGTGATGATCTGACATTCACACCCTCTTCTCGGCTGTGTGGTGGAGATGGAAGAGACCGTCTTTAAACAAACGTCTCTCAGGGCCCCTTTATCACTCTTGACACACACTTACATGATGCCCAACAGAGTGCAACAAAGATTCAAGACGCAGGATCATCCATCTTCTACTCATGCCTTTCATGACATTTTCAATCGAGGCCTTTCTGAACCTGTATAAACACAATTTCCAGTTTTACTGTGTCAGTCAGCAGTGTCGCCTTATAGCATCTGTGTCAGATGCATTTAAGTTCAGGGGCCACATACAGCCTTGAGTGGGCTGGACCGGTGGACTAGTGCCATAACGACCTTTGAATTTAAACTTTTGAGCCAATTGTTATGAAACCTTCTGGCGTGAAATAGAGTGAAATTTCCCAAAAACTTCTCCGAGAGCTGTTGCATTATGCATGCTTTAACAAACTCACACTGACAAAACATGGAGATTCATGTCACAATATGCGACAAAAGCATCATCGGCTTCATCTGCGTGCGAAGCGCGTCGACAGTTTGAACGCTGTGATGAAAATGGATACAGTGAAAGCAGTCCTTGTTCTTGTGATTTATTTGTTTTAAATTCTAATTACACGTGTAGGAGGAGCCCAGCTTATCTATCGATCGATCTATCTATCTATCTATCTATCTATCTATCTATCTATCTATCTATCTATCTATCTATCTATCTATCTATCTATCTATCTATCTATCTATCTATCTATCTATCTATCTATCTATCTATCTATCTATCTATCTGTCTGTCTGTCTGTCTGTCTGTCTGTCTGTCTGTCTGTCTGTCTGTCTGTCTGTCTGTCTGTCTGTCTGTCTGTCTGTCTGTCTGTCTGTCTGTCTGTCTGTCTGTCTATCTATCTATCTATCTATCTATCTATCTATCTATCTATCCATTCCTTTATTTATTTATTTATTCATTCATTCATTCATGCAATCATTCATTCATCCATCCATCTATCTATCTATCTATCTATCTATCTATCTATCTATCTATCTATCTATCTATCTATCTATCTATCTATCTATCTATCTATCTATCTATCTATCTATCTATCTATCTATCTATCTATCTATCTATCTATCCATCCATCCATCCATCCATCCATCCATCCATCCATCCATCCATCCATCCATCCATCCATCCATCCATCCATCCATCCATCCATCCATCCATCCATCCATCCATCCATCCATCCATCCATCCATCCATCCATCCATCCATCCATCTATCTATCTATCTATCTATCTATCTATCTATCTATCTATCTATCTATCTATCTATCTATCTATCTATCTATCTATCTATCTATCTATCTATCTATCTATCTATCTATCTATCTATCTATCTATCTATCTATCTATTCTCTCTCTTCCTTTTTAGTATTTATTTGAGTATTTTTACTCTTTCTGACCTTTTTGAACCCTCTTGCAGGCTGGTTTTGTCCCGTGGACTGCATGTTTGACAACAGGTTCAGATTATAGTCACATACAGAAATTGATGGATGGATTTAAAATGTGGTCACAGTGCATTTCAGAGAAAGTTGTTCTGCCCTTCACCTAAGTGACCCAATACAATAATGTTTCTTATAAATCCACCGACGATTATTTCTCTGGAAAAACTGAACAAGAGAGGAAAAAACGGCCAACTGAACCGCACTGAGTGCAACAACAACCAGAGAGCACAATGAACAATCGGTTATCAGCTTTTTGCAGATCAGGACAGCTAAACCCCACCTGACATCCCAACGTCCGGATAACGGGGGTAAATCCAAAGACAAAGAAGCTTTGGTCGAACTGCACAAGTATATCTGCTGGTCATTAAAGTGAGCTGGCCGACTGCAACGCCAAGAAAATAGAAGCATATCACGCATCAAGCCCAGATATCATCGTGGCTTCAATGGGAAGGGGGAAATGTGAATGTGAAGTTTTTATATGTTTGGACTTGTAAGGATGAGTAATCATTGAAAGACTTTTAAATTTGTGACCGGATGAGTTATAAGAACCTCAACAAGTAAGACAGACATTGACCCATTAGAGCACCGAGTCCGTCCTTCTTTTGTTTGGTTTCCTCTCTGTCAGGTTGTGTCGATGGTGTAAGTACATCTAACTCACAATAGGATTAGCACACAGTCAAGGGAAACCAGAGGTCAATTAATGACTTGTCTTCAAAGCAGACTTCACACTCACCAGCACACATCTCATTCAGATTAGATTTAGCTCCTTAAAAAAGTGGCAGGATGGCATTGGTTGCCAGGGGCCAGGCGGGCACCGCGAGCTGAGCCCAGATCTTGGCAACAACAAGGATTGAATGAGGTCCACGCTGAGGCGGAGTTCTCTGCTGTTGAGTGGAAGAAACGACCGCCGACGAGGGTCACTTCAGTGGTGACATCTGCTCGTCATAACTGCTGGCAGGAGGCGCCACGCTGAACGAAAAAAAAAACCACACAGAGACGTATGGACGGCGGGGACAGAAATAGACCGTGAGAAGGTGACCCCGCTCCCAGCAGTCTGTCACACCGAGGCTCAGCATGACGCTTGGCGACTGGACGCCACCATGATCCCCTGGCTGTGTCTCAGCGTAGACGCTCGCTCCTTCACCATGCGTCAGCTGGCTGGACCTGCATACCTGAACCCACGCAGGGTCACGCCATGAACTTTGACACATATCCACGCTCCTTCAAAGATTTAATGACAGAGCGACAAAGACTCTCTCCATACCCGTCTTAACATTTTTATTTCATTTCAAGAACCTGTATGTACACTTTTTTTTTTGTGCAGATGATGACAGTATATTCATATGTGCAGCATTTACAGGAATTTTTATTTATGCATACGTCTATGACGCAGCACATCATCATGCAGTACTAAAGCAAAGTGACATATACATGATACAAGATCCATCTGTCGACTCCACGGCTCTGCAACCTGAGGCTCCAGAGCCACATGTGGCTCAGCGGGTTCACTGAAGCTTTCAGAATAAATCATGAAAATAAACATTTTGCTCTCAATTTTATTTAACTTGCATTCCACATTAATTTTTTTTAAAAATGGTCTAATCTCCAGGCTAAAAATAGATAAATAAGGTAAAATAGCTAAGCCACTCAGAAGAGTTGGAATTGTTAAAAACTGACAAAATAGTTAAAATTACACCCCCAAAAAAATTTATATGAGAAAAATGGTCCAGCTAAAAGTACAAAAGTTGCTAGTGGAGCTTCTTTTTAGGAGGAAAAGAAAAAGAAAAAGATGAAAAAAGGAATTGTAAGGAAAGAAAAAAGTTTTAAAAGAAGTAAAAAAAAGTGCTAGTACAGTTAAAAGTGCTCTCACCATTAGGGAACGCAGAGCAGCTATAAACAGATCAGATAGAAACAGCCTAAAATAGCAAAGATGCATTAGATGACTAAAGCGGCAAAAATCCGTGACAGCAAGCTAAAAATATAATAACATTTATCTAAATTGTACCCGTGACACTTCATGAATGCATAATCTGTTTTTGTACTTACAAAAATGTTTTTTTCTTCATTTCAAGTAATAAATATGTTTTGTGGCTCGAAACTAATTTTATTTGATGGAAAAAAAAAGAAGTCATATCAGCTCTTTGGGTTATAAAATTTCCAGACCCTGGGTAGAGAAGACTTTACTCTGTTCCTTCATACAGCTGAGTACGTGATGAAAGACTACACCACACTGTCAGTGGAATAAGTCATTGTTGACAGATGACAGAGTTGCTCTCTGTTTGGGATTTAACCACAGTCATTGAACAAAGTCTACATTTACTACACCATCATCTGCATAGGTGGAGTTGACAGTTAAGACAGTTAGAATTTTTATGTTGTACTGTTTTCTGTGTGGCTGTATTATAAAAAAAAAAAAAAAAAACAGCATCAATGTGGCAGAGAGGTGAGGCAGCACACCTGATTCTCATCAGGTGCTTCATCACCTCTCCGCCCATAAAGGAGGAGCGACCCAGAGACACGAAATGACAGGTGGGAGACGCAGACAGTGCTGTGTCTGTGTCTGTGTCTGTGTCTGTGTCGGCGTGGGCTTTGGGTTTTGTTTTAGTTGATTAAAAAGTGGTTAACTGGAACTCTTAACTCCGTGCCACTGTGGGTGAACCCGACGGTGGCGTGCTCGACCGCCACAATCAACTAGTGGCTTGACCATGAAGTTCCAACATTATTCACACATTGAGAAATATATCGGTACAGAAAATTGCTGAATTAGAATTAATGACCGAAAAAGCTAAAGCTAAAATTTCTCATTCATGAGAACAATATCACAGGTGATGTAACAGTAGTTCACAATGACAGTCCAGTGTGTGGCCCATGTATCCATCCACCCCCTCCTCCTCCAACTCAACACTATTTTTTCTCCATAAATAATCATAGCTACAATCATTTAAAGTAATGTCTGCTGCTTAAGAATATAGCTTTATAGAGGTTTTTCCACATCCAGATGCAATTTCACGTCAAGTGAATAAATGAGAAGGTCTTTCATTAAATGTTAAAACTTAAAATTTCTCCCCTCTGTGATGTTTAGCGTGTCAAATTTATTCCGACAGCATGAAATCATTGTTCTTCTTCTTGCGTTGCCTCTTTTTGAATTTTTTTTTCTTTAAGGGTGAAGGAGCTTTTCTAACTTTGATTAAATTTTTTTTAAATAAATCTGATTTAAAGCTGCAACGGAGAGAAACATGACATTAACTAACTTTCTGCTCATGTCCTTAACCTGTGCATGTATCTCTAATATAACAGAGCGGTCTCTCTTCATTGTACTGAGCTGAACAGCCTCACTTACTTTTGTTTTTCTGCTGCTTAACCTGTAGATCTGCTTAAGGCGACCAGACGAGTGAGCAGGAGGAGGGAGGGAGGGTGAAGGCAGCCAGGCTTAATGAAGATAACCACATTTTTACTATACGTAACCATCAAGGCTGTTTGTGTGGGAAGGTGTGTGAGTCACACAGGCAGAGCAGAGACAGCCGAAGGAGTCAATCCAGCAGGAATAACAGGAACCAATCAATGCCATTATAAAGGGCATTCTCTGTGCCTGAATTGATTTTTGATTTTTCTCAGACTTCCTGCTCAACACACACAAACACATTAAAAAAAAATAAAAAATACAAGCTGATTTTCTCAGAAAGAACACGGCAGCTCCGGCTTCTTCTGATAAGCCGAGGATCTTTATCAGAAAATAAAGCTTGATGGAGCTGAAGCAAATATATCGACTTTAATCTCACTCGAGGCGCCGACAGAAAGGAGCTGTGTGTGTCTGAAAGTGATGCAACAGAAGGAAACGCAGTAACAAAACCAGGTATCAATGCAACTATTAAATCCATCTTTTACAAACACAACATAAGGCTATATATGACATATTTTACACTGTAAACAATGAGCAACATGGAGCAGCTTAAATTAGTGGGGCGGGTCACCAGCTGAGGGCGCCAGAGAGCTTCACGTATCTGAATAAATCCTGATTTAAAAACAAATTTTTAGGTTTACAGGACCAATAGCATCATTAAAACATATATTGTTCTGGCTAAATTTGTTGTGGGTCAGGAATTAAAATCATAAACTAGCTGACAAAAACCATCAGAGATGCAGACTATATATAAAGACTTAACAGATATTTCAATTTCAAAGCCTTTAAAAGAGCCTTTTAATTTCCTTTTTGATCTCCTCTTGACATTAATATCTTGTGAAATCGTAACGAAGATTACAAAATCGGACATTTACCTACTCAGCACCCCGTCGTCCAAACACTCTTCACATGTTTAAACTTCTGCTAAAATTTCATACATTAGGATGAAAAAATGTAAAGCAGACACATTTCCTAAAGAATAATACTCAATATTTTACTTTAGTTTTCTGGTATAACATGAAAGATTTATGCAACAGTTTGAAAAGAAAGATTTGCAAAATACAAACTAAAAGTAGTCCGAATTAAATAATCTCTTTGAATGTGGTTCTCTTGTTTTTTAAGCACTTTTCTCTGCATCACAATGCTTCAGTCTTCAGAAGAAAGTCTGATTGTTTTGTCGACTGTAAACGTGACATGAACCATGTCCAGCTTTGAAATGTATTTAGCAAAGTGAAACGTTTCATTAAACCAAAACTAAACCTGTTCCTTTCACTTCGTCTCATATACAAATGCAAGTACCTTCTTCTGTTTAAACAAATGAATCTATAATGACGTCACAGAAATGCTGCTTTTATTGATATTTTTTTAGTTTTATAATTATATTTGATCACAACTCTATTTGAATGGGAAAAAATGGAATGTTGGACAGTATGTGAGTGTATGGAATGAAATGCCATGATTTTTGGCCTTCCACTAAACCACTTTGTAAGATTTTTTTTTTTAGTTATATACACCTCAACCTGTATAAACCAGGGGTCTGCAAGCGACGGCTCTAGTAGTGGCCCCATCAAGCTTTCAGAATATATAATGTAAATAAACGTTTGTTTTCATTTTATTTACACTCCACGCTGATTTTCAAAGAATGGTTTAATCTCCAGGCTAAAAACTGTGGTCAAAAAAAATATAAAAGAAAAGAAAAAATGGGGAAAAGAAAAAAAACTGAAGAAGAAAAAAATGGAAAAACATGAAAAGGAAGAAAAATAGAAAAAGTGGGGTAAAAAAAAGAGGAAGAATGAGAAAAAGGAAAAAAAATTCCAAGGAAAAAATGAAGATAAATGTTAGGAAACACAGAGCTGCTGTAAACAGGTTATGGATTTGGTTATGAAGGTTAGACCTCTGGTCTAAACTATATCTGAGATAACCGTAAAGATCAATACAGGGAATGAAAACCTGTGTATGCTTCTTTGGACGGCGGTCAAGAAAACCATCCCGCCTTATGATTGGCTCGAGACCGAACCACAATAAACACTTAAAGGTGTTTTCATGAAGGAGAAACTCTCCGACAAACTGAAAATCCATAAAAAAAAATCCATAAAAACAGGGACAACTTGTTCACGCAAGGAGAAAACATCAACAAAGAAAGGACTCGACAGCTACCTGACATGAACAGAACTTAATTTACTGTATTTTCCAGACTGTTATTCACACTTTCAGTGGCTTGGCTGATCATTCACCTTATATTTAGAAGCAACTTACGTATTAAAATAGACTGGTTGATACTATCTGGGACCACTAGATGTCACTGTATGACAACAGAAAGCTGCTACAAAAAAACCCCTCAATTATTACACAAGAAAAATGTTTCTACACAGCAAATTTTAAAGTAAAAAATATAAAATATGCAGCAGTAAAAGGGAACAGGGGATCAGAAAGAGTTCAAGGTGTCTGAGAGACTTTTGAGGGACAGAAGAAAAGCAGAGAAACTGTTACTACGATGAAGAAAACAAAGAATCGTGGGCTAAAGGCAGGACAGTCAGAACTGCAGGAAGAAATTTACAGATTGTCGTGTAGATTGTAACTATTTATGCTTCATTTTATAAACAGATGTCACTTATAGTCCAAAATATATCGTAATTTCTTGCTTTTAACTTTCTTGTTCTCTTGTTTTATCCAGTTCAGAGACTCAAAATGCTGAAGCCTGGAGTGTTGGGGTTTGTTTTTTTTAGTGTGTCTGTGTGGTTGACTCAAGCCAAGAAGTGAGTCCCCTCCCACCTCCTCCTCCTCCTCCTCCTCCTCCTCCCAGATCCCGAGCTTTTGGTCCCGCATCTAATGTTTTCACTAGGAAACTAGATGCAACCAAGTCAGGGAGGGACGGATTAGAGAGCGAGAGAGCGAGCAAGGAACAGGAGGCAGAGATTCTTCTCAGTTTCTTCGTCTTGTTTTGGATTAAAGAAGAATCTTTGGAGGCCATAACTCTTCCAGATCCTTTTCCCTCTCGGGCGTGTGTGTGTGTGTGTGTGTGTGTGAGCTTCATTCAGCCTTTCGCCAGGTCTCGCCATGATCCGACCCTCCTCCTCCTCCTCAGTTGGACTCCTCCTCCTCTTGATTGGCTACGCTGCTGCAGGTAAGAGATGAAGATGGAAGGTCAGAGGTCAGAAAGCAAGAGAGAGTGGACACACAGGATCAGTGTGGAGGTGATAAAGCAAGTAGAACTATGGGACAATGTCCATTATCACGCTTTACATGGTATATTAGATATTCAATGGACGTGTTTGACACAATACAAGGGTGTGTGTGTGTGTCTGTAAATGTGTGTCTCAAGCGTCTTGCCAGCACATCTGTTCCGAATTTGCTTGCAGCTCTGGCTACACTTAATCCAGTACACTGTCAGCGTAGTTTCAAACAACCACCTCATCCATCGTGTTCGTCCGCCTGCCTCCATACCAGCGTCTTCAGCTGTGTTTACCAGCGCCGCTCCAAATCCAACGGAAAACTCACACAAAACATGGGCCAGTCCCCCAGACTCGTCCCCCCAGTGTGAATTACACTGACTTCATACTGCAAGAATGATGCAGACAGACTTAACACTCACTCACACACACACACACACACACACACACACACACACACACACACACACACACACACACACACACACACACACACACACACACACACACACACACACACACACACACACACTGAACAGCTTGTTTTACCCAGCAAAGAGCAGAATGTTCACGTTGCGGTGATGTTCTCGCTTTCAAAAAAAAGCTTCTTAAAGATTCGCAAAACAAAAAGGAAATGGAAAAGACTGGAAAAGTACAAAATTACAAAAAAAAAAAAAAAAAGTGTGTTTTGGCTTGAAGGAAATGTGATTGTCAATTGTACAAACAGGTTTAACAGCAGGAAACAAAACCAAGGGAAATGTGCAAACAGTTGGATTCTATTTTTTTTGTTGGTGGAGAGGAAATAGTTGATGGGAGTGCAGTTTATTTGATCCTTGGGTGGACTGAGTGTAGGAAAAATATTGGTTTGCATTTGTGGTAAAGTCAGTCATTAATCGTGTCATGTAAACTTCAATAGGATCAGATTGGGAGGATCTGATTGGATCAGGAGAGGTGGTGAACTCCTCATCGGTGTCCAAGTCAATGATACGTAAGGTTGCTTTGCCTCAGACCTCAGGCCAGGTAGCGGGGGGGTGGGGGGGTGGCCAAGGCAAAGCAATCGGACAACGTTACCATTTCAGAATCTGAAGGAGTAGAATGACTTTTTGGTGTTTCAGTTTCCAAAATAACCCAACAAGCTTGATCGGTCTCGTTGACAAATCCATTTTTGATACTGGCGGGTGAAGCTGGATGTGGATTCATGTTCCTGCCTCACAAACGTTAAATATCACAGTGCAAAGCATCATGGGACTGATCCATGATGTTCTTTATTCTATATAAACATGCACATCAGTCTGACCGCTTTATTCAGTGTTTCGTTAAATCTCTCATTCCAGAAGAATTCAATGAGACTGACAAAAGTGATGGCAGGTAATCCAGCATTCGCATTGAAAGAGTTATATTAGAGACGACATAGAAATGAAAGGCATTAGAAGTTGAACTCATTTCAGGTGGGTCATTTTTGAAGTCGAGTTCATGATTAACAGCTTGAAAAGTGAGCTGGTGTGTTTTTACCAAAGACAGTTTGTCTTCAGAAGTGGGGTTTTTTATTTTTTATTTTTTTAAGGAATCCTTTGAAAGTGGCTGAAGCGTTTCTTGAAAACTAAAGAAGTCAGTTGAAATCAGCAGTCTGTTGCAGTCTTTCAACAGAAAGTTAAAGTTGTTAAAGTTATTGGAAGCAGTTGAAGTGCCTGTAGCACAAGTATAAAATATAAACGCCAATTGATGTAGATGCATTGAATATAAGTGTGGTGTCCCTTGATTAAAAAAAAAATAAAAAATCTTTAACTTGTGCAGGCTTCAGGGAGCCACTGAGCCGACGGGCAAGATCTCACATCTTATGGATCATTTGATCGAAAGCAGATCAACTGGAACCCAGATGTCTGCAGATGGGTCAGTGCATGCTGGAAAGCATGAAGCTGAAGAATTTAAAGTGATAGAACGATCATTTAAAAAAACATATGAGCCACTGGTTAACGTGCTGTTTGGTGGGTTGATGCGGCTGAAGCTTTCACAGAATTAACATGTCGATAAAGAAAAGTTGCAAGATGATAAATGTTGAATGCGCTTCTCAGCGAGTTAAAAATGATTATAAGATTGTTTCAAAGAAAAATAGACTTTAATCAAACCAGTTAAACAGCTTGAGAAAGTTAGAACCGTTAGAAACGGCTGGAAAGGTTAAAAACATTCATCAAACTAAAATAGAAAACTAACCAAAATGACTAAAACTGCTAAATCCACTAAAACAGCAAAACAAATAAAGTAATTTGATCATATTTTTTAATTATTGTTCTGAAATATCATGAATTAATCATGTGCTATGTTGTTTATTTTATGTAGAGCAAAACTGTAAATACACATTTGTGTTAATGCAAATCAAACTCTTCATACAAAAATTACATTTCAGAACTTTCATTGTCTTTGTAGCCAATAGAAAAGATATTAACACTGGTGAGATAAAAAAATAAATAAAAAGGCCATGATGGGAGTAAGAATCATCTACATTCAAATCATTGAGTGATCTAAGCTATGATACTTTCTACATTTTTGCAGTACCAAAAGTACTATAGTCTGTGTAGGAAAAAAAACAAACCCTCATCTTTTTAAAATTTTAATTTGATTTGAGACTTTTAACATGTTCACTGAATAATGAATTTCAGAAAAAAAATTGCTTGTTAAAAAAACATGAACATTTAATCGTGCTTCAAATGAATGAATAAACATGATTTATTTGTGTTAACATGTGTAAGTTTATTTTGTGAATTTAGCACTTGATTGATTGTGAATGATTTATTAAAAAGCCACAAATGAATGAGAGAATTTTTTTTTCAGAAGCTTTAGTCACTCGTTCTGTTGTCAACCAGCATGCGGGAGAAAACTGGTCCACTGGAGGGACCGAAACAACACGATGACATTACCCAGTGTAAAACTGCCAAGGAAACACTGATTGGAATATTTGATTAAACGTAAATACTCCTGCCGATTGTGTCCACACTGGGTCGCACTGTTTCTGTAACATTAGGTCGTTTAATGACAAATACAAACAATTGGGCCCCGTTTAAACGTTTCAAGTAAAAACGCTTTTTTTGTTGTTCATTTCCAAAAAGTTTCCTATTTCCACAGTAACGTTTTGAAAATGATGTTGTTTACGCAAAAACAATGTAGTCAGCATGTTGAGCCACTAGTTGGCGCTGTTGGTTGTTTTTGTGATTGTAACCACAAACTCGGCTGTTAATGTCGTAAACATTAACAGCAGCGAGCACACGGACATTCGTATTGACAGAGGCCGCCATTGTTGTTGTCTATCTACTCATGCATGTGCAGTAGTCGTGTTTCCATGGAGACGGAGTTGGAGCGTTTCCAAAAAGTTGTGTTCTCAGGGGCTCTGAGCACCGGTGTCGTGTAAACCGAGGCCCAAAATGCAACAGAAGGTTTTGTTTTCACCTAAAAATGTTAAAAAAAAAGCTTTCTTAAGTAGTCGATGCGAATGTCTTTGTGCTTTGTTCTTTCAAATAACAGTGCTCTTTCTCTTGCTTCTATTTTACACGAGCAGTGCTCAGTTCCATTATGTTTACTTCTACAGTTTTCATGAGCAGCATTTTCAGAAGCAGTAGTTCGACGACTATAATTGTTTTGTGTATCTGACTTCTATCATGTGGTCACCATGTAGTAGCCCGAGTTGTTGATAAAGATGTACGCCCCTTCTGCCATCTTCTTTTCCATATTGTTCCTGTTGTGATTACATGGAGGTGCAGCAGAGCAGCCAACATGTTTCCAGCCTCCAAACAGTCGCAGTCATTCTTTCTCCAGTGTGCAAACATGCACGTTGCCAATGTTATTGGCAGGAGACCGAGCCGAGTGCCAAGATGGGCTTGCTGTACACCGATCACACTGATCCTGTTGGCTTGCCAGAGCTCCGTCTGGATCAACCGTGTTGTTGTGCGCCGACGCTCTGACCCACACTGACTCCCGCTCTCAGTTCCAGAGGCAGAGATTGTGTGAACTGCACGCACACTCACGCCCGGTCGTTCACCTCCGTCCCCCGGGTGGAAGAGGTCAGCCGACTCATGGGATCTGTGCTCGCTTTATCCCGTGGTGTGTTTCATTTTTTTGGTTGGAGGCTGACGTGATTCTGATTTGTGAGGCTCTTGGACCGGCGTTTCACAAAAAGCACACAGACTAGAACAAAGGCCTGCTGGCTTAAATCAGTCCACCGTCATCAAACATCCACAGCCAGTTGGTGACTTTGCATCATTAATTGTGCCTGCAGCTTGTTGTAAACCTTCGACCGTCAGCTTTCTGGAAGTAAACCTCCTCCCCTATCCTCCCCCATCCCTCTGCGTGTTGTTGTGAAATGTGACAATAAAGGAGGCGGGGACGAGGAGGCCTCTCTTATAAATCTACACCCGATTCTGGAGTTTGAAATCTGACGTTTGGGGAAATAGCCAATGACAATTCATCTATCAATGCTAAGTCGAGGCAAGTTTTGCAAACCTGAGTAAACTCAACAAGTAATGCAGTAGATAACTGTACACTCTTAGAATGAGGGTGTTGAATATATGGGCCTAGGGTCCAAAACTCCTCCACAGGGTCCAATTCAGCCCACAGGATGAGTGTGTAAAAGTGTGGAAAAAAAAAAACAATGATAGAGAAACACACTGACTGGAAGTTTCATTAAATTTAACTGCTGTTGCTAATTTATGAAGCAAGGATTTTGGTGTTTTAATGAAAGAAATGGAAATAGCACAGCAGTGAGACTGCAGCTGAAGGATCAGTAGTGCAGCGGTGAAAAGATCCCCGAGTAATTGTGAAGCATCAGCAGCAGCATCAGAGACACACTGTGAAGGTTGGTTTGTAAAAATATGCATGCTGAAGGCTGCAAAATGCTGCAGAAAATCGACTGTGAATCTCTGGAGGTTCCCACATATAAAAATGGGCACAAACTTGGTATTTGAAAGCTGATTTCCTGAGAAGTGAGTCGGAGAGACGCTCAAAATAAAACCTATGTTCAGTTTAGGGCTTATGGGGGTGATGGATATAGGACATCGGCCGTGTTTCCCAGATTGTGAAAGATTTAGGTCGTTCACGTTTACGAGTTCACGTTGTTTATATGTTGTGTAAACTGGTTCGCCATCAGTTATGATGATGGGAGGCTTTTCCTCAGCTGGCTCCCCGCGACTTTTATTTGTGGACTTTACCATAAGATTATTTTCACTGCTGTGCATCAAACTCTGTCTTAGTGACGGATCTTCTTCCTCTATTGAAAGTCTGATGTGTGTACCTTCCATCGATCCGTCCTCTCTCCTGGCCTGCTTCCTTCTTGTCCTGGACCTGGCGCCCCTCTGGCCACCATAATGGACTCCTTGAACCGTTCCTCATGTGGTAAAATGAGGGCGGTTCGATGCGGAGGCACGGCCGTCCACGGGAGGACAGTGTGCAGACTGAGATGTGAACATTATTCCCGCTGGCGCAGCGTCAAGGTTTGTTGATTAGGGACAAAGTGACTTGTTAAGCATGGACCCATACAACCTCTTTTAGTTTGACATCTTCAGATGTACACACTGCAGCCACATTAGAGTAATTAATCATTGCATCATTACTGTGTCTTTCATTATTTGCATAATCAGTGCATGGAAATTGCCTTTCATGCATCCGTGCACCGCAATCGAATCCTTGTGCATCACTTCCTGCAGGACGTAAGACATACGCACCATGAACAAGCTGAAATATTTTTCTCAAATTCTTTAATAAACATACCCAGATTACTAATCCAATATCATTTCAATCATATTTAAATTGCAGAATAAGAATGAGTTGGACTGAAACCTGAACTCTTTGAACTCCATATTGATTACATTGTTGTGTTTACTGACCTTAATTTACATTCATCTATTAACAAAGGCCTTTTATATATTAATAATCCAATGGAAGGGCTGATGCATACAGACACACTGTCTTCTCCTTCAAAAATGGAGAATTTCCCGACAGCAGGAATTTTATTCGAGAGAACCATATTGACAACAGGAGGCACATTGACTCCTGACGCTACTCAAAATAACTGTTAAGTCTTTATATTTAGTCTCAAACTGCCACAACGATTGCACTCATTTTTTCTTTGCTTATTACGCTTATTTTGCAATTTCGTCTTGTCTCCACTATACTTGTAATAAAATCAGTCATTCAAAGTTTCATGCTCCATTAATTCAGTTATTTTCATGATTTCTACTCGGGACCAATGCAAAAAGTCTACATTCCATTTTAAAAGTTAGAAAATGATGACTAGATTAGGGGGAAAGTATCCATAAATGCAAATTCCTATTTTTGGGAAAATAAATGGGGAATCCCAGAAAACATTGACACAACTTTTTTTCCAGTGGATCTGGTGAAATGAGCTGCTGTGATGCGTCTGAACCAAACCACAGTCTGTGTTTATCCAGCAGCGGACTGGGAGCCAGAGCCTTTTTGTTCTCAGGTGAATCGCTTCCACCAGCTCGCCCTTTTGTCCCCAGTGTGCAGAGAAAAAACTTCTGGGAGAGGATAAGAAACTGTAATGTGGGCAGGGGCGTTATGGAGGGAATGGCTGGGGGAAAAAAAACAACTAGAATTGTTGCAGAATACAAAACATGTTAGAAAGAGACGGAGGTTACCAGCTTATGCCTGCTGGAAAGAAAACTTCAAATGAGTGCCAAAGCATTTTTGTTCAAATAAACCCCCGAACTCTATCCTTGTTTGGTTCCTGGTGAGCTGCCCCGAGGAACGATCCTGACACAGCTCTCTCTCTCCAGAGCAGCAACCCGACACTGCTTCAGTCCTGCTGAAGCTCACCAGCGACGTACGCCGCCGGGCTCCGGCTGTCCTCGAGCTCCCTGAACGCTCCCCCCCGCTGCCAGCAGTCAGTCAATGGATGAGACGATCGCTCATTTATAAAGTATAAGTACCGTCAGTGGGTGTCTGGCCCGCCGCCACTAAGAAGGTGTTAGAAAATGGGAGCCGAGCCCCGCCAGCAAACGGCGGGCTTCCTCTCAAATCTGCAGGCTTCAAAGAGAAACAGATAATTGGAAGCACAAGTGTGAGGAGGAAGCGGCAGGAACAATGCACGCGGCCCTCCCCGCCGCGCTCCCGTGGATTTACACCAGCGTCGAATGGCTTTATACCCATTTCAGGGCTTACACCAGAGAGGAAGGGCGCTCTGCTGTTGCTATAGCGAGAAAAGTCATGTAATCTCGATCCAATTTAGCTTCATTAGTATAACGTCAACTCAGCGCGGTCGTCTGAGGATATTTTATGAAGTGTGGTGAAGAGAAACCAAACGATTCAACTCTTCATACTTTCAACAAACCGACTTCCCACAGGCAGGAAACGTCTGACCAAAGCACTGGAGACCCGTTCACACGTTTTCAAGTGAGAGCGAAAAACGTTCATTTTGTTTTGGGTGTGTGTTTACACAACAACGGTGCTCGGAGCCACTGAAAACACAACTTTCCGAACACAATGTTTGCCTCCGGAGGGTCATGACTCCCAGTCCATATTCTCCTGGGACTTGGTGGTTTTATAGCTGAGAGTCACCTGTAATGACAATCCAACATGGTCGTCTGTCCGTACGGATGTACACGGACACGCCATAGTTAAATGTTTCCATGTAAACAGACATCAACGCAAAACTTTTCTGAAATGAAAACAAATATTATGCATTTTCACTTGGAACGTAATCCCTTTTACTTCAGTTTGATATTTTATGTCTATTTTACGTCACTTTTTATCCATCTATCTATCTATCTATCTATCTATCTATCTATCTATCTATCTATCTATCTATCTATCTATCTATCTATCTATCTATCTATCTATCTATCTATCTATCTATCTATCTATCTATCTATCTATCTATCTATCTATCTATCTATCATTCTGAATCTATTTGAGTTTTATTTGTGCCTCTTTGTCATAATTTTGCTTCTTTTTGCTGTTTCATGTTTTGTCTTTGTGAGACTTTAGCATTTCGGTGCCATTTGTTTCCATTCTTAGTTCCTGTAGATCTTCTTCCGGCAGACTTGTCCTTACATCGGGAGCTCATTCAGTCATCTTTTATTTAAGTGTACGTCATTTCGCATAAAGTTAAACTCTAGTTACTCCTGCTGTCAATAAGACAATGATGCTGTCACTTATTGTTTAAATGTTAATCTCATGATATACACACATTTTAAATACCTTTTGTAAGAAGCTCCTATTCATTATGTCCAATGATAAATTTTGTGTTTTCAGGACCGGAGCCTGACCTGCAGCCTCGGGCGGTGCATTCTAGCTCCTGTCAGGAGCACACAAATCTTCATGAGCGCCTGGATGTAGTAGAGAAGGTAATGACTCCGAACCCTCTCTCACATTCAGCCCTTCCTCTGCAGTTAACTCCATTATTAAAGGCCTATCCATCTCAGGATGCCCCAAAAAAAAAAAAAAATCCTTCAAATGTCACTTTAAGGAGAAGAAATGGACAATGTTGTGGATCCTCGCTGTCTCACATCCATGTTTTATGAAAAAAAATGAAAGTATATTTTCCCAATAAGCATCCAAAACCTGAACCTTCCCCTCATTTGACAGACTAACTCTGACCTTACCTCACTAGCAGTTTTGGGCAGCTGGTTTATTCATACAATTGTATAATTCATGAGTGATGATTCCATTATTCATACAACAACTTATTAATGTATAATTCATATGTCAACCGTGCACACATGCCTTGTGTCTTCTGCAGAAAGTGGAGGACACAGTTGAGAAGTTGGAGGTTGAGCTCGCTTCTCTTCTGGATGCTGTGGAGTCTCCAGAGTGGCGCCCCCTGTTGGACAGAGCGGGAAAGCCAACCGTGGACATCCTGGAGGATCCGGAGAAGAGAGGCCTCTGATCCTGCATTGCACCAGTCAAATGCTATCTTTTATAGGAAATACGTCTATCGGTGTATTTGATATATCAAAAAGTGTTTATAATAAAAGGAGAGGCAGCTTTTTGCACAGAGCAAAGCATCTCTGCATTATTTACTCAAACTGAGCCTGTGGAGGCTTTGTCTTGTTTCCAGTCTGAGACTCAGTCTTAGATTCTTCCTGCAGTCAGCAGCTCATGTTTACACTGCTCATCTCAAAGGTTTATTCTTTTTGGACTCCTTAGGTAACCCGTTACATGGTGCTTATTGAAAGATTTCATTCCAAAAAGAAAAAAGGCAGCTAGATGGATTAAATTGAATGAATACAATTTCAACACAAAACAATAAAAAATGCTGAATATGCTTGATAATTCCACCTGAGAAAGAAGGAAATAGATACATCCATTACTGTACAGTACCATATGAAAATTTAAAAAGCAAATACTTTTATCAACTTTATTTTGTGGTTTCAGTAATACCTTGTAGGTTAGATGTGGCTGCAACCCTCCAGTTCACGTTAACCACATCATGTTTTTGAGTGCTACTACCTTACAAAAAGCGTTGTTTAAAGATAATAATAAAAAAACTTAAATATGACAGAAGAGATTAATTAGACAAAAGAATAAACACGGGCATCCTGTCATGTACACTAAGTTTAAAGCCTGATTCTTGGAAATCCTGAAAGAAAAAACTACCATCGCAAGGTTTCGCATAACGTTTTATTTTGGTAATGTCAATATTTTTTCCGCAGTCAGGTTGGGAGGAAACAGGAAGACTGCCCTCCACTGAAGAAAGACACACACAGATGAGAAATTTACTGGAAGGAGATTTATTTCTTTATCAAAGCAGTTAAAGCAGCATGTTTGTTTCTTTTTCTTTTCAACACACAGAGCGGTTTCCAGTTGGTACAGTAACAAGGCTTTTTTTTCACCAATTCCCTGTAAAAATCCGGCAGCACGAGTGAAGTGGGATCACGAGGAAAGAAAAAAAACAAAGTGGCGATGGATCGTTTGTTTTCCGAGGAGAATAACGAAGAGCGTTGCTCAGAAAACGACTGAGTAGAAGACATGCTGGTTGCTGGTCAAACACAAGCACAATCCCTTTTTTTTTTTTTTTTCGTTATAGCTTTTATTTATTTTTTTGAAAAACATCTAACAGCCTCCAGAACATTAAAACACATAGAGAAACATGTCGGGAAGGTTGTGCAAAGCACGGTCCAATCAGGAATGATCACCAAAGTCGCAGATTAGCACTGTAAGAGAAGCTACACTTAAACTAACTCAATTATCATCCAATTACAAGTGATTAACATGTAATTACACACTCCTCCGATGCTGTGACAACTGCTTCAATGAGGTTGAGAAGTAACCAATGCTTTCTTTTTCACAAACACATTCGATTTTATTGTTTGTATCGTTACTAATAATCATACTTTATTTTTAAATAACGCAGCGTTTTCCATTAAGGGCAGAACTTGCCCCAGATCCAAATATCCTTCCTCTGCTGCTAAACAATAATGCAAGACTTATTCCACTCATTCACCACGGTACGAGCCTGGTACACTTAGAACGAAGCGTTTTTTAAGACAACCTACAGGATGCAGAGAAGGTACTGCATATCACCAAAAAATAAAGCGATACCATGCCGTCCATTTAACACTGGGATTATACCGTTTGTACAATTTCAAAGTTCACAAAATAAAAATTGTCCGGGAAGAGTCGCGCAGGTCGATCGTACTCTGACTTTGGACTGCGTGGATCATCAGGTGAGAGTCGAGGTATGCAATCACCGGAAAGCTTGTGCATGCACGAATCAGCCGGTAAGGCTCAAGCTCCAGGCTTTGGCAAAAAACAGGCTTATACTGGAAATGTACATGCAGGAAATAAAACCAAAAACTAGAAATTCATTGGATATGTTGGCAGATTTGGCTTTAACTTAAGCGTCTTAATCTAATCATTATGTATACAGTTCAAAAAATAGTAACACTTTCTGGGAAATACATATATTTGCTTTTTTTTTTTTTTTTAGGAAGAGATGATAGCAAATCTGCAGGTAGAGCAGACAGGCAGTTAGTCGAGCTTTATTTTACCAGTTCAAAAACTTTAAATACTGAAGTTTTAAATACAATATTTGGAATGCGAATAAAATAAGATTAACCACATATTTACGAAATTACTACAAGTCAATGGCCAAGATTTCACAATGCATATATATTCTTTCTTTTTTTGCTCAGGCACATTAGCAGCCAATGAGGCTGGTGTCAAACAACAAGATAACTCAAAACCTTACTGAAGGCAAAGCTTGTGTAGGATTCCTAAATATGAAAATTAAAAAGCTTCATGAGCGCCATTAAATTGAGCAGCAAATATTGAAAAAGGCCATGTTGACATAATTACAGAGCTTCCATAATAACTTGTCTGTTTATATATTTGTTTCAATACCTACGACATCAGCTGGAAAAAAATATAGTTTTCTAAAAGCTCCCATCAATCTGACTCATTAAAAAAAAAAGGTTTGCAAAGTGTGAGAAGAAACATAAATTATCACACTTGAGTTCCAGTCAGTAACATCAGAAAGTGGAATATATGTCTAATGGGGTAACTTCAGATGTCCTCAGTTACAGCTCCGACTGGGAAAAATGATGAGTGTAATGAGAATCCTCACACACGGCCGACTGGAAAACGTGATATCATTTGCAGTTGGAAGAGCAATGAAGATGTTCTGAAACCATCATTTTGACTTAATTGGATGAAGTTGTTAGAACGTAAAACCAGTTTGCTGTACAAACCAGCCTCACTGCACCATCAGGTTATGTGCTGAGCTGAATAATAATCTATCAGCTGAGCTGTCAGAGTACAAATGGATAGTGACCACCATGAAGCCCAAAGTCCAATCATTATGACAGCGCAGGAGGAGAATTTCATCTTTTGTGTATTTTCTGGATGATTTTGTTAAAGCAACACCCTTTTCATCACACAGTAATTCATTTTCATCATCGCCTCTGGTACGAGACAACCTTCAGATTTCAGATTGAGTCTAATCGCTCTCAGACAGTTTTCCTACAAGAGGGGAAACTAGTAGAAAACAGTTAAGTACCTGTGGCTTCATTAATCTCCTTAGAGAAAAAAAGATTTGAATCAAGATGGAGCGCCTGTGTAAATAGTGTCGAATAATAGCCAATAATATGTAGACATTGACCCGCGCTGTTTTCATTGTGGGAGAAAAAAAAAAGAAAGAAGTATAATGAGGTACAGTTTGTGTATGTTGGCACACAAAAAATACACCAGTTATACTCACAATATTGTCTTTTAAACAGGTTTTGTGCCTTTTGTGAGACTGAAAGAAAAGATTTGATAACTTCTGAATGAATGTCAGTCGGTCAAGTGATTGAATGCTTCCTGCTGCCTCACCATAGCGGAGTGTTGTTTGAGGACAGAAGCTCCGATTAGCATTTAGACTACAAACATGTTTGTTATTTTAACTGCAGGGCAACATACAGTAAGCTAGAAAAACCACTAACTATATCTAATAATAACTGAGGTGGTTTTACAGCAAATCTTTATTTATAATCGAGCTGAACACAACTGGCTTATATTGAGATGTCAACAATGTTGTCTTAGCTTCAATGCTATTGCTAATCACCTTCTAGCTTTAGCGCAGCAGTTTTTGTTCGACTCTTCCTAAAACAGCAAGTAGGTGTATTTCCCAAGACTTTGCTTACTTTGGGGTTCCCCCATTACCTGAAATAGATAGTTTACATAATCACATAATGGTTGTACAAATTACATTTGCAGGGGGTTGGGTGGGGGGTGGGGGGGGGGGGGGGGGGTGCTGGTGGGGGGCAAGGGGTGGGGGTGGGGGTGGGGCTTGACTAATTTATACAGGAAAAAGAGACATACATTCATACACTCACAGGTTTCTTAGAAATGGTTATGCAAATGGTAGAAAAGCTTTGGCATATTTTGCCTACAAGTTGTGCCCGCACACTTGGGAAGAAGAGGCGAATGAAGCGGCGGGCGGCTTCACGCGGCTCTTCCTGAAGTTTACGCGTCGACTTCGCAGTTCCACATAAAACTGTGGTGAGTTTAATTACCTACACCGTATGTTATTTACACTGTTTGTCCTTGTGTTAGGCCTTAGGGTTTTTTTTAAAGGTGGTCTTTTGCTACATATTCCCGGGAGTTCAGAACTGAGAGTTCATTCTGCCACCTCAAGCGTGCCGCTATCACGGCCACAGTCACATTAATGCCCCCCCCACCCCCCCAAAAACGAGCTCTACGGGAGGAATGGTCTTCGTACTAAACAAGCACTTATCCAGGTGATGAAACAAATAGAGATTTCTAATAGATTCTTAAATGTGATTGGTATTAATCCCCCGCAGCTCAGGTTGGGATTGCTCTTTGAGTCGGAGCAAAAACACTACGTCTTTGTCGCCATTACCCACAGTGACAAGTGTAACCTTTCTCTCTGATTGCCGTAGTGATTTTCCATAAATTACAGTACCTTATCTTCCCCAAGAAGGAGAAAAAACGACTGGGTAAAAGAGGAAGTGGCTAACATTTAAAGACCGATGTTGAGACCTATAATGCATCCATGGCAACTATGTGATTGACGAATACTGATTATCATCGACAGGCACGTCTTTTAACGCAGATACGAAACCAATCATGGCCGGTCAGAAGCGGAAAACCTCAACACTGACTGTAAAATATGCTCAGGAAAGGTGTTGGAGCAGGATGGAGAGCTATTCTTCTGAGATGGGGTACGCGGTAGATGAGAAAGGCTGAACGGAAGAGTGAACCGAAGATACAGGCAATAACACAAACTGAGTGCCTTCGCAGCACGTTGAATAATTCAGCTGTCCCCCGTCAGATTTGGAAACGAGGGAGAAAAGGGAGGCGCCTCCGCCAAAAAAAACCCCACTATCCCCCGCAACACTGTGTACTGCTATTACCGGGGATGTCATCATGCTCGTGGAGCTTTTTCTTTTTCTCCTGCGTACCGACGACGGCTCCTAGTCAGGGATACCTTAAATTTCATGCTATACTGTAACATTGCATAGAAGTTAGAGCTTACTCTAGGGTGGAGGGGTACAGTAGGCAGGGACTCTCTGCTTCATTCATGCCTTACCAGAAGGATGCTACAGGAAACGAGGGAAGAAAAAAAACGAGGCGGGGATTGGTGGGAGCTGTTTTTGGGTCGTGCTGTGCGTCTTAAGTCGCTCTGCTGTGCGTTTCCTCCGCTGCAGGCGACGACGGAGGACGGAGGTGTGAACGTATCTTATTGGCATGGCACAAACACTGCAGCGGGTCAGAGAGAGAGAGAGAGAGAGAAGGAGAGAGAGAGAGAGAGAAGGAGAGAGAGAGAGAGAGAGAGAGACCTGCCATCATCACTGTGAGGGCGATGGTGTCGCTAGCAGCTTCCGGGGGAGGAGCAGACCGATCCGCACATGCTCAGTTTGGAGGAGGACTCTGGCTCCGGGTCCGGCTCTGGATCCGGCTCTGGTGCCGCCACAGTCGCTTCTTCGTCGGTGGCTCCCGTTTCCGCTTCGCCGTCTCCGTCTCCGCTGGCGTCGTCGCCGCCGGCCTCCGACTGACCCTCGTCCTGACGCCTTTTCAACCTGAGACAGATGGACAAACATCCTTACAACACAGACACAGTGTTTGTCAAATCTACGACTTTTAATCACACGATATCCCGTTTCAGAAAAGTTGGGATGTTGCATGAATTGGAGCGAAGACAAAGTGCAATAATAATCAATTAAATAACAATAAAAATGCAAAATAAAAGGTTTAAAGGTATTTACCTTTCTTCTTTTCATGCAAGTAGGTTTTTGCAAACCTACCTGTTGATCAACTGTGTTTTTCCGTCTTCATCTGAAATGTCACCTGGTGGTGGTGTATGACGTGTTCTTGACCGATTGGCCACGCCCCCTGCTGTCCGTCCGCTCCGTCAGGATGCTGCTCCAGATGTAGGACAGCATGTATGCTCCCTCATACCTGTTCATCATCTACGAGCATCACTTTTTTTTTTTTTATATCTACCATCTCCATAATCAGCTGTTGTGGCGGTCCTCTTCACCTGGAGCAGCGTCCTGACGGAGCGGACGGACAGCAGGGGGCGTGGCCAATCGGTCAAACGTGACAGATCAGCCACGCTTCCGTAACACCAGCTGGTAAAAGGTCACGCCATCAACCACCACCAGACGACGATTCAGATAATCACCGTGGAAGCATGTCAAAGGTTAGTTTTCTTCTTTTCAGGCAAGTAGGTTTCTACAACAAAGTACTTTTGAACAAACTAAAGTCATAATGAACTTTATTAAACGCCACACTTGGTAGCTTGTGAATTCTTTTCTGTTCCTTTTAAACGAAATGATTTGGGCAAACAGTACATTTGTTAGGTGATAGTGGTCGTCAATAGAGTATAGGCAATTGTTTTATGGCAAGTCAGTAATTGATTAGTCCATTTTAAAGAATTTGGTATGTGGACATGATGAAATACGGGTGATTTTGGTCAGTTTAATAATTTTTTTTTACCAGATTATATAATTTATAAATGGCAACAAAGGCTGATTATTTACATTTTGAATATCCAGTAACTTGCAGAAATAAAGTTCCAGGTCAGATTGGCCTTTCTTTTTTGAGTCTTTTCTCACAATCCAAGAACATGCTGGTCAGTTTGTGAACTTTTTTTTATTTTAAACCCTTTTTTTTGCAAGAAATGTGAGAACAGACTCCATGTAAATGAAAGTACACACTGTTTCTTCATTCTATAATTTCTTTCATTTATTAGAAGAGTGATTTAACTGCGGATCATGACTTCCCAGCCTTTCATTCACCTTTCTCCTCTCATCATTTAACCAGTCTGTCTTCTTTCTTTGCTTTGGAGTGAGATGCAAAAGAACACTTCAATCATAATCTGTAGTTCCATCAGATTAAAGTAATGATGCTAACTCTATCCATATTCTCATTCCTGCAGGTACGACGGATCTCACAGCAGCTCAATTGGTTCAACTGGACTTGGTCGTATGTCTCGTTCTTCTCCAAGCGGATTCATCGGTTCATGATGTTCCCTTGACTAAGCTGGTTTGTCAGACTGAGTGGTGGGGCGTTCGGATATTCAAAGTCTTAGGGTTTGTCACCCAAGTTTTCAAAAGCAAATGGCCTGGGGTTTCTTCCTATGTTGAGGTCGCTCGCTGACATTCTATTGTGATTTAATCATTTTCAGTGGAATCAAATGAGTCACGTGGGATTCAAAGGAGATCAGCTGTGGTCGACTGTGACCCTTCAAAGTGGATAATTGGATCATTTCTTTGGCAGAGAAGAAGGAACAATGTTGTACACGGGGGAGAGATTGTGGTGAAAAACTTGCTCCTGTGTTAAGAGGAGGTGACTTCTTCTATCTCTCTCTCAAACAATCTGTTTTTGTCCAAAATGCGAACATTGCTGTCTTCAAAGGGGCAAATGTTGTTTGAGGTCTAAATAGACAGCTGATATAAAGCTCATGATATAAAGCTTATTAGAGCATGCAATAAGATGAGCCATATTCTGTCTGTGGGTGTTGCTGGAGTTGAAAGACATCAAGATGTGATGTTTGTTAAATATAAGATTAGCTTTTCCAGATCCAGCCGGCCCACAGGGAATTACCATGTTGTTACATTTGTTTTCACGTCCCTCCTCACCCACCGTGTTGTTTCTCCTCCTGCAGCATGCTATTCTCATCAAATCCAGCTCGGGAACCAGGAAGTTTCTAGTCCTTCCCTCAGATTTTTGCAAGCCATCAGCTCTATGTTTCTCATAACTTCCCGTTTATGTTGCAACGGCTGCAACATAAACGTAAAAGAGCAGGTGTTGTTCCATATGTGTGAGTTTCCTGTTCACATCAATGTGAAGACTCTTGTTTTTCCAACGTGTACATCACAGTCCAAGAAAGGAAGGTGATAATTGTTGACATCTTCCTTTGTAAAGAGGTAAGATAAGATGTTCGGTTAAAATCTGCACCTTATCCACAATTCTGATTAAGTAAATCATCAATTATCATCTTTCTCTATTATCGCCCCTGAAATTTTGTCCAACATCTCTGAAGCCACATTTAACAAATAGTTAATGTTTCAACCCTGTTGACTGGTTGCATCTCTTTAAAGTGGCTACAGAAGACTAATTGATGTTATATTTCTTTACAGATATGAAATAGGAACAAGGCTTACGTAATATAAAAATCATAGCATTATCGCCTATAAATTTTACTCAGTGTCCCAACCATTTTGAAACATGGCTGACAATTCAAGCTCCTTGTAGACACGGTGCCAGTTTCATTCGCTTTTTCCATCTTTACGAGCACATTTGGCCATCTAAACTCTAATACAATAAAGTCAACCTCCGTGCACCATATTGAATGCAGTATTTGAAGGTAAAGCGAGGCTTTCACTGTATTAAACAGCGTTCGTCCCCGCTGTGCATAACTCCACACATCATGTCCTTTATAAATAGAAGTCGATTGTCATTAATTAAAGCAATGGGACATAATAAGACATTTGCCATGGAGAAGGATTTCAGTAACACTGCAATGGCAGGACCTGGTCAATAATAAATGAGGCAATAATTTAGAGCAGCACTGAGCCGATGTCCCTCCCTTTGCATTGCAGAGAAGACCCGCTCTGATTTACAGCTTCATAGCCGATACTTGTGATGAGCCGTGCATATTCCACTGACAAACGCAAAAGATTAGATGCATCTCATTTAGCCGGGGCTCTGTAGGGTCTTAAAAAGCCTTCTGTCATGTCTGATTTGCATAAACAAGCCATTTCATTGAAGAGGCCCGACTGTCACAGGTTAGAAATATGAAGTGCTAGAAAGAGCCGTTAGACCGATGCTTTCCTCCATCAGCGAAAGTACACTGCACGCTCTCTGCTTCTGTATTACGGCGGGCTGACATTAGTATTTGCTGTTGCCTCTTCACCCGGAGAGTTTTTAGCTTCGCTCATCTCTTGACGGTGTTCCCTCAGTGTTCATTGCTCGGCGGCGGCGGCGGCGCTTCGGGGGTCTTTCCGGCGTCAGCTTCACGGCTTAAGCTCAGGTGACAGCGAGGGCTTTCTTCAAGCAGCCTTTGAAGTGCGTTTTGTTTATTCTAAAAGAGACGGAGATTTATTTTCGTGCCATCGTCCCATTAAGTCTTGTGCTTGCTGGGATGAAAAGTGGAGTTCCCAGTTTGTTTTTCGACAGCTGGGAGAAAAACAGCGATAGCTCTGCGATGGCGCGTGACAGTGATCGTAACAGGCAGAGGCAGGTGATCAGACGGGTTTCAAACAAACCCCACGGGGTAGTCAACGCTTTTTCCAAAAAGTAACCGAGACAAATAGTACTTGATTGGTGATTAAACCAAATACCACTGCGTGTGAATTCTCAAGATTCTTACTTCCCACTAATTCAGAGTAACATAACAGCTTCTCAACCTTTGAACCCTTGAAAACACCTTTTAAGATTCAGCTTGAAATCTATACATACTCATACTAGGAAAGACGATGAATGGAAGGATTGTCTATTTATATATGTCTATGTATATGTTTAGCACCGGGGTGTCAAACACATTTTATTTCAGGAGCCACATACAACCCAAGTTCATCTTGAGAAGGCTGGACCGGTCAAATAATGCCATAAGAACTTTTCAGTGTAAACTTTAAAGTTTTTCTTTGTCATTTTCGTTGTGTTGTGTGATGTCCACTACTCTTAAGAAATTTGCTAAAAATTTAAAAAAAATCAGTCTTTGAGATTTTTACGATTTGCTTGGTGGTTTGGAGCCTCTTGCAGGCTTATTTTGTCCCACAGCGTTTCCGTTTGACACTGTCTTTTATATAGCTCTATGTCTTGTGGTGCAGAATTGTGACACTGTCTCGCTTCATATATGTAATAGCTGGATGAAATGTGGCATTCATTTTCAAACTGAGGCTGAATTGTAAAATATATCAGATAGAAGTTGTTAAGTTTGTTTTCACTATTTTTCATTATAATAAATAGTTGATTTGAGCCTGCAGTGTGAATGGAGCCTCAGTCGGCTCAGGGAAAAGAGACGTTACACTGAGTCCATTTCTTTTAGGTTAAATGAGGTGAAGCACAAAAATAATCATATTTTTGTGCTAAAAGGGACGAGGGTTCCCGGCTGCGTTGCAGAGCAACCGGAGGATGAGGGAAGAGGAAACTCTGCTTTTAGCCCACGTTATAGCTGGTCTGCTGCTCCCGTGCCGTCTTACCTCTCCCGGTTGAAGATCATGAACTCCTGCTGCACCACTTCAAGGCACTCCTGTAGGTAGTCATTCTCCTGCAGGCAATCAGCACACAAAACATCGTCATCGTCATCATCACCATGCCACACATCAGCCTCGTCATCATCATCAGGAACCTCAGAAAATACGCAACGTCAGCTTCGATCAGTCAGCCCGTGACCTCCGAGGTGGAAATGGCTGTTTCTTTTCCTTTCTTCCTCTTCGCTGCTCTTTTTAAACAAGTCATGAATTGTTTGTGAGCCCTCCTCAAATTGGATGTTTGGCCCGAGACAAAAATAGAAGCTCATATTTCCGAAAGCACTCGGGGGCATGACAACAGCACTGGAGGCTTCATAATTTAATAATCTCTGTAATAACGCAGTACGAGCACACACAAGCCAAGCACACACAAACACACACACACACACAAACGTGTCAAACCTGGCTATTGTTGGAGGTGTGTGGCGTTTTGCACGCGCTGATAAGCCGCGGCGACACGTGACACGCGCACACACACACCGGCTGACGTTAATAACACTGATGTCATGATGACTGTCTGTATTTATGAGAGCCGGCCTGTTCCCATCAGAGAGGAAATCTCCCGTCTGCGGTAAATAATGTCTCAATCAAACGTGAGGCCGAGGCAGATGAGACAAAGAGACTCCACTCCTGCAGACAGTCTGATGTCTTCTCAAATGGATCAGGAGCTCAGCCTTTATCGTGCATTAATTACATTATCAAACAAAGGGGATATTTCATGTTGCTACTCAACCGTGCCTCCGAAACCCTTGTTTTACCTTAATCATTTTATCTGCTCTAAGCCAACAATAATGATAACATAATCAATTCTTCTCACTGAAGCAAAATTATCAGCACTGATATTCTAATAATTGCCTAATCTGTTAATCATTATCTTGATTAAATAATTAATCCTTGAGACAAATAGCCCATCCACTTCCTAAAAATCCTAATGAGGATCGCGAACACAGAGTTATGAAGCAAAAACCGACGAGTAATCTCCTCAACCAGCCGCCGCTAATCCTTCTTAAAAGCCCAATTTGCACACTCCCTCCGGTCACTTATTCGGGTACGCTTGTACGATCTGAAAGTTGTGAGGTTGTAGTTTGCGGTGGATGATAATGTAGTCATGAGGTATCAACCTCAACGGACAGGCAGATAAAGAGGAAGTTTTTAACTGCTACCTTTTTACACCATGTCACTGTTTTAGACATTTGGATAATCCATCCATCCATCCATCCATCCATCCACCCATCCATATATCCATAGAAGCATTAAAGTTGCTATTTTTTTACACCATTGAATTTTTTAGCCGTTTTGATAATAATAAAGTACTAAAGTATAAAGTAGTCATCCATCCTATAGCTGCTTTTGATACTTAGCTCAGCTTAGGAACAATAATGGAAACGGTAGGCCAAGCTGACGCTCAGTAATGGGAAACCAGTGTTTTAGGAGCTTCTTAAAAATGATTTCATGTAGATTGGAAAACTTGAAAATTACCCGTTCGTAAAGTCCCACTTGCTTTACGAGATCAACCAGCTCCGTATTCTGCTTCCAAATGAGCTCTGGAATGATTCAAGCAACATTGCAATCCACCAAATTGTTCTGGAGCGAGCAAACTACCTCGGCGAATGAAAGCAAGATAGTTTGTGGTGACTGCTACAGACGAGCGTTTACGAACCGTGTTGAGTCACTTGTGCTCCGATTTCTCAGGAACTTCCTAAAAATGACCCTGAGGGATGGTCTGTGTTAAGGCATATCAAGCCTACTCTAAAGTCGCAACATTTCAACTTATGAATTCACCACCAGGCAGAACTGCTCGATATGTTTTAAATTCATTGTCATCATCCGACACCAAAGAGTGACAGAGATGTAATGAATTTATGTGTCCATTGGCTGGCTGGTGTTCATGCTCTGCTAATTCAAATTTTGGCTATGACAGAAAAGTGGGACTCATTATTGACGAAAAAAGAGCGTGCTGTTATTGGAAGACCAGATCTAAAGGCACAAAAACAATACCGTCATCTGCGTAAGTGTTAATGTTCATCACAATCGCAGAGCACAGCTGACAGTTGTGCAGCTATACTGTTAGCTGCTGGTTCGAACATGTCTCTGGATAAATCCACTTTGAGAAATATAAGGTAATGACACTTAAAAATACATTGTTTGGCATTAATATGTGCGACTGTAAATTTTTTATTCATACTTCTGTTTCCACTTAGTACTTATTAACCTATGGAAACCAGTTTAGGCAGTGCAGTCAATTGTACTGAGCAGTTGCAGAATGTGTGATATACTCAACCGGGGGAGCGATTATTGCCGATAAGGGAATTCTTATGATAAAAAAACTAAACAAAACATAAAGTAAGCAAATCATATGCAAGATGCCTGCAGCTAGCACGCTTGTACAGTAAGAGTCTGATTTTTGTCAGCAGCAGACCACAGAGTTATTCATTTTGTCTGCCGAGCCGAGAATAGAGGTAATTCTCAACAGCTGAGGGGAGAGGAGAAAAAAAAAAGGGATTGTGGGATTTGGCTCCAAGCCAATCTAAAAATATGCAGTTTTGACAGGAGCTGACAGAGCAGAGACCAAGGTAAACCTGAGCTGCATTGTTATCCCCCCACCAGCCACAGCTCTTTACTATACACACCATCACTCCTGCTTTTAGCGCATTCATACTGAGAATCACACTAATCTGCTGGATAATTTGCTAACTGTGGCATTTCATCATGAGGGGGGGAGAATAGCCCGAAGTTGGGTTGTTCAATGCATCAAAGTGAAAAAAGGCTTTTTAACAGATGCATCTTGAATTGCACCTTCATATCCAAACTTTTAATGCTGAGGAGAGGAAGCTTTTTATCTGTCCTATGGAATTATGAGAGGTGAGGCATTCTTTAGTTTGTAAGAGGGGTGGTAGCTCATCTTTTCCTTATCAGTTCCTTCATGTTTTACAGTTCACAGTGGTCAGACACATCACAATAGGACAGGCATCTTCCCCGGGCCGCGGGCTGGAAGAGGCCTCCAGAGTGGGCAGACAGGGGTCAACATCAGCGAAGTTGCATTGGAATCACTGCAGCAATGACAACATAATCCCCTAAAGGAGCCCCTGCTTGATTTCACTGTGTATTGTTAAGAAAGGGAAGTTAATAAGACGATATGTTGGATTTCTTGAATGCGAGGATGAGCAGGAGTGGTCTCTGTGTCTTCTTCTGCCTTTTTGGTGTATTTCTGTGGCAGAGTTGCAGCGCCACCTAAACTACATTTTGAGCCGTGGTGACGTGTGGATGGATTTTTTTTTAAAGAACAACGGGGAGAAAAAAGATAGTTTTGACTCATGTGGACAGGAGTCTTAACATAGGTACAGACACATCTCAGAAAATTAGGATTATTATCGCAAAGTCCATGGTTTTGTCAGATAGTTTTACACTTTAGATAAAATTGTATTTGAAGCTCGTGAAGCTACAAAGTTATTGGATGTTCACCTTTATAGTACCTGATTACAGCAAATGTCATGTGTCTATGTGTAAAAAGGTGAAGCAGCTCAGATTACTATGAAATTTCAATATTTCATAAATTTAATAATACTGCATACTATATATATATATATATATATATATGGTTCTCAACATTTTAAAGCTTAAATATATTGTATGGCTTTAAAAACATTTAATTGAAATAAATGAAATTGTATGCAATGGGGAAAAATGTGTGGAAAGTAGTAGACTCCCAAAGAAATTCCAAAATAGTCATTTTTTTCACTGCCACTATGCTGAATCAAGAGAAACCAATGCATAGTGGGAAATTAGCATTCAAACATGTGAGCGACATACCAGTAGGTCTCTAAACACAATACATGCATGTAATGCATTTATTATGTCAGAATCCCCAAAGGGCTTATTGCAGTCACAAGACATCAATCTACTATGAACAAGGGTTTTCAATCAAGTTATATGAATGTTCCTGCTCAGTCAAGATGAATATCTGCATGTTAGCAGTCACTCATGTCGTCATCCGGAACCGCAGCTGTCATCGTGGCTCCATTTTCTCAGAGATTATGTTAGAAATTTGCCTGCGTGCAACAATCGGCCCTTGCGGAACACTTTCTGTATTTCTTTTCTCAACAACAGCTTTCACATAATGAGTCAGTCACATGAGTTCAGTCTTTAGTTCCAGTGATATTCTAAAAACAATCTGGACAGACCTTAGGACTTCATTAATGTACACAACATTTTAAAACTCTGACAGCAAAACAAAGGATAATCTGGCACTGGACTGGCTTGACACCGCCACCTGTTATGGACAAAACCTTCTGTTCAGGTTCGGTCTTCATTATCGTGTAATAGCAAACAGACTAGTACCAGTCATGACCTGTGGAGGCAGTGTTGAACAGCAGAGCTCATGTGCAACCAGCAAAAGAAACCAAATAAGACTAAAGAAATGTCCGATCTCTTCAAGGCTGTTTGTATGTGTGCGTGAATACAATGAGAATACAAAGAAGCTACAAAAAACAGTTGGTAGGACCGTTCTTCTCTATAACAATATCTTAAAATAAATTGGATGAATGGCTTAACAGTCGCATCAATGTAAAAGATGCATGGGAGTATGCATAGGGATACACAACATTTGAAACTTACTCATTTACATGCGTAAAGGAATAATATTAGGGTCTCAGGGGTGTTAATATCATTAATGTGAGATGAGTCTTTTGCATTTTAGCCTTGTTGAATATCTCCTACTCAAACAGGAATCAAAACGGGCTTCTGATGGAACAGCTAACAACTCTAAAAGCTGAGTCTGTCCACAGTGTGAGAGGGAGGATTTGTTGGACTGTGCGCCAGTCGAAGTCGCTCACCGACTGTGAATCCTTGCTGTTGTCTCGAGAGCGGTTCTTGGCCAGCCTCTTCTTCTTCTTGTGGAGAGGACGTGACTCCAGGATCATCTCCTCCAGCTCAAAGGTGGGGTCGCAATGGAGCCGACCTTTCTGCAGGAGGGAGAAACGTCTGAGATAATTAGAAGGACAAACACACACACACACACACACGCTGCAGTGAGGTGGAGGAAAGCAGCTGTATTCAGTTGATTAGGTAGCCACACATGATCATTACGATCTGCAAACATGAGGGAGAGCTTGTGTGTGCTTTTAAATGTTCATTGGGTGGGCATAGATGTGTTAAATGTGTGTGTATTTTATATACTTTGTGAGGATCCAAATCAGGTAAAACACATCATGGTTTCTCAAATGTGGATAAAAATCAAGACAACATGTAGAAAATCATCACACTTTTGGTTAAAAAGACTATAAACTGTTTACGATAAGCTCGCTCAAGTAGTCACAGTAGTCAGGAGATTAGTGTGAGATCTTAGGAGTGGTAAGTAGAATAAGTCAGCAGGAAGTTAATGCAATGTTCCCAGAATTGATGAAACCATAATTTTTTTTATTTTTTTTTTACCTATATTGAGAGGATCAACGTCTGTTGACACACTTCGACATTGTGGGGACTTTTGTTCTTGTGTCATTAAATGTGTGGGTGTGTTTGTTTTGTCTACTTTGTGAGGACCATAATCAGTTACAGCACATCCTGAGGACGTGTCTCATAAGCTGTTTACACGTCAACGTTTTCAAGTGAAAACACAAACATTTTGTTGCATTTTGACTGTCCTTTTGCATGACACTGGGGCTTGGAGCCACTGAAAATGCAATTTTTGGAAAACGGCTCTCAATGTGAAACATTTTGAAAATGCTCTGAATCTGTCTGTGTCTACACAGGGGAAAGAGCAACTTTTTTGAAATGCGACCACTGCACATACGCACAAAGACTATATTAAATAGTTCTTTGGCACTTATGCGAGTCGATGGACACTCCCAGTCCATAATCCCCCGGGACTTGGGAGTTTTATCTTTGAGAGTCACCTGTAATAGCAATCCTGCTTTGTCCTTACGAATGTCCGTGTACTCGCCATTGTTAATGTTTATAGCGTAGTGTTCTCTGCACGCATGTGTGTGTGTGTTTTCATCACAAAAACAGCTTCAACTCGTGGGCTGGCATGCCAACGACATCGTTCTTAGTGTTTCTGCCATTTCTCTGCAAACGGACATGTTTTTCAAAACTTTTCTGTAACAAAAATACTAAAAACGTTGCGTTTTCAATTGAAATGCTGTCACGTAAACGGGACCTAAGTCTACATAAGGAGGATCATCGCATTTTTGGGTGGACACATGTTGTAAGGATTAGAATATCTTGAAGTTACATTAGCTGATGGTTATATTATTAGTTGGTAAAGTTAAGATCTTAATGTAAATCATTAAGTCATCTAAAATGATGAATGAAGAGTTAGGTGAATAGATCTGCAGGAAATAAGTGTAAATTAATATTAATGCCATATACCCAGATTCTACTGTATGTAACCAAGAAAACAGCTTGCTTGATCTACATAGTGAGGACCGATATCTCCTGACACCCACTGACATTATGGGCATCATAAAATGTGTGTGTATGCATGTGTGTGTGTGCGTGTGTGTGTGTGTGTGTGGATCTGATGGCTTCATACTTACATTAGGAACAAATCCAGCCTCGGTCTTCTTTTCATACACGGCGTCCCAGTTGACGTCAGCGAGGTAGGGAGACGTCTGCATGTCAGACAGGCCGGAGAATCGGTGCTCTGGGTTCACTGTCAGTAGCTGGAAGGATGACGCGTGCACGCACGCGCACACACACACACACACACACACACACACCCACACCCACACACACACACACACACACACACACACACACACACACACACACACACACACACACACACACACACACTTGACATCACCTTCACAACTCGTCACTCACAGCCCAGCGCTGCACTCTACTCTCTCTGCTTCCTGGGAGGTGAAGTAAACTCGACAAATTGTAGGTGGAAAAATGAAATTCGATGTGACAGCTTCTTTCCGTTCCACTATTCAATTTCAAATAATTCTTCAACAATGAGTAATGCCTGGCCACTGTGTGTGTGTGTGTAGCCAGGCTAAATTCAAGTTATGGATTAAAATGCATCAATCCTACTTCCAAACTGTCACATTTGAAATGTTTTGTGTAGATTCAACGCTGAGCATGACTCCAACCAATGACTGAATTCACAAAATAAATCAAATGAACTCACAGGTATCACATGAATGGGTTGTTAACAAGTTCTGCAGAAGTCTGATTAGGCCTGCGCCTGTGTGTGTGGTGTCATTACAAAAACAAATAACAGCACCCACGAGTGGCACAAAGAAAACAAACAAAAAATCACAATCTACATTTGCATGATTGAAAAGGAGCAGTAAGAAGTAAAAAACGTATTTACTCCCACCCCTCAGAAACTCCTATATCCCTATATAAATTACCCTGCTCCTTATTAAAAGGGTCAATGTCAAGAGTAAGGCAGAAGAAAATCTGAAACACTTTTTAGTACAGCGCCCAACAGGGGGCGCTCTTAATCAAACTGGTCACTCGGGAAGTTTGACTGAAAAGTGTCATTTATTTTAGAGGAAGATATATGAATGCTGGTTCTGATAGTTTTAATGGATTACAATCTGCTCCATTTTTCACTTGACGTTAGAGAGGATAACAAGATGTGGCCTTTGTCGCCATGTTCGCTCTGTTCCTGCGATTTTTCTTTTCATATCTCGGTAACAGGCTGATTCAGTTTTCTCCTGCAGGGCTGGCTCGGTCTGCCTCGGCGGAGTCCAGACACGGTAATCGATCAGCAGCGGAGCGGAATAGACCATCGCTGCGTCCAGAGTGCTCAGTCACTCAGACACTGAGCACATGCACGCACTCACGCTCAGACTTCCAGTCTGCCCCCCCCCCCCCCTCCTCAAAAAAATATCCTGCCGAACGAGCTGCAGCTTCTGTTTTCTTTGCACTCACTCGAAACGCTCGTCTTCCAGTGACTGAAGAAATACTGCCAGCAGGGACGAGATTACTTGTTTCCAGCACAGTTTGACTTGTTCTGACGACGACGTGATGGCACGGAGTCGGTATTGCAGGCGAAATGAACCTGATTCAAGAAAAACGCCCTGCAGATTTATTTCTATTTGAAGGTAATTGTCTCATCCAACTGGCAACATTTTCATTTGGAAGAAAAAAAGTCTCCACAGTCGGTTAAATTGCTTGATAGGGTTATTATAAACACCAACACAGACACATACCTACAAAACCTCTCTGCTCGCACCCACTTGCTCTGCCTCTGTGCTCCCATCCCTCAGATTCCCATCTGTCATGTATTCTCCTCCCGATGCCCAAGGGTTCTAAGCCACCATCCCTCCCTTTAGCTGCAGAATCATGCGGCTTTACTTACTGTTTACCTCAAAACAGATCTTGAGATTGACTTCACCTGAAAGATCATCTGCAGTTCAATAAACTTCAAGCCAAAATTCAAAATGAACATGAATCCAAAGGAAGTATAATTTTCTCCAATTTGAATCTGAATTAAATAATTCCCCAACAAAAAACACTTACTGAGATAAGTTGTTCCCTCTGGGGATGCACTTTCTTTTTCTTTTTTTTCTTTTTTATCAAGTGAGATATCAACATGTGCATTCATGCTTCAAAAGTCAACATACTTAACCAAACCTATGGAGCCCTCACCCTAACGCTTCGGCCGCCACTGAGGCAGATATTAATGCTTAAGGTCCCAAAGTGCATAGATAGAGCTTAGTGAGTGTTTTACTGATAACAGAGACAAGCAGGAAAATCAATAAAGATCTCATAGTTAACTTCAAAGTCCCCTCAGATGGCGCTTTGGGGAATCAGAGTCATTTATTTTCAGATTCGATTCATTGATTTGAGACAATGATCATCTTTCCATCGGTTCAGCTCTGGACCACCGACAACATGTCTGTTATTGACAGAAGCTCTGTCAAGTTGTACAGACAACATCGAGCCAGACAGGAAGTTGACACACACAATGAATTGTTCATCCGGTCATTTTGAAAACGGCTTGTACTTCATTCAGTACTTATATTGTTATATTATTATCATTATTATAACATATTTCAAACCAAAGCCTGAAATCAGAAGCAGATTAAAAAAAAAAAAAATGAATTGAGGGAGGAAAAGGATCAAAGTCAACAAACTGCTCTAATTCTGCTGCTGCTGATGGGAACTGCATACGCATTCATATAAAAGCACAAAGACATCAGCATCGTCTACATAAGTGCTGATCTTTATCACATGAGGGAGCCAAATATTTACTGTTGTAAACGCAGGTAACTCCGCCCCCACCACACTCTGTACAATCACAAAGGAAATGTGTAAGGAACCTTATGACACACTATATGTGCAATGTAGTTTCTTCGTTATATTCTGTAATGATGAGTTCTTTTACTCTGAGGATAAGCTCTGGGTATTTAGGAGACTGGTGCCTCTTCAGTTTGCATTTATAAATTTTGATTCTCCAGTTTTTCAGTGCAAATTTTGTCCATTTGCATCTATAAAGCCTTAAACTATGTAACTCTCTTGGTACACTCTTTTTTTTTCTTTTTGATGGATTGATCTTTCTCATTAGCCTGACGCTACCTTATTTTTTTTTTTTTCCACTTTGCAAGCTCACTTTTGTGCATATTGGAGACGAAATGTTCACGTTCAACACAACCATACCCTGGGAATCATGGCATTCTAAAACTATCGCAATAATAGACAACATTACTGCATAATGTGTTTCCAACCTCTTTTCTCTAAGCACCCCAGATTCCCTCCGAGAAACGCTCTGAAGTCCTCTCCAATCCCTCATTCATTAAAATATTAAAGGGAAGCCAAATGCTGATTTACACATCTACTTTTACGCCCACGTTTTCCAAGATACAAAAGTAGAAGTTTTCCATGGTCTGCTAAGTACATGATTTTTTTTTCTTTTTATTACATTTTGTTTGGGACTTATGAAAAGTTTTCTGTCCATATGTAATCAACAAAACAGCTAATCATTTGCACTTAAAAAGTACAGAATTTCAATTTTATTACAGCTAATTTAGCCATCTTGCAAACACTGTACAAACCAAAGAAATGTAATGAATCATAACAAAAAGAGACACTGGATATAAAAACAGTGAATGAATACAGTTGAAGCTTCTGAGGCCGAATGCCTAAGCACATAAAATGATTGAAAGGAAATACAGAAAGCATAAAAACTCATAAAAGACATTTCCAACAGATACAAACTTTTATTACTCGGGAATTATTTCTCCAGAACTGAAAGGTAAATATACATTTCTCGAAGGAGTAATAAATCGTTGACAAAAAGATGGATGACGACAAACGACATTCCCTGTAAATGATTGGATACATGTGGGAATGAAAAAAAACAACCTTTCTCTGTTTGGCTTAACTAAGGAATTTTTGTGCAACGTTTGAAAGAACTGGAGTAATTTATTAAATGTCTGAGGCCTGATTTTGTCGAGGTAATCCATCGAAGGAACGTCCATGAAAGACCCATTTAAAATAATTCACGAATGTCTTTTCATTGATGAAAACTGCTAAAAGGTGTGTTTCTCTGTATGTCTGTCGTTATCAAAATGTGGGGTCTTTTTATTTTTGTTTTTGTCCTGAATGTTTGTAATTTATCATAAAAAGAAACTGTAAACCAAACCAGACAAAAAAGAAAGAAGAACCAAATATTTTCTTTTTTTTGCATTTTGAATTACGAGAACCAAATTTAGTTCTGAATGCGTTTTCACTTGTTTTACCTTATGGGCCTGCCTGTATTTTTACTTCATATCGCCAGCAATTTTCATAAGAAAAAGAAAAAAATCTAATTTTAAGTATCGCTATAACTACATGATTGGTGATAAACATGAACACTTATGTAGATGATGTTGACGTCTTCGCCTCTAATTTACACTTCACTTGTCTCCGTCCCTTTGGCCTCAGACACTCACAACTACCCGGGTGTCTGGTGCGGTCGGGCTCCGTCCAAATACGCCGACATGCATGAATGCAAAGTGCATTCAAACATAAATGATTACAACCTTTTGCAATATGTATATTACACATGTTGATATCGCAACATGAATAAATTATCAATATATTCTGTGAACTCACATCAAGATGTTTCAGTAAGATTGAGCTGAAGGTGAAAAGGTGCCGTTGTGTCTTGCTCACCTTCCTCATGAGGGAGACCAGGTCCTTGGGCCAGGCGGGACTGTACTGGACGCTGACTGTACTGAAGAGTTGAATCAAGGACTCTACTGAGTTACTGGCATGGATGTCATAGGGCCTCTGGAGTGGAGACGGCGCAACAACAGAAAAAAAAAAAAAGAAGAAGAGCAGCATCATTTGAATGAGAGAAAGACGAGAATGAAATAAAGAAGAGAAACCTCCCGTCCTGCCTTACCCAGCCGCGCAGCACTTCGAAGACCGTCACCCCAAGTGACCACCAGTCTACTTCAAAGGCGTAGCCCGTCCCTCCACTTACAAAAGACTGGAAGATCTCTGGGGCTGAAAGCACAGCAAGACACACACACTCACTTTGTGGAGCATAAAAAGCTTTTCTAACTGCAGCTTCTGGATGCTGAGTGAGAGAGGCAAAAAATAAATAAATAAAAAAGCCTTCCTTTGCTGAATGTCAGCAAAAACTGCTTGTTTTCACTTCCTAATTACAAAACACAAAGGGACATTCGCCTCACATTTTCACAAATAAACACAACATCTGTCATTTCCACGATTTCATTCTCACATATCCGAGTCTGGCACCTTTAGCATCTAATTTGGATCACTTCCCTACTTGAAGGTTTTCACAAGCTTACAATTAATTCTGGGCGCTTTGTTACATCTTGCTGAGGTTGTTTTCTACAACAATGCCAGAAACCGCTCGCTCAAATCAACTAAACTCCAGCACATTTAAACATTTAAGATAACAAAGCAAACAGCCAAAAGAATTTAGATTCTTAATCTTCACAGTGAAGATTATGTTGTTTGTCAGCTGGATGAAAAAATACAGACAAGCTTGTTTCTTTTTAGAATTTGGAGGAGGGTTTACAAATTAGTTTTCACTTTCAATAATACTTCAAAAAAGGGTATTTGACTTGATAAATGTCATATAACTGAAAATTCAGTAGATGTCAGTGAAGCCCAAAAGTTGCAACTGTGACTAGTTTTGATTCGTCTCAATGGAAAGGTTTGGTCTGTGGAAGAAAACACTCAAATTCTGGAGTGAAGTGGACTCAGGGGACAGAGCTACACAATGAATTTAGTGTATTTAGTGTCACAAAAGAAGGACATCTTAGCCTATTAATTTTTGAAATCCAACAAAGAGCAGGAAATCCAGGGACGACATGAAATGTTTTTTATGAAATTAGCCTTTGTCTTAGCTGGATCATGGACGACTGACAATCCAAGGAGAAAGAAAACACAATCATTAGATGATTCGACTCATAAATTAGTTTTCACCAACATCAATTTGTATAGAATTTTGGCCCACTATATACCACAAGTGTTCAAATCCAGTACATTGTAGTAAACCATAGATTGGACTTATTTGGAAAAGCTACACATGAATTTCTTTTGCAATTTCTTGGGTACCATTGTTTCAGCTACACCAAAAAATTTACCCAAAACCTTACTAATCTCAGGTTTACAGCATAAATTCAAATGAAGTCAAGCGTCAAATCAAAGATACCCATGTAGGGCTTGGTTCCGGCCAAGGCTGTGGCTCGTTCCTCGTCCTTTATTATTGTTGCTATGTTGAAGTCCGTCAGGTGAGCGTGACCTAAGAAACACAAAATGAACTTTCAGACAAGGAAATCCATCAAACTTTTCAAGCACACGTCTCTGGTTGACTTGAGAGGAGGCGTTTCGGTACACTGAATCAATGTGCTCTCATTACTTCATGTGTCAGTCAAACATTCCCGTGTCCACTGACCTGGCTCCTGCTGTGACTTATTAGTCGCCCAAAGGGTCATTTCTGTGTGTTACCCTTGTCACAATGTTGACTTTGTTTGTGAGGCTTTAGCCACTATGTCGTTCTCACTTTTCACACAGTTTTATCGTATTAGTTCCGAGTCTGTGAAACCAGCCTCATTACGGTTCCAGCGTGAAATCATTTCTACATTAAGATGACTTGTTTGACTGAACAAAAAAGGATAAGACATGCGAAGCTTTGCTGGGTCATTTCATGTAATTCATAACTGTACATTGAGATACATAATGAGTCATCTCCTCACCTTGTTCATCCAATAAGATATTGTCAGGCTTGACATCTCTAAAAAAAAAAAAAAAAAGACATAAAAAGAGACATTAATCAGAAAGAAGGATCTCATACTTAATCTTAATTTGGTGAATTTTCATGGTTGCTTTTTTGGGTCGGTTGTCTGTTGAAACACAAAGTAGCGTATCCCAGCCATCTATGGGTGATTGGAAGCATAAACCCTGGACAAGTCACCAGCCCACCACAGGACAAACATACAGATGATTAGAATTACACACACACTCCTACGAACAAATTTAGAGGCACCAGTTACTTTAACCAGTGTGACGGATGAGGGACTGTTTGAGAACCCAATAAGAAAGACATAGGAATTGAACCATGGACTTCTTGATGTGAGGTGAGAATGCCAGTCACACCTCCACATCCACGTCTGTGCAGTCAAACCACTGCTGCAGAGGGAAGTGGCAGCAGTAGGAGAAATCTGGAGGTCAGGGCGATGTCTTTTCCCAGCATGATTATTTATCTTATTTTTGAAAAATATAATTAAGGGAAAAAAATTGAAAGTGAAGGGAAAACAGATAATTACTACATTAAAACACATTTTTATGGCGTCAAATAAATTTTAAAAATGATCCAGGCGGTTGCAAAGTGTCTATAAAGACTCACCAGATGTTAATCAAAACATCCATTACCTTGAGGCAAATCTGGCATTCAACCAAACATCGCTAATTTCTATAGATAGTAAGAGATGGGAGGACAAATGTAGTTCTGATTCATCCCCTTACACTCCAAAAACTTCACACATTGATCTAACGTTTTTCTATGCATGTTTTTTTTTGTCTCCGCAGACAAAAATGTCTCGTTTCACGACATGTCGCATTTAAAGCAGGTCAGCCTGTTTTTTCACCTGTTTCCCAGGAGATATTATGAACAAGGTCAAATTCAAACTGGAAAACATAAAAGTGGATTAATAAAAACAGAACTTATTATATCTAAATTGCTCTAGTCATTTCTGGTTGAATCTATTGTGGTCAAATGGGTAAACCCTGTAGGACGAGGAAGACAGTGTGTGTAAATGTGAAAACCTGTAGGTGGTGTTTGAATGCTGGGGCTTGTGTGAATTGCTTGTTCGGTGCAACATGTGTGTCTGTGTGTGTGTGCTGGAGAGAACAAGAGGGAGATTCCTCCCGTCTCCGCTGCATTTCAAATGCTGTTCCAGAGGCCAGCCATCAGCGGAGGCCTCCCCAGGGGGCTTCTGCAGGTTCGTCCCTGAAGTCCACCAGAAGGGGTTTGTCTGCACACTCTCATCTCACACACACACACACACACACCACACACGCGCGCGCGCACACACACACACAATAACAGTTCCAGCGCTCCACAGGCAATTAACAGAGCGCACACAGCTTATTTAATTATGCTGCACATCACACTGGCGTGGAGAATACACGCGGCCCGCAGAGAGCGTCTACACGCCCCAAAGGACGCGTGAGCTCGCTGCGGCTATGCAATGTTAAGTTGATGCTAATATCATCTGCCAAAACTGTTGGTGGGTCGTGGAGGAGGGAGGAAGGAGGAAGGAGGAGGAGGCGGTGAGGATTTATCCAGTAGTACAAAGCACACATGGATGTTCACAGGAGGAGAATCTGGCCGCCACACAGCGGTGTCGTTTGAAGGGAAGAATTCACTTAATTTGTTTTGCGGGAAGCGCAGAACCAGCAGTCCGACATGAAAACGGCATGTAACGTAGAGTCTTATTCTGCACAGGAACAAGCCTCCATTGTGGCGTGGGGTGATCCGACAAGCAGAGTCTTTAACACAAGAAGATAAATGAAGCAGCCTGGTGAGAGGAGGAGGAGGAAATGAGGAGGAAGAGGAAAGAAAAGAGGGGAAATAAAGGGACTCTTTGGTTATACTTCCCCTGCTTCGTCTTCTCCTCCTCACAGGACTAATTTTACCTCCTCGGGCACGGTGGCAGCTGACTGTTGCTAGGAGACCGGAGACCCTTCTTCCTTCAGTTGGTGCAACAAAATAATTGTATAGTATTCTCCTGTCAAAAACTTATAGGGTGGGGAGAAAAAAAATTGGGGGGAGGCTGTGGATACCCGGGGATTGGATTATTACTCAGGGCGCAGACAGACACGTCAGAGAAAAAAAAAAAAAAAAAAACAACACCCAGAGTCAAGAGGAGGGGGCATCTGTCACCTGTTTCTAACAGCGGTTTGGAAATGTGGACATCTCTGTCATCTAGAGGAGGGGAGGGAAGAAGCTACCTGTCATGCTGTAAAACGAAGGAGTGACATATTGAGATTACCCGTCAGGAGAATCTGTAAATCTGCAGAGCAACACCAGCAAATGCAATTCTCTCTGTGTGTGTATATGTTGAATAGAAGCAGATTCTTTTCATAGAAATGTGTAAGATGCTTAATTTATTTTTTTTAACCTTTCATGGGCTCTGTGTTGTTACTGTCAGGCTCCAATCTGAGGTGTTGTGGTGCTTATATGCAGATTACCCACATAAACCAAATGTCTATGCACCTAAAATTAGCAGCAGATATACATCAGTACGGCCGCGGTCATCATCTTCCAGTCTTTCATGCCATCTCTGTGCAGCTAAGAAGAAAAGCAAGCTGCAAGAATGCTACTTGTGCATGTTTTTAATCCCATGGTTTTGAGAAGATTAGGATGTTTCAAGGATGGAGGTGCTGGCAAGGTGGAGGTTTAAGCTCGGGAGGGAGCCAGAGTAACTGAATCCCTGTGTAAAAGTTACCTTATCGAAACATGAGAGCGGATGTTTAAGTCTTTGTAAAAATGAAAGTCAGCATATTTCTGACAGAGTCAGACTGCTCCTTCAACATGAGGTTCTTATTTGTAGAGTGTATTACTTGCAGTCTGAACAGATCAGCTCCGCTGGAAGGTGGTGAGAGGTCTTTAAAAAAACCAGACTTTGTTTGGCTGATATAACATTTGAATGGTGGTGACTCAACTAAAGTTCTAATTATGCCTACCTTCTGCAATTCAGGACACAGTTTGGATTGAGATTAGGACATCATAATCGTAAAAGAAAATGTGTGAACATAATGCATGAAAGTGTATGCAACCTTGCAGCTTTGTTGTTTCAGTGTAACAACATGTAATGTAATAACTTTTGCCATTTCAAATGTAATAAAGTTACCAATAGTGTAATTGGATAGTTGTGCCATTGTCTTAATAATATTCTTATCTAATTTGATTACATTTAAAAAAGAATCATTTCAAAATGCACAACTTATTCATTTGAATTTTTCTTCGAAACCTTTACTAATTTAATGTCTCAAAGACTTATTAGCTTACATACAATAAATAGTTTTATCTTAAAAACAGAAATGCATTAATTTTGAGTCATTTTATTTGATGGCTTACTCAGATATACTTGGAAAAACCTTCATTCTGCCATTACGTGTGAAACTATTGATTTATTATTTCGGGGAACCAGCTTGTGGGAAAACATGTTGTTTATCATCATGTTGTTTGTCATTTTCTATCCCAAGACAGTACAAATGAAAGACTATTGTGTTTCCACCACATCAGACCCATTCAATAGCACATCACCCCAGCCTTATCCAAATGTCTGTATCAAAATGTAAAGTTATCTACGGTGATGACCTGTTTCCCGAGCAGGTCCTCACAGGCTGTCGGCAAACAACGGTATGGTCCTTGCAAGATACACAAAACAAACGCAAACACACACTGATGTTTGAAGGCTGGAAGGTAACCCAAATAAGGTTTCTGAATGAGGTTCAAACAGTTTTTCAGCCATCTGTGGCACTAAATCTGCAGTCTGCAGAGACCCAGCTCTTTCACTTTACTCTGGACTGCACACACACTTCCTGCTGCGCTCAGCAGATTTGGACAAAGAGCCGCGGACAGCGAGTCCACCCTGCTGCAAGATGATGGATGGGAACAATAATGGAAAAAACCTGTGTGTGTGTGTGTGTGTGTGTGTGTGTGTGTGTGTGTGTGTGTGTGTGTGTGTGTGTGTGTGTGTGTCTTCTGTATTAGATATGTAAAGTAATTGTCAATGAAAACAAGGCTGTGAAATTGGTCCGCGGAGACACTGAAGGAACACCAATGTGACGTTGAGATCTTGATAAACAGGAGCGACATAAGTAAAGCTTTAGATTATGTGGCGATTGGCAAAACCAATCATATGCGTTTGCTATTTTGTGAAATGAAGCAATGATTTAATACAATAGAATTGTCAAGAATTTCCTCATGGTGACTGCAGAATATCACGATAAGAGAATATCTCTGGAGAGACCTTGGAGAGCAAGGTACAAAAAAAAGAAACAAAAAAAACCAATCTTGACTTGTAACCTTCAAAGGTCCACATGCAGCACTGCTTTGATTGAATTGGACTTCACCATTGTCTGAGTATAGTTCAGCACTGCACTCACAAATATATGTTGAAACTCAACTTTTGCAAAGATAATACAACAACATTCCCTTCTCAACAAGATGCCCTCCTTAAAAAAAGAAAAAGAAAAAGGCACATTTGAAATAGATGAACTAAAAAAAAATTGTCCCGCAGTCCGATAAAATCAAATTAAAATATTTTTGGGGAATTGATGCATGAATTATCTGTAACGAAGATAAACCATGCAGCTTGTTTTCATATGTAATTTAAAAACCCAGCATGCTGCGCCTAGCATTATTGACTGCGAACGATACATTCAAAAAAGGTAATTGAGGTAATATGTGCATCTATCCAGACTATGCTTCTTGTTTATATCTGCAGGCCAATTCCAAAAAGGGTTCATGTACCAAACCTGACTTGTGTGACATCCAGATTTGTCAATAACTAAAAAAGATTTGACACATGAACTCCAGAAATCAAGCTCAGTTGTTTCTGTTCACTTTCTAACTATTTAAAGTCGAGAAAGGTGAACTGATTAACACTGATTATTTCTTTTTCATGGCACCTGTTAGTGAGTGGGAGGCATTAGGCAGAAAGAATATGAACTGTTGATGGTGGTAAAGACTTGAAGTTGAAGATCTGCTGCCAACCTCTCGGTGTCAACAACACAATATCTGGTATTAATGTTATGGTTGATTCATGTAAAGAGCAGAATTTGCTCTTCAGGAAAACGATTGCCACTGTCCTCTCCAAGGAGCTGTAGGACACAATGTGCACCTCTGAGAGAATAATGTGGTGTCAGCTGACAGGACTAAACCCAGAGGTCAAAGCGGAAGCAGGTGAGATTAGTTAACAGGACATGACGGAGGTGGGGGCATAAGAAAAAGGCCAAACTCAGACACTTGACTCATGTTTCTGGCCTGGAGAACTGCATGTAATGTCAGTTAGAAAGATACAGTGACTTTGTGATATGAAAAGAGTGCTTACACAACAAGAAAACACCAGATTACTGCAGTATTCCCTGTGGTACCAAGCAGAGGTAATGTACTTGCGCAAATCTGGAAGTAAGGAAACACTTAAATTCGTCCTGGCGGTGGAATTCTACCCTGAAGTGCTTATCACAAGTGTTCACAAACAACCAATGAGAATTGCAGAATTGGAGAGACAGAGCAGAGAAAAGCACAACTTTTTGGAAAGAGTTGTAGACCTTGAGCTGATCTTCAGTATTCTTTTTCCATTAACGACAAAAAATGTGAGCTTTGAAGTGTAGCTCAGAGTTTCTGATTTAAGTAAATGATGCAATGGGATGACGCTGGTGTATTTCATGAGTGATTACTGAGGAAGATAACCATTTTAATGGATCTATTTGGGGATTTACTGTCTCTACTGCACGATGTATGTCTGTGATCAATATAATAGGAATTTATGAACACACAAAGGAGAACACTTGATCCTATTCTGCAACATTTTGTAGCTTCACATTCAAGGTAAGGTGACACAAGAAGCCCTTCAGACCTTTTCTTGTTTGCAATAGGTATAGACCAGATAACAGGTGAGGTAAGGCGGTTGGATTACCATGTTTGCAGATGACACTCTGTTCTACAAACAAACCTGGAGAGGTGGTGGTCTTATTGGAGTGGGTGGAAAGAAGAGTTAACATTAATGTGTGACAGACTGATACGATCAAGAGTGAAAGGGGAGGCTTACAATACAGCAGTGAGACGAGCTGTGATGTTTGGCTTGGAGACAGTGGAAGTGTCTAATACAGAGGAGGCTGAGATGAAGATGCTTCGTGAGCATTAAGGACAGAGATACAAGATGAGAGAGGCAGTTGAGATTGAACAGTTTATAATCCAGGATTAGATGTTTTGGACTTGTGCTGAAGAGAGATAGAGGTTAGATGTGACAAGGAATGTTGGAGAGGAAAACAGGAAGGCCTTCAAAACGATTGATGTAAGCAGTGAAAACATGGAGAGGGGATGGGAGAGAAGCAGATCATCTGCTGTGGAGACTCCTGAAGGGAGCAGACGAAAACATTCATTCAGTACAAGACTCAAATCATTGAGGTAACTTCAAATGAGGTGACTTGCTCGGAGACACCCTGAGTTAATGTTCCAATTGATCAGAAAAGTCATTAAACACTATTGATGTGTCTAAGCCTGTTGTTGTGTGACCGTATTTATTTCACAAGAACACTGTAAATTCATACATGTGTTGGGATCTGACTTCACAACTCTGAAATAAGCTCGTAATCCTGCATTTGAGATACATGGAGAGCACCTTATCGCTTTTATTTTTTATTTTTTGCAATGACAAATTTGAAAAAGCTATCACAAAACACATACGTGTTCTTCAGATTGATACTTGGATGGAAAATCACTGCTAAATTGTTGCTGCAGTCTTGTAATTTTTAAATTTCTGTTAAGAACTCTGTTATGCCATCCGTTGTAATGACTTCAAACTGCGCTTTGTGTCCAACCAGTGGTACTGGAGCTCTAGCTTATAGTGGTATGTGGTGTAAAGACATTTTTTTTTTTTTTTAAATACCTGATACGAAAATAGTAAAACTTCAAATAAAAATAGACAAATCATGCAACCCTCCTTGTTAGACGTTGTTTTTCTCTGTTTAGTCGGCAGCTTCAACTGAATTGATAAAGCCATACCTGTGGATGATGTGCTGGCTCCGCAGGTAGTCCAGCGCCAGCGTCATCTCACAGAGGTACAGTTTGACAGCGTCCTCGCTGAACTGGACGTTCTGCTGCAGGTGGTAGCGCAGGTCTCCTCCCAGCAGGAGGTCCACCACCATGAACATGTCCTCCTCATCCTGGAAGGAGTACCTGGGGCCAGCAGGGGCAACACAAAGATGCTCAGTCGAGTCGCAGGACAGGGAGGAAACACACGCTGCAACAACAAATGCAAAGACTTTGCACACAAGTCGCGAACACACACAGAACATGCACTTGCCTGCACACACATGGTGCGATGCACACGTTTAACTAATGCATGCATGTGTAGAAGAAGCCAAACATGGACAAACAGGGCAGTAAGTAATATGTGCGCAGAATCTGGAGAAGGCATGTCTTTTTTTTTTTTTCCAAGCCTCTTACCAAAACAAACACATGGTTGAGTTACTATTGATGCATAATGCATATCTATCCATGTCAACGCATGCTTGAGCTGGCTTGTGTATGAACGCGCACATTTCATAGAGTAACATGCACTATTAACCAATGGCATGCAGGTTTTTTGAAAGGATGCAAAATGAGAAGACGAGATTGCCAAATTGAGGCCCGCCAACAGCTCCTCTTCGCTTGACGTGACTTAATTGAAGGCTGATTGTGGTCCATTAGGCATTTTTGTCAATCAGGCTTACTAATCATGCACATCAAATTAAAACATAGCCTCTCGGTGATCGGGGTGGAGATTTGTAACACTCCACTCAACAATTTTGTCCCAGACGCTGAGCAAAAACACAAGAAGCTGCACAAATGAGCAAACAGTTTTTGAAAGAGCATATGCACTTTTTCATTCAAGAGAAATAAAGGCAGAATGATATCTTAATAGCCCCCACATGTCGAGTTGCTGCGAAGGAGGTGAAACAAACAAGGCCTTGGCTATATCTTCTATCAAACCCGGCTTAGTGTAGCAGCTACTGAGCCAATTCTTTGTTTTCCCCATTACTGTCCCTGATACTGTCCTGGTATTACTTCTTTTTATAGCGGCAGGTTCCTTCTGTGTCTCCAAGCTTGGCCATGAACACTCAGGGGGGAGTTTGTGATTGGTCTCATTCAGGTGCAATTTCCTGCCACTCTATACGTGAGAACAGGGGCCCTTGTGTTTGCCACGAAGGGAAAATCGTTCACATCTCATCCACAGAATGGAGGTTCTGCCTGAGAAGAAAAAAAACCATTTACTGAAATGTTGAGGACTTTTGTTCTTCTGAAATGTAGGGTAGGTTAATTGATGAAATGGCCTGGCCTTTCAGGTGACAGGAGAGATACTGGGTGGGGAAGCATATCGTCATTCAGTCAACACAAAAATAGCAAAGCTTTTTCAAAAAATGCAATGGATTACGGAGCCTACCACCAAGTTGGGGAATAAAACTACAATGTCCACAGCCATGGTTGTATGCCTTTATCAACCAGAACAGTTGACATTGACATCTTTCTAGAGCAATCCTGGATAACCTACTGAAGCATGATCTGGTGTGTGTTGATGACACATGTCAAATCACTAAATGTGGGTTTGGGTTAGGGTTATCCTTGAGATTCCACAGATATCCTTCAGATACCAAGCTTGCAATTGATTCCCATTACATTACCCTTTACATACATCACAAATAACAGGATATCTAAAAAAAAAAAATTGTTTATTTTTTCTTCTGTAAACCCTAGAAATGGTTTTGTGTGAAAATCCCAGTTTGTGAAATACTCTCTGACACCAACAACCATTCCAGAATCAAGATGTCTTGAATCACCTTTCTTCCCCATTCTTATGTTAGGTTTGAAATTCAGCATCTCATCTTGACCATGTCTACTTGTCTAAATACATTGAGTGGTTGGCTTATTTGGTATCTGCATTGAATATCTGAAAAGCTAAACCCAATCTCAGTGCTGCGTCGTATTAGATATAAATATTAACAGTTAAACAACAGTGATTATCTGAGCTAAATTTTATAGAAACTTCTACAAACCATTTGGAAAATTTTGAGTTAACAAGAGCAGCATTGTCTGACATCATAAAATCATACCATAGAGGTCAGATGCATTAAAAGCCTTTAATTATACATTAAATATCCCACAAGCTTTTGCCCTGATTCTAAAGCGATAAGCTCAATCTTGAATCAGTCGCTCTTGCCTCACCGTGCTGCTTGCACTCAATAGAAAGTGACAACAGAGTCCACCTTCATCAGACTGCAAACTAACCTGCTACGACCCGTTAAAGATCAGCCTCGCTATTAAAACAGGGCGGCCTGAGCAGATGGCCAGCCACGGGACGCTGTCTCCCTTTGGCAGGGATTCCACTACGCCACCCTTTTATCACCTCATTGTCACAGTCTGATACCTGCTATCTAGTTGACAGATGAGCTTCCTCTGAGGCCGCCCTGGCTATCTCAGCGTTCCACAAAACGGTCTCCACAGCTTGAGTGCTTAAAGAAAAGGAGGCAAGAGAGAGAGCGGCTTCGGCTCGGTCCGGTTGTCACTTCCTTCCCCGCTTTCACTGAGGTGACAAGGAGATGTCAGATACGGGTCGACAACTGCAGCATATGAGAGCTTCAGTGCTGACAAGCCATGTCACCTTTGAGACTCTTGCCAAAGTGCAGTATTGGGGAGGAACACAAACTACTTTATTCCTTTTATTTTCAGGAACACTTTGTCCCAAACCATCCAAATGTGAAGACCACAGGTTTGACAGTCCAAAACATCATTGAAAAGATTTTCACTATTCGGGAGGGGGAAGGGATACCGGTGGAGGGAGAGTGGAGAAACAAGCCAGGTGTATTTGTTGAAAGGTACTTGTTCAGAAATATTATTTGAAGACATTCGTCCCTCCTTTTGTTTTCTGGCTCTTACTTCAGTCTCAAGTACAGTAGCAGCAGGTCATGGAGGCAGAGTGCTTCAGCCAAATAACGACTGTTCGACAGTGATTGCAGCTTTTCCAAAAGCAAAAATCCACTTTGTGAGTTTACTGGGGTACAGAAGTTACTCTCGAGATACATTTTATTTATTTTTTTCCCTCTTCAAGACAATTACCGTATTTCTTATATGTGAGATATCAAGAGCCAGTCCTGTATCTGGACTACGTTAACCCTTTTACCTCACTGCATGCTCAAAAACAGGTCATACACGCTTTTAGTTTCAAGTGAAGAAGTACAAGCCCACCTCCACCTTCTGGCCATTTCCTAAAGTGTTTTCCTCAAACACCCCAAGGTACTCCTTACCTCAACTATGTACAATTTATCCAGCACGCATTGGGTCTTCCCTTGAGTCCCATCCTGACTGCCTAGAATACTGTCTCTTTCTGAATGACTTTGTGGCTGAGGATTTTCAACAACATCCAAAAACAATAGCTCGTATTCAAGGGCAGTGCTGCTTTGTGAGGGACAGAATACACACAAGGGCTGGGTTTAGAGAAAGACAGCTGAAACGTTTCAGTTTGTGATCTATACTGAAAGGCTGATGTTTTTTTTTTTTTTCAGCATTTAGTAGGAACAATGGAAAAAAGCAACACTGAGACATGAGAAATGTGCCTGGAAATGAAGCGGTCCACTATCAAAAGGCAGCTTTGTTAACTTTAAAGGAGACATATCATGCTTTTAAATCCTTCCTTTTTACATATAAATCATACAGTTGTGGTCTATACAACGCGAAACTGCAATGCTTGGGTCTGAATTCCTCATTATTATAGCTCCACAGGCCCCTTTTCAACCCCTTTTCTGATGCGCTTCTGAGAGCAACTCGTTTTGGGGCGGTCTCTTCAAATGCAAATGACACACTTCATACCCCTCCTCCTCTCCAGGTTGCAGAGGTCACACTCGGTTCAACGTCACCCTGTTCGGCCATCTTTGTAGTTTGATAGAACAGATACAATTATCTAGCGGCGCAGAAACTTTATATTCACACATTATTTACAAAATGTCAACAACGGAAGATTTGTCCATCCAGCCATACATGTTGGAGCCAGAGTCGGACCCGGCGGAGCGAGATGAAAATGACGATGATGCACCTTCAGAACAACGTCTTCATATGGATGTAACGCAATGGTGTGTTACTATATTTACACTAACTTCTCCATCCATGCCCACTACTACAATACTGCCTGTATTACAACGACTATTTAACACAGAAGTTACATTATAATCTAAAACGAGCACACAGCGCTAACATATGAAGACGGTGCAACTGCTAATGCTAACAAAACAATGACAGGGACGTCTTATCATCACACTTTTTAGCGTTATATACAGCTTACCGAAGTGCTCTGTTCGTCGTCTCCATAGATAGAAGGAACCGACCGCTCAATCAGACGAAGTCTTTCGGCAAATCCTTCTTTATACTGGCGGAGGTTGCTGAAGCAGTCGTCCTTAAAGTGATTCGCGCACACAAAAATGACCTTACCCACAGATGTGGGTACATTTCTGTGAAAAATAAAACTCAACCAGGCACTTCGAAAAGGTTCTGATGCTGGGAGACGGTGTAACGAAGCTTGTGGGTTACTACATCCAACAACCGAACATTTCGACTTATCCTCTCGTAACTTCGGTTGGACTTCAAAAACGCAGCGAGAAACAAAAATGGCGGATTGCTCGAAACGTCGATGTCCTAATTTGGCAGTTCCGCTGAGAATACTGTGACGTCATTGTTCAAAAAACGTAATAGAGAATAGAAAAATCGAAACCGATCGCAAAATATGACCAAAACAGAATATAAAGATATCAACGGAGCACCTGAAGAGACTACTTTGAACTTTTCTGTACTTCTAAACACTCTAAATATACACCAAAATGCATTTAAGGGCTAAAAAAGTGGATTTAGCATGATATGTCCCCTTTAAACTGCAATTGATGGATCATTTAGATGAAAGTGCATGAAGGTACAGCAACTGTTTGTTATGAGCAGTATAGCACATAGTTTAGACAATACTAATGTGTCATCAACTATCAAACAAAGCCAGAGTCAAGGCTCCATTCAACTCCTCAAGTTTTTGTCACAGGGATCCTGTAAAGGGCTGCAAAGGACCCCCAACAAAGGATTGACAATCCATAAAACTGACTCTTTTTTTTTTTCTTCTTTGAGTTGTCATTAGGGCAAACCATATTAATACAAAACCTGATTCAAGACAGTGACCACAACACAGGATTTACTGTGCTAGCAGGTCTTGAATGGTCAACAAAAAGTTCTGAGTTTGAATAGTCAAACTATTTAACACATTTTGGTATTTAGATTAGCAACTCGTGGTATATTTTTCTCATTTAAACCAACAGTGTTGGAGACTTTTTCAACTTTACCCATTGGAGAAAGTGGTTCTTGCAGAACTGCCCGGTGCTTTTTGCAGATTTAATCAACCGAAGTCCTCAAATACCAAATAAACAACAACAAAAAAAACCTGAAAGAGACTAAAATTATATGTAAAACTGACAATTCAAAAATGTTTCATCTGTGGTAAAGCTGTGGACACAAATATAGTTTAGCGTATAGTCTGATTCTATGAGCACCTCAGCTACACTTTGAGATAAATAATGAGCACAAAGAAACAGATGGTCGGAAAAATGCCTGGCAGTTTTTTTAAGGTCAAGTGAGAGTCGGTACTGTCAGAAACCATGAGGAGGGCACATGGAGATGTCCAAGAAAGGACCACTCTGCAGCAGTCACCCACAGCTGAGAAAAAGGAAGGTGAGCAGGCTGTAAAGGAGAACAAGGTGTGGGCTGAAGTAATCGGGCCACAGTGACAAATGAGCGCGGGGAGGCCGGGAGGAAAGAAGGAAATCGAGGGACAGTGTGAGAGAAAAAAAAAAGTAAAGAGGAGAGGAGCTTGTGATCGTGTTGGCCTGAGCCGGTCTGCAAAGTTTCATTGGCCTATATAAAGTAGATGACTGGCTGGAGTCGGCTGCGTGACTCAATCACAAGACAAAGTCGCGTGCTCCTCCTCTGAGGATTCCAACAACAACCGTGTGATTGAGCGCTGCCTCTCCTCTCGGCGGCATCCAACCGCTCGCCTTAGGACACCTCCGCTGGCCTGCTTTCACAAGGTACACTCTGAAAGCCATGTCCTATAAAATAAAAAAGTTCCTCTTTAAAAGTAGTTTGTGGGTCAGTTTACTGAAACTCCTTCAAGGTTGCAAGTCGAAGGTAAAATAATCCCACGAAGCTCAATTATTTACTGGAGAAACTGACTCCTGCTCTGTTAATAATTCCATATTTCACCTTTTATGAGGATGATTTAAGGGCAAGCCCTCCTCGCAGAGCTTGTTATAACTGCTGACTCGGGGTATGGAGGCTAATTTGTTCCACAGTCTCCCAAGGCGTTGTTCCATTCAGGCCCAAAATCAATATCCCTAATGGAGGCAGAACAGGATGGGGCTCATCCATCCTCGCCACTCTACTGGCTCGCTTTGTGATGAAAGAATGGACAACGCTATGCAGGCACTATGTTCTTCTTCCGGATGACTCACCCATTTTGGTTTTGCAACCTTTGAAATCCTTTAAGATGATCCCAAGGGGCACTGGGAAGGCTGTAAGTCTTTGATGACAGTTGAAACAACAACAACCACTCCGGCCATCGCTGCCATTCTTCAACAGCGCTGCGGCGGCGTCTATTTGGTGGTGATTTACTGGTGCGCCTCGGGGCCCTTGGAGAGAACGACTGATGCTATTTGAGAGTGATCTGTTGTGATGTAACGCTTCAAGGCAAAAACATGCCCTCATAATGACGTAATATACTCTATAGAGCAAGAGATCAGATTCGCCGCTATGCCCGGCTTTCTGGGTGGGCCGAGGTGACCCCTGTGCTTCAGGGGTTCCAAACATCCCGAGAGGAAAAAAGAAGTCTGTGTCTTCTCGTGTGTCACAAATCCTTACGAGGATTTATGTGGATTTGGTGTGCACAGCAGATGATAGTTAATTTTTCCTTCATCTTGGGGTAATCCATTCAGTCAACCCTCCACTTGTACGCATCACTCGTGTGGCAAGGAAATGGTCGCAGCAAATTTACCGTCGTGGGCTGCAAGCTTGACATTCGCCCAGCTTAATACAGTTTTTTTTTTTTTTCCCCCTCCCTCCGAGCCGATGGGATTCGGTGTGGGCTTTTACGGTGTGGCGTCTAATGAAATTTTTCTCACAACGCAGAGGGACCTGTTCGAAATCAGTGCAGGGACTCGACACGTCTCTCAATGAAGCCCCCCCCCCCCCCCAGTGCTTAGACGTGTGTAGGTACGAACTGAAGGAAACCTTACAAATCCCCTTAGTCTGCATATCTCTTTCTTGACAAAATAAATCAATGCCAAATACTTTCTTGGTGCTGTCTTGTGCACCCCTCCTCTCGACTGGATGGATCCTCCTCTCTCCGTGCGATAGTGGCAATCATTGCTTCCTTTGACAGCTGTTTGGTGGATTCTCCTGCCTTCTCTCTCGTCTGCGGCTGCCTCACTTTCAGCTCCTTTCTGGCACTATATCAATAAAATCACTCCTGTGAAGCTTCATCAAAGCTGCTACGTCTCATGGGTAGTTTTCTTTCCCTTCTTTTTTCATTTGTATCTGAAAATAGGTAGTTCCCAACAATCCCATTTGGTCCACTACACATCCATTAATAACGTACCCAAAGTAGTCAAAGGTCAAGTGCTGGGAATCCCAACTGTGGGATCTGGGGGTGTACTGGTTAAACATCGTTCCCATGCAGTGAACCAATTATTTTCTGAGTGGTTATATGAGCTGCAAAGGCAAGATGAAGCAAGCGTTCTCATCAGTCCTATCTCATTAGCGGCCTGGCTGAGATGTCTCAAGGAGCCGACAAATGAAGCATGCGGCTTATGAGATGCACACAGGTATGGGCAACAAATAACCTGCGCTGCTGCTGTCACGCACAGATGCTCACACAGTATTTCAGAAACTGGGGCAGAAATAAGAGAACTTACTATAGAATTCAGCAAGAAATCAATTTTCTTTATGGCTCAGTGTTCTACTCTCTACAGCTTTAAGAGGGAGGAAAAAAAATCTTTCCTTCTGAAGCATTTTTTTTGTACAGAAAGCGCACTCATCACAGCCAGACTTTAGTCCCCGAAGATGATACCCAGAGCTTACTTAATGAGGATGCGAGTAATTTAAACTATATATCTGGTCATATTTTGACAGCACATCTGCTTTATTGAGCAGAAATACAGTATTCTAGCAAACATATGTTGGCCCTTGTTTTATTGGCAAGTCGATACATCTGAGTGCAGCTGTACCTTCTGGCACTTTGGTTCGTAATCGTAAGTGAAACTGCTCACAAACATGGTGGATAAGTAGGTAGTAGGTCTGTGGACACGGATTGACTGCAAGGGAGGCGTCACTGATGTGACCTGGAGACTAAAGGCTAATAAATACCACTGTGTCTTCAGAATGCATCGGGTAGTACGTAGCTTCTACGCATTTCCTTCAGCCCTGGAAGTCTGGTGTAGAGGTTGCACGTGCAGGTTAAGTAGTTCACCGCCATAACACTAGGGGGAGGTAGAAGGCTCGGTTGTAAAACTGCATGTAACTTGTTGGTAGTGTTTGTTTTCCGGTCATAATAAGTAATTATGACCAGCCAGAATATGCTGCCCTGCCCCTGGACCTATGTGTGATGTTCACTCTTGAATCTAACAGTGCTTCTCCAATAAAGTCACCTGGATCACATGCCCCAATGACATGATAGAGTGGATCAATCAAATCACAGCCCTCATGGTGTACTGTTACAGCCCGCAGGCCGTACTGTCTCACCTCCACCTCTGTGTTAATGTGTTGCTTTTGCTGTGAAAAACAGACAGGAGGTGCCCTCACAGACTTCCTCCTCCTCCTTGTTCTGATGTGGAGCGTTCGGATTGGAGGATGTCGGCTGATTGCCTGGGTTCCGCCCACCAGCTGGATACCATTTAAACCGCTCCAGCAGACTCCTCAGGTTGGCTGTTGTGGGATGTGTCTGCTCAGTCTGCCTCAGGAAACTTTGGTGTGTGTGTGAACTGTGCTCCACTCTGGTCTTCGTGTTTTGATTTCTCGTTAAGTCTTAGATAAATTCAACTTGGTCAAGCAGCTTAGTGAAGGTACTAGCTGCTTTGTTTTTGAGTCACTTAGACATTTTTGTTTGTGTTGTTGAGCAAACCTGTTTTGTTTGAAACCATAGTTAATGGCCTTCTAGAGTAGAAGCTGCCTGTTTGTTTTAGTTAATCAGTCTTTATATAGGTAGCCATTCGGTACTGCCACCTTGTTTTCCCCTTTTGTTTGGCAGTATCTGTTTGGCCCTCCCTTTGTTGTACTTGTTTTAGGTTTCTGTATTAGTATTATAAACCCTAGAATTACCAATAAAACCCTCACTTCACCCAAATGCACGTAAGATCTTCGTGCATATTTAGACAATTTAGGAGGTGCGTGTCGAGCAGAGGTGGTTCGTCTCAACGCATACCCTCTGTGTATGGAGTATGAATTCAAGTTAAAACTTCATTTGTAGTCCACGAACTGTGCAAATGCAGTGAAATGAGCCAAAGATGGGACAATTACTGTGGCGTCCAGCCGTCTGTTTCATCTAGTTGGGTTTTTCTTAGCTAAAGCAGAGTACACCAGGAATAGACCATGAGACAATTTACAGGACAAACACGGAACACACACTCTTTCAGTATTAACACACACAATGACACTAAATATAGTCACCACCTCCTCAAGGAGAAAGTTTCTGGAGGAAAATGGATGGCGTGCTGAAAACCCCTGCCAGCACAGAGAAAACATGCAAACTCCACAAGGAAAGCTCAGTCTCCTACACAGGCATCCACTAAATCACTGAAATATCAATGCTTGACGAAAACACAAGATGAATAGTTTATCCATTCTTCTTACAGATCATATTTACTCAAAGTGTCCAGAACATCATGAATCTGTGGTACATTCTTTCCTCCAGTCCAGATATAAATGAACTTTCACAGATTCCCATCATCATCAGCTGCTTTGGTTTTTCAGTTTCCCTGACAAAAAGCCAATGCACAAGCTATTCCTCTTTATAGTTTAACTTTTTATTGAACGGTTTGATTTCGATGAGGGTCCCAAATGCACCGTTTTTTCATGCGACACGGACATGGCGGTATAAATGCACCACACATGACGGAGCTCTCTGGATGATCACATCAGGGGCTGAGTTGTGCTCAGATGAAGGCTGACCCTGTGCAGTTTAGAGCTGATGTCGACAAGAAACAATACTGTTTATGCTCCTTGTGAAACATATGCTCAAGTTTACATATGCTTCAATTTAAGGGTTAAACTCACACATCAGGCTTTTCGACAAAGTGCCGGTGATACCAGACATGGATTAACTTGGTATTTTTCAAAATGCTTGTTGGCAAATTTGCTAACTCCACAATAAATGTGATCTTAAAGTGTGTCTTTGGCAATTTGTATTTAACTCGTGATCAACTAGTGACCTTTCTGTGTTGTGCTTTGCTTAAAAAAAAAAAGAAAGAATTTAAATGCCACAAATAACAAGAAGCAAGAGACAAAAAAAAAAAAAGTATTTGTGAGATTTTGGTAACCTGTCTCTGGTGGGTTGAGACACATCTGGTGAGGGAAATAATCTGACACACACACACACACACACACACACCTGAGTTCAAGGTCTCACACCATTGCAGCTGCATCCGGCCCTGATAACACAGCTGGCTTTACCTGGCATATCACACTTGTCACACAGCTTGACGGCAGGCGGCAACAGCCTGTTGATAACGCCTCCTGCTCCCCTCACCGTGAGGCTTTATTTTTTTCTACAGATTTGACAGCTATCAGCCTGTACTTTTTAAAAAAGCTTCCCAGCCAGAAGGGGGAGAGATCTGAATGAGACACTGCTGTTTCGAAAAGCTACGATACCTGATTCCTGCAACGATAGCTTATACAGAAACTACAAAGCACTGAGGTTTGGTTCGGATTCACTACCACTAAAGCACTGAGGCAAGTTAGATTTTCAAGTTAGATTCTATTGGATCCGCTGATGTAAAGCAGACGCAGATATATTTCTGTCCTTAAAGGTCCAGTTCCTTCCCAGTCACAGAAAAAACAAGACATACAAGATGGAAAGCAGGTCCAAGCACCCCACGCAATTCAGAATGAAGCAAGAGCTGCCAGCCAAGAGCACTGCTGAATAAGGCTGCAGTGTTCTTAGTTTTTAGGTGGAGGTTTAATCAACACATTTGTTTGCACGGCTTAAACGCCCACGAGCAGAAACGAAACTGAAGAGAAAGTGTCAAGATTGCTACCAAATTCATTCCAAAGGCAATGAAGGAGGGGTTCTGCACCAGACGGTACAGCGTCAACCTTATGAAGATGGAAGACTACCGAAGAACTGTGGCAAGTTTTCAAGGATGGTTAGACGGTTAGCTACTATCCAAACAACTGGAGGGACTACTTTACGGCACATACAACCTCGACGCAGAACTTCCAGGGGGAAGGAACAGCATAGGCTACACACTGCCCCATGTGGACTGTTTGTATACTGTGTAGACCCAAGTAATATAAGCCACGGAGTGCAGCCCTGACTTTCTAATGTTTCTCACATCATAAGTTAATTAGAGACTGGAAATATTTGGTATTTATATACAGTCCACCATGGCCTTGTTTTCTACTGAGACTTATTTCATCATTTTAATTCTTCTCGGTGAGATTTTCAGATGCTTCCAAGTCTAATTGGTTACTGCAATTTTGAATGCGACAAAAAATTCATAATCGACATAGTCTTCAAATTGTGTTTATTTTTTATCATTTTTGAGAAAATATCAACATGTTCAGGTTTTGGTAGTGATATAATGAATCAAATGTAAAGTTTCTGGTGCATCTCGCGTGAGATCAGATCAATTTGGGCCCCTGAACTAACGCGAGTTTGACATCCCTGCTTAAACACTTCCAAAACAAAGGTGAGCTATTCTGTCCCTGAACAAATCTCATGCAGACACACCGGGATTGTTCTGCACAATGTACTGCTCATGATGTGAAGCTTTCAATTGAGCTTTATAAACTGATACTGGGTGCAAAACTTACTCAGGCATCATCAAATATGCATTTTGGGGGTTTTTTTTGCAGAAGACTACAACCATCCAACTGAGTCAGTTGCAGTGACTTTTATTGTGCAAGCGATGGCGGAGCATTAGTAGTAAATGTGGTTGCAACAAATATTTGACCACCTCCAGAGCAGTTCGATCAATCACAATCCAGCCTCAATGCATTTTTATTTGTATTTAAATGTGGCCAGTCACAACTTCATTGTGCATTTGTTAGCCAAATGTTTTCCATGGTTGACCAACTTTTTTTTTTTAATGACAGAAAAAGTGTGAAGCTGTCCTTCAATCTGATAGATTAGATTAGTGAGGGCAGATGTTTCGAAGGGACTCCGTCAGTCACATTGACAGAAAATAAGAAAGTCGAGCTGTGATCGCACAATAGTACATTTTATTGACGCCTGTGAACCAGTTCTGAAAGCAAAACTCACCAAAACGACTTGACTAAGGTGAATCAGCAATGGTGAATTGTTTAGCCTTGAGATCACGACTGTTTGCACGCGTGAGGCTATGAAAAAGTCAATACACACAAAATGCTGTGTGGGACTGACATAAGCTTAAAAAGTTGAAAGCTGGTTGGGTATACGGTTGCTATGTCCCCGCAGTGAGATCGACAGGCACTCTGGAGCTTCTTAAAACAAAAAGAGGAGGTGTGAAAAGTCTGTTTCCCATTTAGCCGCCAATGAGCGCATTTGTCACTAATGGGCATCGGAGAAAAAAAAAGTGCTGGGTCCAGAGTGTGAGAGGAAGAGAGCGGAGCGGCACACCACATGGAAAACTAGAACACAGAAGGCTTTGGCAGCGCCGCGCTCCTGCGGGGAATTATAAAAAATACACACAGCTACTACTGTACGCTCATTAAAAAGCCCTCAGTTTGTTCTAGTGGAGTGTCTTCTTCACGAGGAGAAAACATCCTGCAGACTGAACCTGAACCATTCAGGAACCCCGGGACCCGACTTTGTCTCGGCTCATCTGCACGCCCTCCACACTTAATCAATTCGCCACAGAAACTGTGAATAACTAAATTCTGGCGATGATCGCTCTGAGCAGATAGGCACACGCGCTATCCTTCCACCAATTACAGGAGGGGGGGGTAAAGTGCTTTGTGTAATATGCCGTGAATGGCGTGCCAGGTCCCCAATTACATTTAGAAATGTGTCCCGCCTGGAGATGAGTGTTGAATAATGAACGCAGCCTCCATTTCCACATATCAGACTCGAGGGAGGACTCAGGTCATTTCAAAACGCAGTAATTATCAAATATGTGCTTTGTGGGCTCCCAGTCTAAATTAATATCCAGAAATAGCTCTCCTGTGCAAATTGTTTCTTAAGGTAATAGCGGTTTGTTTCTGCAGGGGAATTTGTTTCAAGTGTGAAAGGCACGAGATTATAAATTAATGCAGTACTGCTTTTGTGCGACAGATGGCAACAGTGAGTCACTCTGGCATCTTTACGTGAGACAGTTTTTGATAGTTTTGCTAATCAGTTTTAAGAAAAGCCTGGTACGGTATCAAATAACAAGAATCAGTTTTCATTTATTTGTCCCTGTGTTTTACTGAAGGCAAAACGTGACTTTTCTGAAACGCTGCCACTGCGACTGCGCGCCACGCCTGTGATGAATAGTTCTTCTGCATATGCGTGAGTAGATGGATAGTCACAACATTAGCGGCCTCCAGAGTGTTCATTCATTCATTCATTCATTTAAAAAAATAAAATAGAAATCCGACTTATTTTTAAAACGTTGCTTTTTGAAAGTGAAAGTGAAACAAAAATGCAAAAGTAAGTGGAAAGTGAAGTACTTCATTATCAGAAGAACATTCAAACTCCACATACAACTTACCTTCAAACTTAATCTGGACCAAAACTTCTTATTTGACAGCGCTAACAACAATCCACACATGCGCTGCCGGAAATTTCTCCCATAAATATTTCATTCAAAATCGTCTCAGACCTTTTTATATTCGTTCCCCGACAGAGAGGGAGTCTAATTGGGACAGCACTCACAATCGTTTTGTTTTAAAATGCTCTCTGAATACAAGGTATACCAACTAAAACTGCTTCTCTTACAGTATTTCTTTTATAACACACAATAGGGACAAAAAAAAACTGTAATATTGATAAAGCTTGTGATTCTTAAAACTAAGCCTAATATTTATAAAGATTTTCCCAGCGTGCCTCTGTACCTCCGACCAAAGTCAACTTGATTTCTGGAATGTAATCAAATAATTTAATCAATCGATGACTATGTTTAACAATGAGTTAATTGCACAATGTTAAGTCAGTGAATTGTGAATATTAACACGTTTCTTCTTGTTCAAAATACTTTTGCTCTCTTGCAGAGCATGAATGCACAGTGCATGGAAACACAATTAACGTAATCTGTCAGTTTTTTGGCGATACGCATGTCTGATATGGCGATAACTATTAATTTGCAATGTAAAAGTTTTTTTTTTTTTTTTATCTCTTTGTATTGCACATGATGAATGAAGCGCATGCACAACAACAAGCAGGATATTAACACCAAGCACATGAATCAGGCCGGGAGGGAAGCATGCACCCGTCTATCGGGGATTTCCTAAAAGGTGATCGTACGCACACACACACACACACACACACACACACACACACACACACACACACACACACACACACACACACACACACACACACACACACACACACACACACACACACACACACACACATAAAGCAGGACGACGCACATCAGACCACACAGAAAGTGTAAAAACATCGGATAGTCACCAGAGATTAACTAAAAAAACATGTTCAATTTCCTGAAGGATCTCAAGCTCTCTAAAGACGTTTCGGACCTCATCTCTCTCTATGCACTGCTGTTTGTTCATGTACTTCATGGCGTACATCTTCTCTGTGTCCCTCTTTTGCACGATGCATACCTGCAGGAAACAATTACAGAACAGAGAGAGAGAGAGAGAGGGAGGGGGACAGAGTAAACACATTAGTACAAGGAAAAGAAAAAAATACATATTTAGACACTTTGCACATCCGATTTGGACGCGAATTTGTCAGAAAATAAACAGGGCTACATGGAGGCGAGGGACAGGAGCGTTGCATCACTGCTCAGGCGTCTGAGCCAAGTTTCAGGCTTCAGAAACGCGGCCACGCTGGCGAGCGAATAAAAACATGTTTTCAAAATAGCCCTCAGCATCCCTCAGCTGTTGATTTAATGCCGCCGCCGGGACGGATCGCCTTTACCGACGTGTAAAGTGCTGACGCGCCCTGCAGCGCTAATGAACTTTGGTCTCCAACACAGAAGTTTGTGGCGAGCAAATCACCTCATTATTTATTGAGTAACACGGTTTGTGGGTTTAGTTTTTTTTTCTGGCCAGGAAGTGGCTGACAAAGGTCAGGAGCCTGGGAGGCTGTTTGCAGTCGTCAGGTTCACTAAAGAGCAAAAATAAGAATATGTGCCTAATTTCCAGGCAAAAACTCAAGATAGTCTCGAAAAGGTCAGATTGTTTTGTGTTTTGCTCTCTCATGTAGAGTATTCCCAATTGGTTTTGAGAACCTTTCTTTGTGAAGTTTGGATATTGTGTGTGTGTGTGTGTGTGTGTGTGTGTGTGTGTGTGTGTGTGTGTGTGTGTGTGTGTGTGTGTGTGTGTGTTTGAAAAACGACCAGAAATCAGAAAAATAGAGTCTCGAGTTTGTCATTATCGTCTCCATCATATTATCACAGTACTTCTGTAGAGCAAGATCAGCTTCATGGGCATGGACATTTACAACATGCACAATGACAAAAATAAAAGAACACATTAACTCTAAAAACTGCAAGATAAGGAAAGTTGAAGTCACCAGAAGCTGTCCAGCTACAATTTCATAAAACCCGGATTACTGTATACTGTATATCTTATCCTGTATCACTCTTAAACAGGTTTACCTGGTAGACGAATCATAACGAGAGCTAAAATGTCGTTTCAGTTTTTTGGGCGAAAACAAAAGAGGGAGAAACATGTTTGTCATCCTGTTTTCTGATTGAGAAGAAATACCAATCCGGAAAAAAAACAAAGAAAAAGTATGGCTACAAAGATGTTATTCACTGTTTTCAGTTCCAACTATAACCTGGAACAGACAGATATTTTGTTAAAAATGTGATATCCACATCAAAATAAAAGATCATCTTGCAGTTTGAGGAAATGCTGCATGATCGTAGGTGTTCCTAATGTTATGGCTGATCAGTGTAAATGTGTTTAGTTTAGTTTTTATCTGTCTTTGAGGGGGGTTCATTCATTCATTTAGTTACCGTATATTCTGCTGCACTGATATCAGGCTTTATCGCTGTCATATCTCAGTATTAAATCTCCCCACAACAGGGATCGCTTCAGGGTATAGATGTGCCAATCAATACCACACATGGCACGTGCATTTTTAAAATAGCCACGAATCTCTGCTTTAACACGTCGTCACAGACTCCGGAAGATGGCAGGGTTTGGTCTGCAGGACTGAGGAGTGGGAGGAAAAACATCGACACAAACATATACTGTACAATAATATTTCACGTAAACAACGAGCCTGGCTTTAGTAACCTGGGATTAAGAGAAATGTGGAGCCTCGTCTGGATTTCTAATGGTTTGCTGCTTTGTTTGTCTGCTGGAAGTTTGTGTTGATTTTCTTTTTGAGACAGGAAGTGCAGCGCAGGGCCAGCAGGAACATCATTACTCATCCTTGTAATACATTTAAACTGCGCCTGCTGTGGTTGGGAGCTCCGGTGGGGGGTCAGGGTGGAATCTGATTACAGACCACCTGCATTTACAAGCGTGCGTTGCTTTTTTTTTTTTTTTTTCTATCTTAATTTAATTTGGTCCCCCCAGCCTCCCACCCCAATAACCCGACTTCCAGAGCGCGTGTAAACATAACTGCTCTGAAACCCTCACCAGAAGACAGAAATTGCACGATCACTCAATGTCGAGCTGCATCAGGGCTAAAAGCTGTGCTTATGACTCCGGCCCGGCCCTCCAGCTGGCCCTGCACGTCTGCTTGTTAGAAGTTGGAGTTGGTTGTACTGCAGCAAGCTGAACGCCTGCAGTTGTCATGGAGAACAGCATCAAAACATCAGAGGATCCAAATGGAAAGAGAAAAGATATTATGTGTCTGTGATTTCTTTTACTGGGAAAGACAGTGGAGCAGACACAACGAAACACTGACTGATGGGTCAGCGATGCAGAGGGCGAAAGCTAACGACCCCACAGAGGAGCATTAACATCAAAGCCTCGTAGTGCTGGTAAATGTGTGGCAATGTGAGGAAAAAGGGTTCTCCGTGTGTGTGTGTGTGTGTGTGTGTGTGTGTGTGTGTGTGTGTGTGTGTGTGTGTGTGTGTGTGTGTGTGTGTGTGTGTGTGTGTGTGTGTGTGTGTGTGTGTGTGTGTGTGTGTGTGTGTGTGTGTGTGTGTGTGTGTGTGTGTGTGTGTGTGTGTGTGTGTGTGTGTGTGTGTGTGTGCTTTTTCAATGTGTTTTGCACCTGAAAGTGGACTTATTTTTCTTCAGAATGAACACTGAAGGAAATAACGAAACGTGTTTGTCGTAGCGTGTTTGTGTCGGGCTGCATGAGGCTCGTAGGCTGAAGTGAGTTTGGCATTGGAGCAGCAAACTTCGAGGAAGGCAGTAAAAAACAGAAAATAGGAACATTGGCTCTCATATGCTGGCTCTCATTTCTAAAAAGATACTTGTTAGTCTGTAAAGTAGCTCTGAATTTGTCATTGGAATTCCGTTTCTGGTTAACAGGAGTTTAGTAACGGCAGTTTCAGCGAACATTAATGCTCGGGGCTGCACGGATGTGTCGTGGTTAATATTCTGGACTCGATGCATAGAGGGTTGCAGGTTGGAGTTCGGGGCCTTTCTGATGTCTCTACCTTGTCCGAGTGTGTGTGTGCGCGCGTGCGTGCGTGCGTGTGTGTGTGTTTTTGCTCTGTCCGAGATGAATCCTGCCGTCACCTCCAGTTCGCTGGCAGCGACTCCTGCAGGCCTGAACTGGATGAAGCTGTAGAGAAGATGGATGGAGGGACTGGTTGCTCATTACACAGTTACTGAATAACCTACCAACACAGTGTCCAAACTCACCGTGGCGCAAACTAAACTGGTGGAAGAAAACAACGCCTCAGTTCGTTTGCAGGACAACTTTGGTGCAGTTCAGTGACAGACTGAAGAAGCACCATGTCCTCGGTGAAGTTTGTACCTGATGTGCACAATGGAGGAAATCCTGCTGCAGTTTTGACTCTTGTACATTTCATAGGCTGTAAGTGATTCTTGCCTGTAAATAGAACTCTACGATCACAAGTCACATCAGCTGAGTTTCCTATGAAATGTGAAAATGTAATTTTGACAGCAGCAGAGAAAATGCCATCTCTCACAGCCACCCAGGATATAAAAGACCCCACATGAGATACTACAAATATAGATTATAAATATAATAACATATAAGCGATTGATCATTTTGAGACTCGACAATAGAGCATAATGAACCAACTTTGACACTGCTCGCTCTAATACACAAGAGAAAACACTATACTGTATATTCCACCTTCTGTGTGGTGAAGACCTTTGTGTATAATCTTTTGCAAATTGCATATTGGTTTTTGCTAAATTGAAGCATCCACAGAAGCTCTTCTCGCAGGTTTGGTCATTACAGCCAGACAGATGGCTGGTTTACGCAGCACTCCAGTGCACAGCAAAAAAACCAAAAAGAAACCAACCCCAAAACAACCCTCTCCGATCGTCATTTTCTCATTTGTTGACTCTTTAATTTCTACAAAATTGCCAATAGGACGAGTATTTCTCCATCACTTCCCTCCAGATGGATGTTTGTGCAGCTGTGCAGATGCAAGCTTTGACATTTTTCAACAAAATGAGCCTCTGAAACGAAAGTTTAAATTACAAATACGGATGGAAAAGAGTTTCTATGGCGGATTTCTTTGCAGCAAGTCATCCCCCCCCCCCCCCCCCCCCCCCCCCCGCACTTGATTTAAAGGGAAGGAAAGAAAGGTTTGAAGAAACACCAAGTCAAATGAGGTGTTAAAATACACATTACGTGAGTAGTGACAGGAGGAAAGCCATTACCGTGCAAAACACCAGCTACTTCATTGTGCTCACGGTTTCCCCTCCAGCACAGAGCTGCAATGTCTGCCAGCAGTGACTCGCCGGCTTCTCTTAGTTCTACCGCCTGGATCTATTCCAAGTTCAGATTCCCTCTACTTCTGTCACTTCCATCAGCTCATCACAAGTGAAGCTCATCAGACCGGCTCCTTCTGCCTCGCCGAGTGTCAGACGATACTGACGGAGGCCGAGGCCGGCCACACCGACCGTCCTCCCAGCGCCGCTGACCTTTTCTTATCAGCTTCAGGGTTTTCAAAGCTGCACGTGGTGATAACTGTGACTTTCTTCAAACTGACTGTTGGTGGACTTGACAACAGGAGTTGGCACATTTGACAGGATGTGGAGGGAAAAGACGACTCGATAATGAAATGTTAAAAAGCATCAAAACGAAGCTTTGGGTATTCTTCACATTGTGGATTTCTACCAGAACAACGATTTACAACAAAACTGAAGATTAGATGTGAAGTGAGAGGATGGTGAAAAGATGAAGCCATAAAAACTGAAATTAAATCAAAGTAGAGGTTAAGCTTAGGCCTCGTTTACGTTTAAGTAAAAATACATCGTTTTCAGGTTTTCTATAGAAAGGTTTCATGTTTACATAATGTTTTGAATATGATGTCTGTTGACACAGAAACGGCTGAAACACTGAAAACGATGTAGTTTTCATGTTGGGCCACAAGTTGGTGATGTTTGTTTTTGTAATGGAAACACACACACACGTGCACAGACAACAATTTGCTATAAACATTAACAATGGAGAGTCCATGGACAAAAATCTGGACGGACGATGAAGTTGAATGGTTTTTTCCGGGTGACTCTCAACTATAAAACCACCCAGTTCCAGGAGACTATAGACTCTGAGTCATGACTCTCTGGAGGCAAATGTTGTTGTTATTGTCCATCTACTCGCCTATGTGCAGAAGAATTATTTACTATGACCGTGATGCGTATGTGCAGAAGCAGTGTTTCAGAAAAGTTGTATTTCTCCCGTTTCCATGGAGACGGAGTCGGGGCCTTTACAAAAAGTTTTGTTGTCATGGAAACGGAAACCCTAAACAATTTAGCATTTTTACTTGAAAACATTGTCTTGTTTAATACTCTTTTTTTTTCTTAATTCAAAATCCAGACAATTGAGCATAAAAGGGGATATTTCCCTCTCCGGCCTAATTTGGTGGTCATTTTGTCTTTTTGTTTTGGCTTCCTGTGATATGCAATTGGATTTAAGCTGCGTCTTTTTTGAATTTAATGAATTGGACCAGTTGAGAACTGCACTCTTGTACCACCTTGTGATTAATAGTTAGAAAAATGTATTTCACCCTGGTAATGTATGCAGCTTCTTACTTCACAAATAGATGATAAATAATGTTTCCCATGTGTTAATGTATGTCTAATGGTTGTGATGTCAACACTACTTAAAATGATCACGACTATGCTTTTGTCTATAATTGTGCAGCCCGGCTGTGTGTGATATTCTCCACATTATTGTCGCCATCACTCACTGCTGTCCATTGGTATTCATGCCACATAATAAAAACTCCCACTATGACACCGCCGAGGAGATAAAACCCAAACTAGGTGTTCAATACAAACATTTTTTAAAAAAGCCTGAATTTCAGACGGAGAAAAAAAAACTAAATTGCCTTTTACCAGGTTAGATCCACGCGTCCTGTTATCGTATTTCGAGTCTCACTATCACTTCAAACAAACCTCATATCTCCCTTTCTGCCCCTTTTTATGAGCCTTGGGCAGGCTGCCGTGCAGCTCCAGGCCCTCCCTTTTTCCATCGCTCGCACTGAGCTCTGAACAGACCCACTTTCTCTCAGCCAGGCCAGCCTGTGCCATCTGCACAGCGCTGGAAGGTAAATACACCCTGTAAAGAGACTTTTCCAAACAATTCTTCTGCTATTAAGACAAATGAGTCTCATCTTTCTGCTGGAGTTAAAAAAAAAGGAAAAAAATAGAAAATGAGAAAAGAGGTTTGAATTTAGAGACAGTAGCTTTCAGCTCTCTTTGCAGAGTTGTTGAGGAGACGCTGGAGGGACTCTGCCGTCAGCCACAGTCAGCTGGGATCGGCGCCAGAGCTTTAAAATGACCCTAAAACTTTAGGTGACACTCAATGAAACACTCAACCCTTATGGACAAATAATTTTCTTCTCACTCCTGTGTTATGGTTAGTTTGGAAAAAAATATATCAGGAAGTTATGAAATAGCCAGATAAAGCATTAGAGCTGTATAATAGATGGATGGACGGTGTATAGAAGTAGAGTAAATCTCTCCAGAAAGCTTAAAGCCGCCACGCTCTCCATTCACCTGACGAATCAAGTGTCAGTTCCAGATAAATGAGCGACAGATGAAGACAACCATCGTATCCTGATGAGTGGAATTCACTGGTGGCGAAACACCATTACATTTGTTTTCTATTAATGACATCAAACACAATTTTCCAGGAGATGTGACCTGCTCCGCTGACAGGAGTGTTTCAGAGAAACGGTTCCTGCGCTCGCCTCCATCACCACGCCGCTATAATGACTTTTTTTTTTTTATCAAATGCAAAATGTTCACTGAAGTGGATGATACTTTGTATTAAAAGCAGGATTCACACAACAGAATGATAAATGGATGAAATCTAATTACTCGAATGACGAAAATGATGTTAAAATATGTAAAAAGAAATCTCGGGGTGGAGATGGTGATATTGGAATAAAGTAGCACTCATTTCATGCTGTCCTCATTCTAAATATAAATATCTATCGTAAGTCTCGTCATACGGTCTAACAACATCCCACTCCGTAAGTCCTCACTTTTATTGCCACCCGTTGTTCCTTTGATGTCCTTCAATAATGGAGCTTGTGTGAAGCAAGTTTTTAATTTGTGCTCATTAATCAGCTCTAATCGCCTGTCAAACACAATTTCAAAATGCTGCAAATCGTGTTGAGAATCTGGGTCATTTTCACTCAGTGATGTTATTTTTCATGGTTTTAATACCGGACTTATGCAGCTCGTGTTGGCTGGCATTGCCTCCATGCTGCTTGAAACGACATATCTGCATTTTTCATGAATACTTACAAGTAAGATCTGAAGAGATCTGAGCAGCGGTCACACTATTTGCTCCAACGCAAGGATAAATACAAACGGTCTCAGTGTGAAAACTCACTTGTCTAAAAGCAGCTAAAGCCTGTTTATTCTGCACCTGTCCTCATTCGTCACCTACAGCTGTAACCTTCACTACTGCTTGGCAAAAAAAATAAAAAATGACTTTTCATCCTTTATTTTCAGTTTGATAAAAACCAAGTTCCAACACAGAAACAAAGCTGAACACATTAGAGTCAAGACCTGCACAAAAATGGTAAAAAGATCAAACTATTTCCAGATTCCCAGGTCCAGATGAACTTTAGTTTCTCTGAGAGGCAGTTCGTGACGCAGCCAGCAGTAAAACATGAATAACCGAGACAAAATTTGTACATCACACATACATATACAAACAGCTAATAAACAGACCTATATCAGTGGGAACAAGAAAAGTTCTGTAATCTGTTGGATTCGCACGTTGGTCGTGCAGCCCAGTCGTTTTTCAGGGTTTTGCTTCTGTACAAGTCAGTCCAGATTGTTGTTTCATATTTTATCTACACTTAAAATAAAACTTCTTGTGCCATCAGTAGGATCACATTTCTCTTCAGTATTTTGTGTCAAAAATGATGGAGTAGAATTCAAAATGCCCAAAACACAACCCCCCCCAAAAAAAAGACCAAATAAAGTTAACAACTCTCTGCCGGGGAAATGTTGCTTGAATGCTCGGGAGCTTTGTGCTTGGGATTCATCCCACCAAATAACAAACACATTGACATCAAATACTCAAGTATTGTGTTTATCGGACCATAAGTTGCACTGGACTATATGTCAAAGAATGTGTCATGAAGAGGAAAACCAACATAAGTCCCAAAAATTTACAATATTAGACAAGTATGCTGTGTAAGAAGTGGCCATTGTAACTATAAGAAACTCATTTTGCATTGATTCACTTTTACCTGTCAATACTGCTCTGACTTTTTTGCAGCAGCATAAACAGGTATTCCATATTTTAAAACACTGCATCTCCCAGACAATCAGATCTCACATTGTCGGCCGTCTTCCCCTTTATCACCAACTTTATCTGGAATCCTCAGGAGCCCGTCACCACAGTGAAATTATGACTTTTTAAAAAGGATTTATTCATTTATTCATAGAGTATATTAGCAATTCAATGTATTAGAGCAGTTTAGTACAAGGCGGGGAAAAAAGAAAGTAACAATTTTGGGTGCGAGAGGTGTGAGGCCGAATGTTTTGTGAGCTATTTGCATGTGAATGGAGACATTTTCACCCAGATTGAAATCGGCGGAGATGGAAGATTTAGGCCACGCCGCAGACACACGCAGAAAGCGATACCTTCGGAGAGCGTTTCTCTAAGAGCTGTAATGCACGCTAAAGTGTCACTAATTAATTCTGTAACATTATCTCCAAAATGCTAATGGTCAGCCCGAGTCAGCCCAGCCCAGTCCACACACACACACACACACACACGCGAGGCTTTTGCTGTTAAATTCTAATTTAGGAACACCTGCTATTCAGATCGTCTTTGGATATTTGTCAGAGATAAAGGTCATTTTGTTTTCTAACTGGCAGGGTGGGAGCTGAAAGGCGAGTCTGATGACGGTGCCAAGTCGTCGGTCCAGCTGACGGTCTGTGCATCTGGCGAAAGAGCTGGCTGATACTCTGGCACGCTGACCAGATCACACTCTGGATTCACCAGCCTGAAGACAGCATGACTCATCCAGCCGGACCAAAAAAAAAAAAAGATACTGATTAATAAACAAGTTCCAGCCTCAGAAAAAGCTTCATAATCGCCACTATAGTAATTGGTCATTTTAATTAACATTCATTTGAAGTACTTTGTATGGTCTTCAATCACAGTAAACGTTAAAGTTAATAACGTATTGTTCTCTATGTGGTTTCATTACAAAAACAAAGGGCGCCGACTCATGGCCCTACATGGAAACTACATTGTTTTCAGTGTTTCTGCCATGTCCATGTAAATGGACATCGTTTTCAGAACGTTGTCATGTAAACGTGAAACTTTTCTGAAATAAAAATGCAAAAATGAAGCTTTTCTTGGAACGGTGCATTTACAGGACCTTAGTGAAGGGCTTATAGTGAAAATGCTGCTAACAGTTTAAAGGTCTCTTGAAGTTTTATAAAAATGAATTACATTTCTTAAGGATTTAATCCACCTCGAACGATGAGCTTTGAAAGAGTAGGAATAGAAAAAAATAAAATAAATGTCCATTAAAAGCAGCTCTCACTCCTGAAATATTTGACATTCGTTTTTATAGATTTTTAATTGTCTTTTCTGTTAGAAATTCATAATTTTTCATATCATCACTCACATTTATTGTTTCAAGAATGATGTTAGCGCTTTGCAACGCTTGAGAAAATGATGCTATATATTGTTATTTCTTTGATGTTTATGTACTTTATTTTTATACGGGAAGTCTGAAGAGACTCACTTTGGCAAAACATTAGCTTTTTTTTTTTTTTTTAAAGGACATTTCAGGTAATTTGTATTAGGTTCAGTTAAGAGTGGAACAACCGTGAACATTTTCAACAAAACAAGTATTTTTCAAGGTAATTATGATGTGTTGTTACTGCTCTGGCAAATTTTATTTTATTTTTTAATTAAACTGTGGTATATTTGATTTTTTAACTTGTGATTTTGATTAGTAAGACTTTTTTTGTTTCATTTATTTTTTTTCCTATTTATATGGTAAATGCTAACTGTTAGAATAGCTTTTGGTGGCACTGGACAATAAGAGTTAGTAAACACAATTTTCATTATGTCTTATTTTGACTGTCAGGCAGTCAAAATATTCTGAAGATACTTTTCACGTGGGATATTACATGAAAGCATCGCCTACAATTTGTAGATGTTCCAGCATTTCCCTTCATTTCCACAGATTTCTCTCATATTGGAGATGTGTAACTTTAGAGAAACTTGTTTAACCACAGCTCCGAGTGTGCCGCTGTGTTTTCCAGCCCCTGTATTTACATACAGAGCGTGAGTGATGCTGGCTGTTCCAGTCCAGGTGGCAATGAATTCAGCGCCGCGGCTAACAGTCGGCTCTTTTCTCATGCACCACAGAACTTGAATGGCGTTGCGGTTAATGAGCAAACACAATCGGAGGGGAAAAACAACGAGCCGGGTCCAGAGTTGACGCTCCGCCTCTGGATCGCACGTCTCCGGACGACAGCGCTTGGCTCGGGGGCGAGATGCTGTCACAGCGTTTGGCTGTAATCTCCGACCACCAGCTGCGCGCTGCACCTGTTTATCTCTCCAGAAGAGAGCTTTTCTGAGGTGGTCAGACACACATGCACATTAAACATGAAGGTGGGAGCTATTGATTCGTGGGGAGGCGGTGTTGGAAGTACAGATGTGTTTAAAGGCAAAGACGAAGGCACCTGAAGCCACAGATGAGAGCACCTGTCGACAGAGGGGCGCCAGAAAGACCACCTCACCTCACCGATACTCACTGTGGAAACTATTTATCCATGAACAATGGATACAATGGATCGGCCAATGGCGAACTAAAATTGCCCATTGTAGACAAAGTAACTTTATTAAACTACATTATTAAAGTGTAATCAACACAAATGACAGAATACAACAGTTGGGTAAATGTGTGTTGTAATCAAGACCACCTAACAGGACCAGAGCATCCCAAGACCAAGACAAGGGGATCCCCAGACCAAATCAATACCAAGACTTTAAGGGGCTGAGGCCTTAAAAAATGTGCTCTAAAAACTGGTCTCGAGTACTACTGGGTAGGTAAAGATCTTGTCTATGTACAGATGCATTGTTTTTTGGGGGTATTTTTATACTGAAAATCCAGATACATGGTTGAGTATCATTCTGCAACAGTGACAAATAGGAAAGACATTAGAGAAACATATTTTGACATGGGAAATCTTCATTAAAAGAGACTTAAATGTCATAACTGAAACAAATAGGCTATAATTAGGACCAATTCATTTGGAAATAAAAGGGAATAGTGGACATATTCATTTATTATGGATACAGATCAGCACTCAATAGATTGCGGTTACATTTTTTTTAAACTGCTCTAGAACATTATTGACAAGTTATTGACTTTATTGTATTTCTGACATTACTGGCTGCTACAGTCATCGTTAATAGTTTTGAACTCCAAAGCATGAATCAGATAAAATCTTTTATCCGTGTTAAAAAAGCAGAGTAGCTTATAAGTTTGTTGTTTCCTGGAGGTAACAACGTCTACAGGGTCGACCAGGAGCCGAGCAGCCACACAGACACGATCCACCAATGAACAACACACTGACACACCCCCGCCACTCTAAAGCAGTCTTCAGTTACTCCCTGAAATCTTCTCAAAGGTTTTTAAGTCTCCCTAATGAGGCAATGCAGGCAGCAAAACTAGCAATAACTCAACGGCAACTGATTAATAATTCAATGATTTGTACTCATGGGATCATCGGGCACTGGCGGTGAAAACTGGTCAGATTTCACAGACATGCGAGACAATGAAAGCAAATTTGTTCTGTTTTCTCACGAGTTCATTCAATTTCTTCTTCATTGTGGGCTTGTGTAGTGAAGTGATTTCCAAAGTGTGGGCTGCGGCACACTGTTGGCCCCTGAATGTACTAGCAGTGGACTGTGAGAGAGATGCATTCAAATTAGCTCACAAAAAGTTCTCTTATTTTGGAAGTGAGTTTGGAATAACTCAGAAATAATTTACCAATGAATATTTCAATTGAAAAGTTCTTTAAAAAAATACTTATCTTATTCTGTATATAACATAAATGATGCCTTTTTCTTCCTTGACGTTAGTTCCCCGATGACCGTAAAACTACACCTTGCATGTACTAAGTGGGCAACACACTTCAACAAAATACAGTTTTTTTGAAAAGAATGTTTGAAGAAAATTCATCTTAATTTGATCACATTGTGGATTTCTTTCAGGCTAGTTTTTGTATGTACGTCCCCTGAAATCTTAAGATATGGATATTTTTAGTTTTTTCAATTAAAAAAAATAAATCCACTCCAATTTTGACAATACAGCTAAATTTTAGACTTTTGTATGGGTACTTTTAAAGAATACAGCATAAATGTAAATTGTTCAACCTTTACATTCCCTTTAGTAAACCAAAATATCTATATGCTTGCCATAAATGGTTTAAATACCATTTAATTGGCCCCAGACTCCAAGTTGCGTTTGTGGATCAAGTCGCCAGAGGACTCTCGGAAATCCATAAATAGAAGCAGCCAAATTCACACACAGACTGAGAGAGACTTACCAACTGAAGCACATAGTAAATAAGCAGCCATTTTAATATATGGATTGTGATTGCAGTTATAAGAGCGAATGCATTTGCGCGTGAACTAAAAGTTATTTCTGTGACAATATGCAATACTCTATAACTTCCTAAATGCATTTTTAATTTATTTTTGGAGCAATCTGATGCTATGTTTACACAACAACAATGGTGGACATGCTTTGATATGCTTGGACCCACTCATTCTGGAGTTTCAGCTCTTTTCCATTCCCTTCTTTGCAAAATAAATCCCAAAGGTTTATCTTTTGTCCCACAAATTCACATCTCTGAATGTGTAAACAGTTTGGATGGTTGCAGATGAGTGTTTTTGCTTGTTTGTTGACCCACATGATGGTGGGTAGTGCTCGCCCTTTTGAGGACAGTATTTCAAGGTGAATGTTGTTCCCGAGTATGTTTTTCTCCCGCAAACAGTAAAATAAAAAAACACTTCTTAGAGGTTAATTGTTGACACTCCGATGGTGCTTGTCTGTCTCTCTCTGCGTTTGCTTTGTGATGAACTATCAAGGGAGAAGATGCAAACCGTGTGCAGCCCGGACTCGTTCGTGAAACCATGAAGCAACAAGACGCAAACAATCCCCTGAAACTCGATGTGGCCCGTGTGCTGGTGTGACCCCTCTACTGCGGAGAATAATTATATATTCCACTGAGATGATGCAGGCGGCGATAACTCCTACCTTTTCTACCCAGTCGTCGCTGCATGAGTGGAGGATGTTAATTCAGAGGGTCACTGGATAATGATTTCACGGGGCACTGGAGAATTCGCAATTAAAAAAAAAAAAGATTCATTATCTCGACCAGAAAGCATTCGATTTGGGCGGGGAGAGAGGAAAATGTTTCTGAATGTCACCAGCATGAGTCCGGCGTCTGTATTTTCATGCAGGTAATTCTTTTTGCTTGGTTTAATTAAACCCAAGGGGCGCTTTCTGTTTCAGATTCATTAAAACTTCACCTGGACTCGGGGTGCCCAGAGGTCAGAACACAATAATAAGCTCCATGTGAGGCAACTTCAAGATGAACAGCGCTTTGAGGCCGGAACCTTTTACCTGAATCCAGAGTTATAAATTCACCTCTGGAGAGAAACTAGTGGAGCAGGGTGAGACTGACAGGCCTGTAGGGGAGCGCCTGGAACTAGGCTCAAAATAGGCAATGGAGAGTTCATTACTACCCTTTAATATTGTGCTTCATCCGTCACTGAGGAGAGATTATGCCCTACAGAGTAACACTCTCTTAGTCAGGCCCTTCACAGCATATGCCTCAGACATTCATGAAACCAGTAAGGCAGTGCTTCGTATGAGAAACCAACGGGCCAGAGCGTCGAGTCCCTCTGAAGGACACCTGGCGTACAGTAGCAATTGAATCTAATGGCAGTGGGAGTAAACCTTGGCACCAGCACTCTGCGGAGTGAATTATGTTTTCAGAGGCATTAAGAAATGATTAATGGTATGTAATAACACAGCTGGACTATGTAAGATTATATTATATGAGAATAGAGTATGTAAAGGTTGTGGGTTGTCACTATGAGGCACGCTATATCAACTAAAGTGTCGGTCTTCAGCTGTTAATCATGGAAATTAGGTGTTTCATTCTGTCAGAATGAGGTCAAGTTGCGCCCCGTGCAGGCTGCCCATACAAACATTAGCGTGAAGGGCTCATTGAAATTCACCATAGGTCAGCAACAAGACGCACAAATTAATTTCTTTCCTCCTGCATGTTGGCGAGTGGAAGCGTTTAGAAGCCGAAGCAACACAAAGCGCCGGAGCGAGGTCACCCAGCACTGAGGTAAAAGCTACCAATGCTCCACTGATTCAATAAATGCCGTTTGAAAACTACTCTGGCATTTATGTAAACACTAAAAGTTTGAGCCGGGAGCTTCACGGCGTGAGCCCACATGGCTGAGCAGCTGCATGCAAAGCTAATATCTTAATTCCCGGAGCAGGATGCAGTGGCAGGATGCAGTGGCGTGAAACATGCCGCCACAGGACTTTGGAGAAGAGTGACCGATCAGGCTTCTCTATCCAGCACTCTGAATATGGAATAAAAGAAATGGAGCAACAACTCTCCACAGTGCCAGCATTGCACATTTAGTGTAGATTATTCAGTTGATCATCCATGATGTGAATCTTCTCCTACAGCACACCGCAGGTGTTCTCCTGGACTGAAATCCAGTGGCTATGGAAGCTTTCTGAGACAAGTGAACTCATCGTCATGCTGTACAACAGATGTCAGGGACAAGTTGAGCTTTCTGACGTGGTGCGTTCATGTGCTGGAAGTATCCATCAAAAGGCGATACACTGTGGCGATGGACATGCTCAGCAACAATACTTAAGGAGGCTGCAGCGTTTTTAAGAAAAATCTCATCCACATGGATCCTTGGTTTCACGTCGTTCCATCCAGACTGTCACCCTACAGTCTGAGGTTTTCAAGTGGGAAAAGAAAACTTTCATTGAGTTTTGGTTTTCAGTTTACATGACAACGGTGCTCGTAACCACTAAAAACAAAATTGTATGTGTGTGTGTGTGGTTTCATTACAAAAAAAAACCAACAGCGCCATCAATTCCAGCATTTCTGCCATTTCCAGGGAAACTGACCGTGTAGACGCAAAACCTTTCTGAAACAAAAACACAAAAACGATGCTTTTTTACTTGGCGCGTTGCGGTGTAATCAGGTCCTGAATGTGACAGCAGACACCGAGACCCCTATTGTTTGGTTTCGATGAGCTTGTGAGAACTCGAGCTTCAGTTTTCTCTTCTTACCTGACAAGAGTGACACCCGGGGTGATCTTCTGCTGCTGTAGACCAGCAGCTCCAAGGTTCATCGCGGTGAGTGATCAGAGACATCCTGCTTGTATAGTTTGATAAAGTCAGTCTGTGTCTTACCTATTTCCCTTATCATCTTAGCACTGGCGATTATTTTCTCCATTCTATACATACATTATGTAAATATAACAGACTCATGGACTTCAAAACAAACTGTAGAGAAGTCATTTTTTCAGTGCTTTTTAAAGCTGATGGTATAGATGACACAGCAAAATGCAGATTTTCTAGTCTCCCTCAGTGAGAGGTACAAATTAACAATGTGCGAAGAATCTGCACTAAACTCAGTTGAAAATTCAAAGGACAGTGTCCTCATTAGTGTTGGGAGAACGTAGGCAAACGCAGTCGGAATGAAAGAAAGGCGAGCAACAAAGTAAATAATAGTAAGTAGGAGTATACACAGAATGATGGCTGAATACCATTTAGCAGATTAAGTTTTTACTTTCTGGCTCTCTGCCATTATAATATAACGTGTGTGTGTGTGTGTGTGTGTGTGTGTGTGTGTGTGTGTGTGTGTGTGTGTGTGTGTGTGTGTGTGTGTGTGTGTGTGTGTGTGTGTGTGTGTGTGTGTGTGTGTGTGTGTGTGTGTGTGTGTGTGTGTGTGTGTGTGTGTGTGTGTGTGTGTGGTCAGTGTTAAACTCTGCACAGTAAACTGAGAGATGCTCAGGGTGCAAACAGAATCAATAAAAAGACAGATTGCTAGAAACTATCCAATACAGAAATGTAGAGATGTGTTTCCAAAAAAAAGAACACGTCAGTAGGTGAATGATATATATTTACATCTCACTCATGCAATAATTCAATTGTTACACTGGAAGTTGTAGTGAAGCCATTTATAGCCATGCACATCCATGACGTTGGGTGAGGCATGAGGCAAATCAAGGTCATCAGTCTATCGTCCATGTAGCTTGGCGAATCCCTCAACGACACTCGACTTAAAATATTTAGTTATAGACAAATTAAAAGAAGGTGCACATAGAATCTTCATCTATAAGATCAGTCACTCATGCCAATTCAGCTCATAAGCATATCTTTGGATTGTGGAAGAAAAAACATGTAACCCCCCCCCCCCCAAAAAAACCCTCCTCCGTCCGCCTGCAGGTTGCAAACTGGAACATTCTTGCTGTAAAGTTACTGTACAAACCAACAGACACCACATGCACACACTCAAAACTTCCGCTTCTGAAGCATTGGCTCCAACACTGCAATTAACTACAGTTTGCATCATTGATGTCTCTGTTATTTGTATTGCAATTTGGTGTACAAGGTGTCAACAAAGGTAAAACAGACCAATGGCAACTTTTCAGAATTCCGTCCAGGGATCTTAAAACGTCACGTACGTCCCCAGCTCACTTGCACACAATATCTTCTGACTTGCGAAAAGTGGGAAATAATATTTTTGTAAAACAGAAATAAATGAATCGCCCTTTGTAACTTTAAATGGGTACATGAAACAAATAATCCTGGTGTCCGAATTCAAAGCGGTTGCATCATCCGGGGGAGTCAGTGCCTCTATGTCCAAAAAATATTGAGATAACTCCAAAACGAATAATGAAATGGGGACACATACAAGTCGGGGAAAAAAAACTGTTCCAAACCAGCAAAGAGACCATGAAGTGCTTTTACCGGTTCAAACCTTATCTCAATTTCACCTCAATGTGGAAAAATGTGAGCCACTCTGACCGGACATCAACTTTCCGTTTCCATGTTGACTCCTTCGGTACAATGATGATAACCCACAGTTCCAGTTCATCTAAACCGTCATCACAGCCACTTTCTTTCACTTGGAACAAGGAGACATCTTAATCTGGGAGAATGTCACTACACTCTCTGACCGAGGGCTCATGTGCTAACAGAGTGGGCGCTCATGACGATGACCTTTCTATTGCACAAGCACAAGTTGCATGTGATTCTGAAGGAGGTTTATAGACAGGGTCCAAAGGATCAGTAGCACTGGTTGTCTGAGGACAGTGTTGAGATTAGAAGAGAGCAATATGGATGACTGCTGCATCATAAGGGGCTTCGTTCTCAACCAACATGAATATGACCTCCTGCTGTTCCTACAACAGATTTTAATCACTTCTTCTTTCATCTTTCTGAGGTCCTGTTTTACACAAGGTTTTTAAGTGAAAATGGAAAAGCTTCATTGCATTTTTTGATGCCCATTTGCATGACAAAGGTACTTGCAACTATTTTAAAACCACTCCCAAGGTGGAATTTTTCAAAAACACCCTGACTTTGTCTCTGTGTGAACGGAGGAAAATGCAATCGTATCTTGGCATGCTAATTACGTAGTTTTGAGCTATACTCCCATCTCCGTGTAAACGGACATCATTATCAAAACGTTGCTGTATAAACGCTAAACTTTGATGAAAGTAAAATGCAAAAAAACCTGATGCGTTTTCAGTTAAACGTCACTTAAACAGGGCCTATGAAAGGACTCCACACTTCTTTTTGGTGTTTGGGCAGTATGATACTTTTGGTAGACAGACGCTCATTTCAATGCAGTGTTTACATAAACATCATACTTGATCTCTGTATGTGGATAAAGGGAGTACAATGTTACAGATATGTGTTTGTAGGGTAGGTTGCTGGGTCTGCTCTCATGTATGACTTTAAGATACTGTGACCGGTTTAACAAATGAAGGTACAGCCATGTCTGAAGTCATGTCAAAAATTAAATAAATCACTCTTCGTAATTCTGCAGTATTTATACGCTCTGTTAATATCATTTTTCATTTTCTTTTTTGCTGCATTCATGCAGTTTCTACTTAAATCCACATGGAGACATTAGAGTCTGAAAAGTGACTTTACACGCTGGATAATGGGTTTTTATCAATCAGAGGAATACAAAATGCAGATTAGCCTGCAAACTACAGCAGCAAGCAATGCTGGAGGAGAAGGAATTGTGCTGAGAAATAAACTAAATATAGGAGTGAGAAAAATATCCTCTATGGAAATGCATGTGGCACTTTGGTTACCATGGAGTTGAGGAAGTCCCAATAACTGTCTCAAGAGGTGCTTTGTACAGGGAACGAGATTGGATGTTATTGTCCAAATGATGCAGTAACCATCTGTGGTAGTCAGGTTTCTTCATTCCATCTTAACTTCTCTTTGTCTAACACTGGTGGAATTTGTCTCAAACAAAATCTTCTGTTTGACTAATGCGTGAAACTGTAGCTCTGGACTGTGACCACGCTTTTCTGTTTTGGGTCATTCACTGCAAATCCTTTGATTCTGGTTCAGCAGTTCAATAGTCGAGTTGATGAGTGAATCTAGATTTGTGGATTTTATGTATCTAGAGATTTATTTGACATGCTTCTCTAAATTTCTTACTCCCTCTTACATGCATTCCTGAATCGGTCGACTGTATTGAAATATCAACAGGCATCAAACACGAGGAGCCACTTGTTCTAGTAACAACTCAAGAGTTTCTCTCACGAACAATGTCCAGAGAAAATCGGTTTAAATGCTGATTATGCAGCTATAAGGTCAAAGTCTCGGGACAGACTCTATTACCAATGTTCAACCTTCACGAAGTATCAGGTAGAAAGTTATCTTTGGGAGTCGTGGTCCGATAAGGTTTCAGAGCAAACTGACCTATAACTACTGTCTGTGTCCTTGTCTGCCCAACCTTCAGGCAGGAATCTCAACCTCGAGGAAAAAGTTATTTCTCTTTTCATAACTTTGAAACTTTTATATGTTTTAGTTCAACCTCCAACTCTTTTCTTACCATATAAATCTTCCTCTACTTGGTCTTAATGTGAATGTTTCTTGAAAAACAAACTGCTGTTATTCAGTGCTTATTATTGGAACATCACAAAAAGCTCATTGTTGAGTATCTAAGTCGAGCATCACTGTTGATTCCAGAGGACGGCTGCTATAGATTACCCGCCCACATCCCTTCTCCTCTTTCAAATTCAGTGTTTCTGTTACAGTTTGCTGTCCTATCGCTTGTTGTCAGAAGGTCTAAAGCTCCGGGGACGGCTGGGCTTGCAGCAAGGAGAAAAAGGTTGGTTGGTAAATTCAGTGGACGCAGTCAGGAGGCAGCGCATTTTCTGTTTTTCTAGGTCAGGTAAGTGCCAACTCGGCCAGAAGCCTCCGACTGAGGCACATTCGGCGAAAACAAGTACGGATACAAGACCGCAGCCTTGGGGGGGAGGGGAGGGAGAAAGAGTGCACCTTATGTCTTTCCACTTAGGTTCACTAGAAATATACTATACATTAAGCAAAGACATCCATCAGTCCCCTCAGGTTAACTTCCTGAGCGCTCGTCCTTAGCGAGTCCCAGTTGATAAAGTGTCGTACGGGCGCCGGGTAACCTCAAAACACGTGAACACATGACACGCTGCTACACACACGCGCCGCTCTCTCTCGCCAGGGCTTCATTTCAGAAAGGAGTTGCTTTGAGAGAGGCGAGGGAGGCAAACACACTTTCAGGGTCTGATAAACATGTCATCCAGGGAGAAGGAGGAATAATTTGCACTTTCATTTGGTTCATTCCGCTGGATGTCTCCCCGCTCCACAGCGGCTGCCGTCAGCCTGCAGGAAATGAAAGTGTTTACTGAGCTTTGCCATCCATTTGCTGAGCTCCAGGATGCACTATTACAGTAGGCAGGGCCGTTAATAAGCACGGTCATGGGTTGGACGTCTGAAACTGAGCTCGGCAAAATGAAGGTTCGTGGTGCAAAAGGAAGTAAGCTGGTGCTTTCAGCTCATAATCTCATCTACAGATAAGCACATAAAGTAACATTATTTCTGTTTAGACGAGCAGCATGAGGAAATCAGGGCCCTAAAGGACACTTTCATAGAGAAACATTCATTCTACTGCCGACTGCATTCACTGGAAGTTATACTGGGATTTTTCATCATTGGGGGAGAAATTAAAACAGTTTAAGCTGTTGTTCCTAGTTCAGAATAACATTTACAAAAAAAGTTACTGTAAATGGTGAATCAATGTCTTTTCTCTCTTCATACTATTTCAGATTCTATGTGCATCTGCCAGTGCTGATTTGATTCCAATGTTCTGTTTCCTCTCACATAGAATCTATAAATGTCACAAGGTGGATCTCATCGGAGCTGTTTATGGTAAAATGAAGCCAAAGCCTACGGTGAGTACAGCTGCAACACAGATTTCTGGTTTGAATTCGTCGGAAGTTAACTTTTTGTCAGCAGAAAGCTAAAATGGTGCAGTAGATACACTTTTCCAGTCAGTGAAAGCGAATATATCTACTGGTTTTGTGAGAACACATGAGAGGCCACACAATCAACCTCGGGTATCAACAAAGAAACATGCCAGGAGAGGCCACTGCGACCAGGACTACATGTTATACTTCACATCCAGTTTCTCTTTCAGTTGTAGTTTCCATTTCAAAAAAAAGAACAAGCTCCAGTGTAGTCTGCAACTGCTCCACCATTAAAAAAAACAGCACGTATTTCTAAGCACTTTTTACTCCTGCTTTTAAACCAGTGGCTCTTATACAGTGGAACACTCCTCCTTGATTTATGACCTGTGGACTCTACTGGGGCCGATTAAAAAGCAATTCAAGAGTCAATTAATCAAATCGGCATTTCTCTCACAACATGCACGTCCTTTTTTTTATCATTGTTTTATATCATTTTATTACTGGTTTTCCAGCTTTTATGGCCTTCTGGCTTGGACAGTTTATTGTTTCACCTTTCACAATAGAAAATAATATAACCACATTTACTTTTACAAGTGTAGCTTCTTGGTAGACCAACTTATTGTCGAATGATTTTTCGATCTTCCAAACACACTAATTGTCTAAATAAATCAGTGGGTTGCTAGAGCTTAAAATGAGAGACTGATAAAAGGTAGGATTGGAAATAGAGAAGTGCTGACAAAGAGCCATGGTTGTTTCCCAAACCATTCATGTGGTCCAATCTGGCGTCAGAAATGGTGAGGGACCAAGAAACAAAACAGTAAAGAGGTAAAACAAAAGCTTCCTGTGCTGCATGCGTAGAACTGAAGAAAAACTTTAAATAAACATGATTCAACTCACATGAAAAAAATTAAATAAAAAAATTCCCAAAACACCTCCTGGGAAAAGCCACCAAATGGCAGAAAATTGCTCTCAAAGCGCAAATGTACAAACAAGCCTGCCTGGAGTCTGTACTTACCTCCAATTTATACTAAATACACTGAAAGACTTTGAAGCCACTCGTGTGTGAAGGTGGGGGAAAATATACACACAGCATAATGAGGATTACATGCATCAAAGAATGCAAAGGAAACTAGAGACGCATGCAAGGGCCTCGGAGGCTCATCTGGAGTGTATTCTCTTTAGGATCACTGAAGACACAGAGTTTCGTTAACAATCCAACATGTCATCCATATTCATCAACCTGACACAATTTGCTCCTACATCGTGATAGAAATAGATGTTGAATGAGATCTCAACACTTCAATATAGCATCGCCTCTATTCAAATTGAAGCCCGTCAGTCGGCGAGGAGGTACACTGCGCTGATGGACGCCTCGCTTGTTACCTTGATTCTCGTCTTGTTCGCTACAACACTGTGACACCGTCTGTCAGCGCACGTGTCAGGCGGTTCACAGCTCGGGGCCTTGGTTTATAGCGCTCGCTGTTAAAGGAAATGTCCCTCAGTTCACCGTTACCATCCTTGAGGGACCGGAAACGGCGCTGATGGGCCAGCACTTTAGCTTTCACACAGTTGATCGATTGGTTTCTTTGAGTCCTGCTGCCATTCTGTCCAAATGCAGTTTACAAAGAAGAGGTCAGAAGGACTTTCTGCCTCAGGTTCATACAGGTGTTTAAAACAATGTTTTTTTGTTGTTGTTGTTGTTGTTGTTGTTGTGTGTGTTTGGGTGTGTGTGTGATTTCATTACTCTGCTGTTCAATCAACGTACAGCAGATGTTCATGCCCAAGAACCTACTGACTATAATTTTTTCCATGAAAAGTAACTGCTCTTCCTTATGTGTTCAGTGAGACCCACAACTGAACAGACATAAACGTACTCCAGCCTGTGAAAACAACCAACAGGCTTTGGCCAACAATCTGGAGAAAAAAACATTTTTGGGGGAAAAAAAACAACTACTAGAACATCATTAAATATAATCTAACTGAATTCCTCTCATTATTTAAAGGTCAACATGATTTATTCTTTGTGCTCCAGTGCTCTTGGGATAAGACTGGCCTGTTTGTGACCCTAAATAAATTTGACATTGGTGATCTAATCAGTCCTCTCTTGAACACAATCCAACATCTGTGCCAAAGACATTCTCCAAGGTCTTCCAGAGTATTTTCACAACCAAGAATTGACCAGATCTGAGGATGAAGTCAGTAGACGTGTAATCATGAGTAACGGTGAAGTGGGAATGATACCACTTCCAAGTGGGAAAAAACAGCACCGAATCCTTCAAACTGGGCACATCCAACTGGGAAAGTAGTAAGCGTCAAAGTGCTACAGGAAGATCAAAAATGTGGCATTTTTACATTTACATAAGAAAAAACGTTTTTTTTCTTCTGTAGTAAACAAAAATCATCCTAGTTCAAATCAAAATGGTGATGTATCAATATTTTTGGGGACTTGCTGATGACCAGAAGTCCATGACCACGTAATTTACCATTTACCTGCAGAACTTTAGAGATGATATCTTGGCTGTTTCTTGTCATAGGAAAGTTGCATGGACTATATCAAAAGAAATGAACTCAACCTTTGAAATGATGTAGCAGAAAATCAATAATTCAGCTCAAAAGATTGCACTTTAGCACTTTTAACTCCTTGAACATTATTAGTGGCAATCACCCATTCAAAGACACAATAATGGTGACGGTTGCCGTACAACGTGTTGCTCAAAGACACTTTGTAGATGGAGAATTGTACCTGAAACATTGCAAAGACAACAAGGTCTACCGACTTGTCTATTGCAATACACTGTTGTGTGATTCTTCTAGTAACCCCTCAGATGTGTAACACACACCCTGATTCCCACCAGTACACCGTGCTATCGTCAAAATGTTTTTCAGTCCCTGCCAATCGCAGGCCCGCGCACCTAAAATAATGTCAATTTATAGTATCTTCAAAGGCTATAAAGATATTAATATCTCAAAGTCTTTCATCTATCCTGAAGTCCAGCCTAGGGCAGCAGCACTGGTGATGAAAGGACACCGACTTGTGGGTTGATGGAATTCTTATCTGAACTTTTAAAGCCAAATGAGAGTCATTTTATCACAAAGACACATCTGATTTTACTCAGAAAACGTAACCTTATCCGAACAAAAATGCCAGCTACTGTCACAGTCTCTGCAATTCATTCTCCATGGAGCTGTACAGATATCAAACAATGTGGAGGTGGAGCAAAACTTTCCCTCCCGTTTCTGGCTCACGCAGGCGGCAAAGCTGAATAATGATGGCGTACATGCGAATGCTGATATTTGTGGTACTCTCAGGGGGCGACCGGTTGGAATGGTAATGAATACAAGCAAGAATTTAGCCCTGTTATTAATGGAAACATTACAATGCCCAGGATGCATTAATGTGTATGTTTGTGAAAACACGCCAAACATATCTGACAGCTTTCCAGCTCAAGAATGTTAAATATTACCTTCCCTGCATGACCAAGGCTTCATCGCAGAATTGAAAATAATCCCTGAAATTTTATCCGTTAAAAAAATGTGAGGTAAAAACGTTAAAAGAAGTACATGATCAGAGTGAAAACAAGCTTTTAGGGTGATGGTTTTCAGGATCCTGAAGCAATTTAAACCACGTGGCTTGTGCTGCTTTTTAGCATCTCTGCAGTGCCGCTTTGTTCCTTGAAACCTTTAGAGGTGCGGAGTAATGGAAGAGCATACATTTCTAGGCTAATAGGTTGCCGTGGGCTATGCTGCGGCGAGGCTCACGCTGCAGCGCTGCGCTCGGCAAAACCAGCTCCCGTCCTCACACCTGGAGCTCCGCAGTGAAAGACGAAGAAAACACTAATAAGTAACTTCGAGCTTTTCTTTGAGTACTGTGAACGCTGTGAGTACTGCCCGGACGACCTGCAGAGAAAACAGTCAGCAATGGCTTCATCTTCTCCTGACCTTCCACGCACCTTTTTCCCCCCGATATGATGAGCTCCTACTCTCTAAGTGTCCTTTTCCAACTCATCTCTTCCCCACACCCACTTTATTTCCAGAGCCTGTCTCGGTTTCTCTCGTCTTCACTCACCTGTCCTAATGAGAGTTTATCCCGGGGGAGCGTGTAAGGGAATGAAGATGTCGAGACCACCAGCTGAGCACGCCGGCTACCTTTAACCCCTCCCCTCCCGTCCCTCCCGTCCCTACCTTCATCACCTCCGCTCTCTTTATTTGGAGGTTTTACCTGTCCGTGTGACTGCTGGCGGTAGCGGAGCTGTCACTAAACTGCTGTCGGTGCCAATGGCTGTCATGTACCCCCCCCCCCTCCATCTCCCTCCAGGATCAGGCTTTAATGAGCCCTGCGGTGGAAACAGCGGTTTCCTCTGCAGAAGACGGATTGACAAAGAGGATGGGCTGGTGGGGGAAAGGTAAGAGTGGAAAAAAACGAGGGAGAAGGCAATTATCCTCACTCTGAGGTTGTCTATGGCCTTCCAAGCACTGCAGCAGTCATGTTACAAATGAGCTATATCCTCCACCGCTGTGGAAATAATCACACCAGCTCCATTCACTCCAATCTCCATCTGCTGGAGGACAGATGCTCCCAAACATCAGAGGCAGAGGTGAAGACAGACAGCGTTTGAGGTGGGAATTCACACAATATCAATGCCATATTTTATCTTTAATAATAATGTACTGAATCCTCACTGGTATGCCCCTGAAACACTCTTGACTCAAACTGTGAGCAGAGCGAAGAAAGGCGGAGGCAAAAAAGTAGCCCTATTATGTCAGGAAGTGGGAGGGAGAAAGGTACCTGCACCGATTCATCAAAAGTATCAATGGGGGGTGGAGGGGGGTTATTTTATCTGAGGTAAGAAAAGGGCGTGGTATCACCTGCCATTCATGACAGAAGAGATCTGGGAACAGCTTACTCCAAAAAGAAACAACTTTCTTTTTTCTTTAACGTAGAGTAAACTGACAAATGAGATGAGAAGAATGAGTCATGAAAATGAAAAGTAGTGCATAAATTTGTCAATGATAATCTCTGCATTTTATAATTTCCTTTTGAATGAATGTAAATGCTCTTTTGCTACCAAGATAACAGACTATTCTTTTGATAGATGTCATTAAATCATTACCACATACCCTGAGACTGATAAATACATATCTCAGGATGAAAAGAAAAGAAGTAGAAGAAGGCGTAGAAGAAGAAGAAGAAGAAGGAGAATTATGAATTGTTTTCTCAAGGCTGGAAGACTACTCTAAACTATCTAACTGAAAAGGAGAACAAGAAGAAGGAAGGAAAGAAAAATAAGTCTAATCCAGCTAACAGTTTTAAAGAATTTGAGTGCACCAAGGCATCGTCGCCCCTAAATCGATGGATGTTAGAAGGGGAAACTGTGAGTGTGCTTGGATTAGCCTGCAAATTTGCATGGAAACAAAAGATATTTTCACAACACATTAGAAGCTTTTTGGGGAACTTGAAAATCTGCATTTCAAACAAAGTGCCCACTTTACACTGTGTGTTTCTTTGTTAGGATACGCAAGAGCTGGACTCCCGATAGGCGGAGGCAGAAATTAGCCTTCTGGTGTACAGCCTCCACAGGTCCTACCTGCACAGCCATTGTGCCAGCCGCTGGAGCATCAGTCTACATTAGGAAGCAGCAGGTGTAGCAGCAGTTACATTAGGAGAGTTTTGACGCAGAGACCTTGGCTGCCAATACTCTTAATTGGCTGCCAGGGGACGTGTCTGGAAATGTCGTTCAAGCAAACGACTTAAGGTTTCACCAAGTCTCCAATGCAACTGTCGAGTGTCAATCCGGTACAGCTTAACTCACGCAGCGTGATAAATGGTTTTGCACGTTGCTCAGCTTTCAAAATATCAGAAAACATTTTGTACTGTGAGCAGTCCAGAAAACGTGAGCTTGTGTGCGGTTTTTTTTTTTGTTGTTTTTTTTCACAAGCATAAAAGCGGAGGGAAGAAACGACAAATAGAAGCTCCTGTGATGAAGCAGAGAGACCGAGGAGATGGTGCTGGAGGATCCTCACGTTGCAGATCCCCGGAGAGGACGAAGAACCCGGAGATGAAGTGCGAAGTCAAAGTAGTGTTTGCATATGGCTTTCGGAGGTGGTTTTCCTCAGCTCTAGCTTATCCCTCCCCCACCCCCCCGGCTCCCTCAGCCCACCTTACTGCTCCCCGCTGAACAACAGCAAGCCCTGCAACACACACACACACACACATACAGCATTGACACTACTGCATGCCAATGAACCTGCTGTCTCCTACGCACGCTGCAACATACACATATTTCATAACAATACAGCTAATCCCTTTAAACTTACACTTTAGACTTTTGTTCTTTACAACATCCTCATACAGGCTTTATACATACCATGGGGATGTAAGGGTAAGACTACATCCAAAAACAATGAATATTATTGAATTTAACTGCATCGATGAAATCAGGAAACATTAATGAACAAGTTTAGGTATCATTTAGTAGAATGTTAGCCACACAGTTTGAGCAGCTCGGCATCTGAAACAATAGAAATCAGGGTGTTTGCAATTTGGTCCACAGTAGAGTACTGATTGGTTTTCACACATGCTTGATTGAAGACAAACAGCGATAGTTTATGCAAATGGTTAATCAGCCAATCACACTTGATGTACTTAAGACGTGTTGTTGATGCCAGAGGTCAGACGAGGCTGGTTCAAGATCATAGGAAGGCAACAGTAACAACTTGTTACAAACAAGGCCTGTACAAGACCATGTCTGTCAATAGCTAAGAGGACATTTGCATCACAGATGTGTTGCTGACAAATCTGCAGCAACTGTGTGGTGCTACATGTCAACATGGACCAAAATCTTGGATGTTTGAAACATCTACGTACTGTATGTGAAACCAAGAAGAATTCAGGCAGTTCTGTAAGTAAAAGGGAAGGGGGGGGGGGGGGGGGGGGGGGGTTCAACCTCGAACGAGCAAGGTGTACCTCATAAAGTGGTCGATGAGAGTACGTTTTTGACTGTTCTGGTGTCATGAAACATTGAATGAGCAGCAGCAGTAACTCATGTTTTGCGTGTCACCTTGTCACGAAACATCCGACTGATTAGAAGCAGTGACCGCAGATAATGTAGGAATGAACAAAGTAGTGACTCTAAAAATCCTCCTGCTGCTTGTAACTGGATGCTAGAATGACTCACTGTACCACCATGTGGTAGAACGTGGTATTAAAAGCAGGGCTACTTTTGCCAACGCCTGCTGATAAACTGAGAAATCATTCAAGTCCTTGTTTTCTCACATTATACTGATTATTGTAAAGCTGAGCATATTAAAAATGGTAAATTTGAAACATTATGACACTGACTTCATTTTTGCAACGTGATTGCATACAGGTTGACGTAAAAAATAAAAAGGAGCAAATACAAGAATTGAAGGGAGTCTTCGGATACAATTTTTCAACATTGGAGTAGGCTTTGTCTTGTAATGAATACTGAGTGCTTGTCACGGTCCAGACGCCTCATTAATCCCCAACTACATCTCCCGTAGTTTCAGCATGCTCTCTGGGAGGCTAAAGACTGGCACAGTTAAGTGTTCAGAAGCAGCAGGAAAACAGATTGAGGCCAAAAAACAAAAAAATAAATAAAAAAATCACGAGACGAGCCGACCTCGGACAAGGACAAACTTTATCTAGATTTCTCTGTGAGCATCTGTCTAACTGCTCGGTGTGTATGTGTGCGTGTCTGTCCACAGGAAATGGCTGTGAACATGACTGAGCAGAGATATAACACATCCAGAAGCCAGCTCGCAGACGAGGCCCCCCGTTTGTGTTCCCAGCCTCCTGGATGAAGCAGTTGGCTCGTTTTTTCCCTCGCTCCTCAGCCAAAAGAAGAGACACCATTTGTGTCATACCCATGTAATTTTCTTCTTCAGGCGTCCGTCTGAGCCAAAAACCCAGTTTGTATATGAAACTCACACCCAAAAAAACATGAATGGATGCTCATTTAGACGATTCAGAATACACTGGTTACCCTGCGTCTTAGCTTTCTGCAGACTCCCCTCAGTATCATAAGGGAAGTGACAGCAGCTTGAGGGAACAAAGCAATAAGTAAAAATTTACATAAATTCACATGGTAATATATTCAGCATCGGGCAACGACTTCCCTGTAACAGAGGGACATGTTTTTAACAAAAAAAAAAAAAAAGGTTGTTTTGAGAAGAGCAGAGCAGAGCAAACTTGCAGAGGCGTGCAGAGACACAAGTGTAATGAACAAATATTAGTGGAGATATTTGGGATTCAAAATGAAGATAAACTCTTCCAATCTCTCGAGTCTCATTTGCGCGTGTGTTGACAAAAACACACACAAACGCTCGGAATTCATTACTTGAAGTCTCATCCAGGCATTCAACGCGAGCACAAAGGAATTCGCTCGGAAACAAACAGCCTACAAGTTAATCCAAAATGTCTGTTTTATCAACAATGGCCGCCAATGGTGATATTGGCACCTGAGACGTGGCTGAAAAGAACTGCGGTAATTTGGTTTTCGCAATATGGAGGCGCGCAGTGCAATGTGCCAATTTCTGCTGTCCCTCCCCGCTGCGTCCGAGCCAGTGAGCGTGATGACAAATGCAGGCGCAGCATTGTCAAGTGGAGACGTGGGGTCTGAAACTGCCAACAGGTCAGCTGGCACTCCAGGAGAAGTAAACTGGCTCTCCTCCAATTGACTTTATGCAAAGAATTACATAACCTGAGTTTATAACAGCTACTAAAATGGAAAAATAACTCGTGAACACATCATATGAGTAATTGGATGGTAATTTCTCCTGGACCGTTCAACCTGACGCTCACTGATTCTTTCACAAATTATATCCCGAGTGGGGAACACATACCCTTGTAAGCCACAGCAATATGATCACATGAGTCTCCTTTTTTTTAAAAACAGCTCTGACCCTTCGAGACATGAACTTCACGAGACCTCTAAAGGTGTGTTGTTGAATTTGCCTCCAAGATGTCAGAAACGGATCCTTTAAGGCATTTTGAATATGACATCCTACTAGAGATGGGTACCTTTCACATTTGAACTGGTACCTGGTACCTGGGAATCAGCACCGTCATCCACTGTTGGGTGACGGTGTACTGGTTTTCGGTATTATTATGTGTGTTTATGTGGTAGTAAATGCACAACGTTTTATAATTTAACGTATTTATTTGTCCATATGTGATCTTTAACAAATATCTCAAAACAACATCCATATTTTTGTATCATAACATTGCAGTTGTTTGACAATTATTTTCAACATGAAAACTCTGAACTACAACGAGCAGTGTATTTACTTATTAATGCACAAATTAAAACCCAGCTCCAGGTCCTCCTATTCCTTTCTTTTCCCCTCTGGAAACATTGTGATAGATCTGCCATCATGGATCTACTGAGACTGTCGAAAATTGTGTACTCTTCAGCCTTGAGAAAAATCTTGTGCTTAACCAGGAGCTTCCTCAGATTAGGAGTATTCTCGCCACTGGTCTTGCAACGTCGCAAATATTGCACCGAGCTAACTCTGCATCTCATTTTGAAAAGTGGAGCCGTACTTTTGAGTGCTTTCTATCAGCCATGTTTGTTCCTTCGCCTCCATTGTCTGAACCCGCAGTCACGGACGCCATTACGCTGGTGTGCGAGGCCAAGACAACACCTCCGACTGGTTGTTGTGTGCTTCATTAGATTCACGAGACCAGGTCTTCTAATGTCCTCGTTATTTGTTCTCTTGGTGTGGAAATCCTGACCTGCCCGCCCATGACTATGTCTTCAGTTAACGCATTTATACTTTATTGGACTACTTTTGATAGACCACTGACCACTGGAGACCAGGAACAGCCCACAAGAGCTGCAGTTTTGCAGATGATTTGATCCTGTCTCGTAGCCATCGCAGGTCAGTTACACATTTGTGATGCTATTTACATAGTCTGTCAGTGGTCTTTATGTTTTGGCTGATCATGTCCAAACTGTCAAAATGAAAGCCGCCTTACCTTTCCAAAGCTCCCCTTCCCAATGGCACGCAATATCTGGAAGTGGTCAAAGTTTACTGTGAAGGAAAAGAAAAACAGAGAGTAAGCAATGAAAATCAAACATGATATAATTAAAGATTATTACAAAAGTGTCTGCTGAAACATTTCATTCAGACGAAAACAATGCGTTAAGATTAAATTCTGACGATGAGCCTTTATTTGACTACCGACAGCAGATAAGGAGTTACGGGAACCACACTTGTTCTCAAGAGGACGAGATCAGTAAATTTGTTGCATAATAACTGAAATACAAATATTTGAACAATGCTAAACTTCCCCTTTGAAAGAGTTATGATACATGTTTCGAATTTTAAAGAAAATAAAAGTCATATTCCAACATCAAGCCATTTCTGGATGATTCCTCCGAGTAGTCAATTGTCTGTAAGCACTGTTCAAGTAGTTTGAGCCAAGCTGAACGGCTCTTCTCAGGTCCTGTCAGTACCATGATATAGATATGGGACGAGCAGGGCGTAGACATATTTAACTACGTTGGGACTTAAAACTGCTAATAACTGCTGGCAAAAGACAAATTGCACTCTGGTGAACATGCAAACAGCAAATCGCTGGGTCTTAAATCCCATGTGAGCAATCCTATGGTTGACATTGTAACGGCTATCCAAACAGGGTGACGTCTGAGTCTTTTGCCTCATAGCACTTTAGGTAGCGAAGCTAACTCAGGTCGCAAGTTTGAAGTAAAGGTTATGAGACAATATATAAACTTTGTGAAGGTTGAAAATGGGAGAATCTAACAACTCTGCCCTCCGCCTTCATATGATAAATAGTACTATAAAGCTAATTAGCTACATCTGTTTACTGGCAGTGCCGCTACTCTTGATGTTTCACAAACAAGAATATGACATTGATTAATTTTTATATTCCAAAACAAATAACATTTAGACGAGTTGTTTCTCCTTGAGATGATGTATATTATTCAGAGAGCCTATTAACCAAAAAGCAACTTCCATAAATCACTGTAATTAGCTTCAGCTACACTTGATATTACAGCCCATAAAACCAACAGGTAACCTTGACTTGCTCCAGCTTAAGGCTGCTTAATTAGGTTAAAATACAAACATTCAGGTCGGTTTAATATCGTTTTCAGCTGATGGATGTGAAAGCTTAGCGCTTACAGGTCTTATTGATTCCAACATGTCATTACTAAGTACTGCACGTACAACAACGAGGAAAATGTGGGCTGATGAAGACTTCCTCTGAGTGACCTCAGGCTGGTCATCTGGGCTGTGTGCGTGCGAGTGTGCGTGTGTGTGTGTGTGTGTGTGTGTGTAGCAGTGCCCCAGGCAGATGTGGGCAGAGCAGGCATGATGCTAACTCATGCAGCTCCTCTTTTAAAAAGTCAGTCAGGTTCTGAAGCTCACATCCTGACCCCCCCCCCCCCCCCCCCCCCCCCCCCCCATCAGTGTAGAAGCAAAAGGAGCAATAAGGAGAGAAGAAAGAAATCAGACAGCCGACCCACTGGCAGGAGGAAGAAAAAGCGCACAATTATATCTGCTCCCTGACAAAGGAAAGGTGCGCTTTCTGTGTTTGGTCTGGACGGCGGTAACCTAATCCAGCCAGGATTCTCCCGTCTCGGGCTTCTGTACACGGCTAATCCCCTCATATGGCAGGGCTCCGACTGCACCGCCGTCTTGACGCACACAGAGGCTGTGCCACCAACACAACTTTCCGAGTGGTATTAGGAGGGATAAAGTGAATACATGGAAAAAATACAGTGCGGTCCCTCCTAAAGTTCAAGCGATCCATTTTAAGATGAGAATGATGGTTGTCAGGTTGTTCTAGTCCCTTTTCAAACAGGTTTCCAGCATCAGATTCTAAGGGGGCTAAAACGCTTTCTCCTTTAACAAAGAGACAGTCTCGGGCCTCATTTACATCTAATGATTTAAGTGAAAGTTATTGTTTCAGAAAAGTTTCACTTTTAATTGACAAAGATTTGAAAATGGTGTCGTTTTCATGTAGGACCACTAGTGGTTGCTGTTGGTTGTTTTTGTAAAAAAAAAAAAACACATGCAAGGAGACAGTGATACACTATAAACATTAATGATAAATAAACAGACATTCATACGGACATACAACAAAATTGGATTGCTATTATGGATGGTCAACTATAAGACTACTAAGTCGCAAAAAAATATGAACTGGAAGTTATGTCACTCTGAAGGCCACCATAGCAGTATTTTCCAAAAGTTTAGTTATCCCCAGTTTCCATGGAGACGGCCTCGAAGTGTATTCATAAAGTTGTGTTTTCAGTGGCTCCGAGCATCATTGTCGTGTACAAGTAGAATAAACATGTTACGTTTTCACTGAGAACCTTGTGTAAACGGGGGCGAAATTGATTTTTCTCAGGGGAAAATCCAGTGACGCACTGAAAACAGCTTCACAACTTGACAATCGCTGCTCTCGATATGCCATATTTGACATCATATCTCCCCAAAACTTTTTTTTTTCTGGTGGAAAACAGCATTCCCCTGACCCTCACACATTTCTCCATCCACTCTGTTGCTCTCTGGCGTACCCAAGGAAGACCCACTCCACACACAAAATCACTGCTCTTGATACTCCTCTTTGAACGAGTGTGGTGAAAGGAGCTGCTCCTCAACACAGATCCAGGCCTTGTTCCATGCTCAGGGGATGATTAGTGCAAACATACGGTTTCCTGTAAGCAGTCCTCCATGCACCACACTGGCATCCACATGCTGGGAGCGAGAATTATTTATGTGGGAGGCAGTGCAGGTCTTTTATGTCAGACAGGCTCTACACCGACTTAAAAATCTCAACAAAGCATGGACTGTCTCCGTGCCAGCTGAGCGGTGGAATCAAACACCGGAGGTGAAGTGTTCACACTTCACTCAGTAGCCGGGTTCAAATGCTCTATTGTACAATTGCGGCCTTGACAAACTTCACCTGAGCTTAATGTATTTGACAGGTAGCGACAAACACTTAACAAATCCCATACGACTGTCTATTCAGACGCATTTTCAAAGAATAATCTCCTGCAGACGTTTCAGCTTCTCTTTCTTGGCTTAAAGTGCTTGATTTCTGCACGGCCTCTACAACAGGTGGTGAACCAGATGATGAAAGGACACAGGGCATTGATTTTTTTACAGAGCAAAGGGAACTCTTCACGCTACATCCATGCACAGTAAGAAAGGTGTCAATTACCTTAATTTGCACTTGTTACGACAAAGATTATGTTGAAATCAATGCGGCGTGGCTGGCAGTGTTTCTTATTGCCTTGTGTCAATTCGTACTCCGAAGCAATCAGTCAGATGAACAGGACCATGTCAGAGTAGACATTGGTTGGAGGTAGCAGGTATCTCAAGTTTCACTGGATGCTGCACAAATGACAACATCCGAATGCTGCAGGCAACGGTAGACGGAAGCGAGTGAATTGGATTGAGAATGAAGGCAGTGGGAGAATGACAACATGTTTTCCTCCGTAGGGGCAGCGAGCTGCTGACACACCAGGATGATAATGCTGATCCGGCTCCACAGGGGGTCCTCAATGGGTGTTTGGCTCCTGCGGAGGGGCTGGTCTTGGCAGGAAGCCCATGTCAAGTGGCCATGGAAAAGTTTCTGATGGTCCAAGAGTGACTTACTGTCTTTTCAGGTACATGAACACACAAGTCATGTCGAGGATTTCACTTGAAGACATAGTATTAAAAAAGACAGGTCTGCAAGGTGGGAATAAGAAATAGTCTGACCAGTCCTGTGATGCCATTGCCATTTTCTTTCCAGTGGCATCGACTGTGCTGCTTTAAAAGAGACACAGATGTCTCCCAAACAATTTGACTGGGATACATAAAGCAGACACTAGGTTTATGTAATGAGGACACAATTTTTATATCAATTTTATGTTTCTGAAAAATCCTCACTATTGTTTTGGAAGCCAGATGTAGTAAATACATCTGTGTTGCAGCTGAGAGTAAAACGCAAGGTCATATTTAATGAATTCATTCCACACTCGCCCAGAATACCAGAGTGAATTGATGCTAGCTGCAGACTATTTTACTTTAATTGTTGTTCTCACAACATAAACTTCACCCGCCGTTACGCGCTGCAGCTGATGTACGTTTAACCTCAGTTAATGGATGTTTCTTACCCATATGCAGCCTGTGGGTCTTTTACTGTACACAAAAGGTACCATCAGATCTCCGTAATGACTTTCTTTTTTTTTTATAAAGTTGCTAATGACTTCGTTTTCATCTTAATCAAAGAGGTCAAAATGGTTCGGGACAGTTAAATCACCTCAGAATGGAGAGGTTAAGGCATTTGATGTTACGCGACAATGTTTTCAAGAGAAAACAGAAACCTTTTGTCGTGTTTTAGGCGCGCTCGGAGTCGCTGAAATTGCAACATTTAAAAAAATGGCAACCCAAAGTGGAACTTTGCGACTAATCGTCTCCATGGAAACTGGCGGAAAACACAGCTTTCTGAAAATGCTCTGACTCCGTCTCCATGGAAACAGGGGAAAATGCAACTATTCACATTTTTCCTACTCGGGTCCCGTTCACACAAAGTTTCAGTTGAAATTTCATGTTTTTTTGCATTATCATTTTAAGAATGTTTCACGTTTAAATGTCAACGTTTTGAAAAGAATTACAAATATGAAGTTCTCTTGTTGGGCCACTAGTGCTGTTGTTGCTGTTGTTTTTGCAATGAAATCACACACACACATGCGTGCAGAGAACAATACCCTATAAACATTCACAGACATTCATATTGACAGACAACCAAGTTGGATTGATATTGGATTATTATTAGTGACTGTCAACTACAACTATAACAAGTCTCAGGTGAATATGAACCGGGAGTCATGACACTCTGGAGGCCGCCATTGTTGTTACTGTGCAGCTACTCGAGCATGTGCAGAACAACCATTAACTACGACCGTGGTGCACATGCACAGTGGCAGTGTTTCAGAAAAGTTGCATTTTCGTTCATCTACATGGAGACGGAGTCGGAGGAGCATTTTCGAAAAGTTCTAGCCTGGGAGCCATTTTCAAAAAGTAGTTTTTTTTCAGTGGCTCCAAGCACCGTTTGCCATTTTCACTCGAAAACATTATTGTATAAATGGAGCCTATATTGTTTAGAGGAGAAAGATTAAAGGAGTTTGTCTTATTGCAAATCAAATGTGAATGGTCCTCTCTTGGTTGGTTTTCATGGACTTCCCATCACAATAATTAGTGAACTGATTCAATCTTCATACTGATGGAGATCATCATTGTGCAGAATAACTTCTGTTCAACAACCTTGGTATTTTAAAAGAGATCTTCACATAGATTCATCAAAAGCTGAGCTTGTCTCAATGACAATTGCAGGTAATAGAATCAATCGTTATCGAGGGGAGTACTAAAGGGAAAACAGGGAGGGCCAGATGAGGTGAACATGTGTAGGACACCTTCAAGACCACAAAACAATGAGATCATTAACCTTGCTAATTATACCTTGGGAAATACCGGATTAAAGAGTTTTGGGGTCTTGAAAAACAACCTTTCAAAGCTGTTTTTTTTTCAACTGGGTAATTTTTAAGAGCAATTTTTATCACCAAGTCTACAAACAATTACATTATGTGCCAATATTTTTATTAAAAAGCATTGATTTATTGTGAGTGTCCATCATCTTATTTTGACATTAATTATGAATCCTAGCACAATATATATTTCATGAGACGTTCTGAATTAATCACCATGGCAGTCACTGCTCCTGGCACAAAGAGGAGGGGTGGCAATCGATCAACAGCCATGAATTATGTGTTGGACTCGTACATCCATACCTACAGCTTGGAGAGTTATGTTGTGATTCCCTACAAGCAGATGCTTGGCAGTAAACACTGTGAGTTGATGTTATTTATGCAATGTCAACTGCTTTGGAAATGTCAGCCCGTTATCGTGGCCGCAGCAACATCGACAGAAATGCAAATCCCAGCTGGCTCATTCAGCCAGAGTTTTATTCAGGGTTGTTTTTTTTTTTAAATGGGAAAAAACTAGAGCGGGAATTATGTAGTGCAATTTTCAAACAATTCTTCCATTTTCCCACAAGTGCAACAAGAGTGATTATTCGTTTGGGAAAACGGCCAAACGTCATTTGGATTAAATGGAAAACCACTGAGAGGGAGGAAGATCAAGCACTGATACAGTCCTCAATGAATCAAAACACCATCCACAACACCTCTCTTTCTACTAGATGGCATCCAATTTCACTGTGGGTTCGACTGAAAAGGGTGTATATGACTGCCTGAGGATCAATAAACCGAACCGATGATGCTGTCGCCTGAAATGGATCCAGAGCAAGAGCACCAACCGATGGCAGTGGAAGGAGGCAGAGCACCGTCCTAATGGGGAGGCAACCGCATACCTTTGATGTCAGGGGAGCATCAACACATTGATCTCTGAAACGCCGTTTCACGTGGTGCCTCGGTGGATCGGCGTTGCTCGAGCCTCACGGTGTTGTGCTGAGAGTGAAGTCCTGCCAACACGCGTGTCCAATGAATTTCACACGTATGCGCGCGAGGTCGGGATCCCTTTTGTGCTTCATGTCCACGCTCTCGGACTGATTTACACTACATAGGATCTCCAAAATGAGCTGCTACGTTAGCGCCGCAAAAATATAGCAGACTGGGGCTGGTACACAGAAGTTGGCCCTCGGGGTTTTCCCTCTACAAGCTTTCAGCGACAGGCTTTCTGTCACGCCGTCGTTCACTGGCATCTCTCACTTGGTTGATTTCCACTACTGACAGTTTCTGCTGCTCTGCATCACGTGGTGTCACACCGTGGTGTCATCTGTCAAGGGGGGAGAGCAAGAGCGTTGGTTTTCACACAGCGTTATGCAACCTCCTGGAAAATATCACCAAAGGTACTGATTACAGTCGCAGCACAAAAGTCTCGTAAAAAAAAGGGCAAATTAAGAATTGATAATGTCCTTGCAATCGCTAACAACATTATTGTATGTAAACCCAATATTGTGCTGCCCTACGTACAAAGAAAATCCAATCTCTGTTTGAATAATGTTACTCATTTTAATCAGGACGATGGAGTTGGTGCCTGATAAATGAGGCATTTCGCTTGTAAATAGTAACAACGCTCCTGAAAATGCTGAAGAGAGTATGGAGTTTGTTAGGCAGGACACAGAAGAAGAATAAAGTGGTCTCGTGTTTATTAGCTGCCACACCGGACTTCGTAAACTCAGCACGACAGCGAGTCCGACTGCACAATGTCTCTCTCAAATCCACCTCTATAACGTATTTTAATAGGTAGGAGAATATAACATTGTACATCTTGAAACTCGTCTTTTGTTGCAGCACTTTTATCAGTCACACTATTTTCTGGTGAATTTTCCAGCAGAGGCTCGTAGCAGCAATGGCTTTGAGGTGTAGGCAGGCGACGGTCATGACAACAATTGCAGGTAACGATATTGGCATGAACGCTTATCATCATAAGTGACAAGACCACTGAAACTTCTGTGATTGTTTCTGCACAATGAGTTTCATAAACGTAATGGGTTCATCACAGGTTACTGCTCAGCATTGACAGATTGTCCACAACATTGGCGATCACACAAATGCAAATTAAAATCCCATGTTGTGTTTTGTCTGGTTGTTTTTCTCGTTTGAGAAGCTTTACCTGTTTTTACAAGGTGTTCTCTAAAGTATAACCCACAAACACCTCTGAAAGGAACGGAAACATATTTTTTGCTCAAGACGAAGGGATGCAAATTAAACTCAAAACTACAGGCTCTCGAGTTTTACTCGTACAAAATGAAGGTTTTGGCCTTTCATGAAGCTCCTTTTCTGTTGTCGGAGCCCATTCAAAAACTGTACGCTTTAAAGCTATAAATAGCCAAGTACCGATTCTTAAACTCTCGAAGAGTAAACACTTGAACTCCATTCTCATCTCTGCTTATGGGAAATGTCCCATCGAACACACAGAAAAGCTCTGTTCCAAAGCTGGATTTCTATTCTTTGCTATAGATACAAATGTCAATAGGCCTCATCGAGGCTTTGATTTACCACGGTCCTTTAATTACACACAGACAGTGGATTCCACTTTGTCCAGTGACTTCTCTTATTTACTGCCTCGCTCCAAATGTGCTTCCATCTAAAAGCTTGTGATGAAGCTGCAGAACGACCCCGACTACGCAGAGGTGCTCCTTGTTTGGGTTATTGATGGCCTCCTTGGACGATTACAGTCTTGCCTGAACAGTAATTATAAACACATGCCAAAGAAAGTTTGATCAATATGTAAATTAAAAATAGGATGCACTGACTTACAACCCCATTAGTTGAACAAATCATATTGTTTTACTGCCATGGGCACTCTTTTGCGTCACATAACACTCACTGGTATTGTACTCTTTATCCGAGTACGAGCCTGCGTAGTATCAGACCCAATACGGGTATCGGCGCCTCCCTATTTAAAGTCAAAATTTTACATTTTCATGGCAAACTTTAGATTATTTCGAATGTGATGGCAGCGAAATACACGGTGGAGTAGTGGTTAGTAAACTTGCATCACAACAGTATTATGACCATGAGATGTTCAACTGTTTGATCCTGAGCTTTGGGGCCTTTATGTTTGGAGTTTGCATGTTTTCCCTGTTTCCCTGTTTCCCATGTCCAAAAACATGGCATCCATTCATTTTCTGCCTTAAACGTGGAAGCATGGAAGCGCCACACCCTGAAAAAAGTGGGGACAGGGGAAACTCACTGGGAGTTATTGACATGTTATGAACGGTAATTGATCCCATCTTTCCTCTACTGTCTGATATGTTTCAACCAAATCAAGAACAGACGTATAAACAGGGCGGGGACCTATCGGGCAGCCCATGCAGGAAGAGCACTGAGCACAAGTCTCGACTGAAACCTGGAATGCCAGTGTGGATGATATCACACAGGTTGATGACGGTGTCCAGACTTTACTGTCAGTGCCTCCTCAAACACATCAAAGCATCATGGTTTCCTCCAACGGCCGAGAGAAAATGTCAAATCCAGCTGATGAATTCCAAGAAGTGGTGGGGAAACTTTCTGAGTGAAACAAAAGAATGACTGTTCTCTTGGAGAAAGAGACTAAATTTCCATTTTAGATTGAACTCTTCTTGAAGAATGTCTGAGGCGGAGGACATTGCTCACCTTGTGTTGTTGTTAAAGTTCACCGTGAAAACTTTGTTCTGTGATTTCAAAACTTCGAACAAAAGTTCAAGTCAGTTAAGATTATCACTGGTTGTCCTGAAAAACACTCACAATCCGACTGAGTGCTGCTAAAACAAAGTAATGTCCTGCAAAGGATCAGTGATGTTCTATTCTATATACATATATGGTGTACATTTTTCAGGAGAGATTTTTTTTTTTTGTAATAGTTTGTTCAGTTGACCTATGAAGGGTTAACGAGCTGCATCACAACACCAGATATAACAAGAGCATATTAGACAGGCAGTATCAGGTTTAATACGACATGGACTCTTACTCTGTGTATCCTTGATAAAAAAAGCATTTAAAAATTTGTGGTCCACTTGCAGGAAAATGTTCTTTACAGTAAAAATGTAAAGACATTGATGACATTATGTATTTAAAGTCGGATGGTCAAACCGTAAATCCTGACCTTCATGTATCGCTGCATCAGCGATGGGCATGATTCACTAATAGAAACCGCTTCCAGTAATCATCCAAACCATACGACTCACGCTGCACTAATCATTCAGCCTAATGATGGCAGAATGACCATCAGAATACCAGTCAAGTGTAATGAACAAATATTACCGTGAGGCTTCCTCCTTTTAAAATGTAAAGTAGTTTGACACTGAGCACAGAGAGTGAACTCTGAAATGTTAATGCCGAGCACATTTACAATCCGCCCCAGCCATCAAATCACACTGAGTGAATGTTTGGGGCCGTTGGACTGGGATCAAAAAACCTCCTAGCATCGATCCCTTCCTGTTCTGTCTTTGGAAAATACGCCTCTGCTTCTAATCCAATCCCATGCAGGCTCCTTCCGCGCACCTCCGAGATCAGCCCTCTCATTTTTGCTGACAAGTTTCTATTTGGATATTGCGGCGTGCGCAGTCGCGCGCCGGGCGGGCCTTGCAGAGTTGTGCTTTACAGCTCCGCGCTTTGCCGAAGTTCTCACGGCGGCAGTTTAGCATCTCGGCGCAGACGCTGGCAGGAGGATCAGAGTGGTGGTGTGTGCGTCACTACAGAGTGCAACTCGCTTCACAGTGAGACCTGCTCGGGGAAAAAAAGGAAAAAAAAAAAAGACTGTTTGCGTTACAGCTGCATCTCCTCCCATGTGATTACTGAATATTTTATGGTAGTAGTAAGCCATATTTCATGGGCTGTAGTAGTCGAGACGCTACTGGGACACGCTGAAGTCTTTGATAGCGAACATCTAAATTGAATGCGTCGAGAGGCAGCGGCAGGAAGAGACACTGTACAATCCAGCCCATTTGGCTGGTATCTTCTGGTTACAGGCCATCCTGATCTTGACCTTGCGCTGATCTTCTTTGATCTGTATTGATGGCGCTCTCATTATGACAGCGGGCTGAAGAGGCTCATGTTCTTTTGATCATGCAGCACGGGGACGGCTGCATGTGGCAATACAGGAAGAAACCAGGCTGCTGGAATAACTACGATAACATAACACACACACACACACACACACACACACACACACACACACACACACACACACACACACACACATACACACGACAATTTCAATCCATCAGCTGCAGTCAGTGTGAGTCACAAGTCTTTTTGGTTTTTTTTTACACCTGCTACCTTCCATTTAGTTCTTTGTATTTTATGAACCTGCACAGACCCTCAGATCTTCTGCTTCCTCACTTTGTCTTTTCTCAAAACAGTAAGAAAATGACTGTTTTCAACAATGTTACCAACTATGGATTTCGTCAATATATCAATACCTTTAAACCAACTGGAGTGTGGCATTTCTGTAGTCCTTTGTAGTTTATGGTTTTATTGCCTGTTCATTGTATTCGGGGGGTTTTTCACAGGCATTTTTTAATCTCGGAAATTTTTTACATTTTATTCATAAAATGCATGTCTTGATTTTTTTCAACATTGCAAAAGCATTAATATAGTTTGTGTTTTGGATGTATGGTCTTACTGTAACTCGAGGAGAATAGTTTGGGTGAAGTCAAGGTACACTCAAAAGGTTCCGAGAAGAGTTTATTTAAAACAGGGGACTAAAACGCACAAGCAAGATGTTTCAGTGTTCATCAAAACACCTTCATTAGCCAGGACACTGGCATTTTGAATATGAACATCCTGTCTGCTGTATCGAGGAGAAAGAAACGGAGACGCGTCAGGCTGAAAAGTAGGAATCCATCAAAAACAAAAGCTTCAAGGGACTTCAAGGAAGCAACGGACAAACTTACAGCTGAATGCATCTTTTGTGGAGTCGCCTAAGTTTACAAATTAAAAGTGGGGTCCCTCAAGAAAAAGGTTGGGAACCATGGCGAAGGCAGATAAAAACACCAACCCAGTAGAATCCAGGGGTTAAACAGACAGAGGTTAAAAATGCCCGTTTTCAGCACAGTGCCAAAGCCATTAAAAACTTTGAAGCCTCGGTTGCATCAAAAGTTTATCAAATGACTTGCCGTACAAAATCTCACTCTGTCAGGATAGGAGAGCTCCTCTGTGGCACGCCAAAGGCCGCGTTTCATGAATCTGTTTACCTAAATCACTATCATCACCGAGCAGCCATCATCATCATTTGCTCCTTGTACACTTGAATGCTAATACAGTCTAATTGGAGGCTCTCTAAACAGAGCACCTCATAAATATTCACCAGCACTACAGAGCTCATTGTCTTTGCATCCGTGACAATTCCAGCTCTGGATCTCATCTGGTAATTGGACGGGTGGAGGGGGCTTCATACAGAGGGTGTGCCGGTGCAACACCAGGATGAATTCCAGCGGAAGGTCAACACCCCGTGAGGGTGGAACGTCGTGCGATCCTTGAGTCTCCACACATGTGCATTAATTTCCTCAAGACGGTCTGTTTCTCTTTTTTTTTGAAATCATCTGCTGGACAGCTTTTATATCAACACAAAAGACTCACACTGCTGGAAAATGAAAACAGCCATTAAGCCTCCCCCCCGCCTCAGGCCACGTTTGTGAGCCTCACTAATGTGATGAGGCTCCTTTCGAAAACAAGCAGCGGGGCGTGAGATTTATACACCGTACCTTGTTGCTAGGGTTACTCATCAAATTAAAATGAGCCTGATCGGCAGGCTGATGACTGAAGGGGAAAAAAAAGAAATCAATAGAGGACACGGATCGGGAATGCTCGCATTAACTGCCAAAGTTGTAGCGGAGGATGTTGTTTTTCTCCTTCTGCGTACGTCCATCACTCCCACCTCCGCCCCTCGTTTATATGGACCCTGGAGTACTGATGTACAGCATCGGGGAAACATACAACAAGCACATGTTGTTGAGTATTTTGCCAACAATGTGATAAAAAAGAAAAAAAGAAAAACCACTTCGTAGATGATGTTGATGTCTTTAGTCATTGAGATTTAGCATATAACGGTGCTCTTTCTCTTGCCCCAATTTACACCAGCGAAGACTGGACAATAGATTTTAATTTATTTGTCTATATCTTTTTTTTTTTGTCCACTGGGTTGTTGACTTCATTGTTTGTGTTAATTTGTCTTTGATTTCGGTTCTTCTGACTTGTGATTAACCACAAGTGCTTATTTGAAATTCTCTCATTTTGAATTTGCAAAGTATGGAAACAATTTATTGTAGTTCAGTCAGTCTTACAGTGATTATTTAGCTGCTTTGCACTGAAAGACTGAACCATGATCTCGTCTACCTCTAAAAGTTGAAATTTCTTTATTTGTCTTTTTTTGTGACAAATTAAGTGCAAGTGTTGGTTTACTTGCTCTAATTTACCTTTTACTCTTTTGTGAATTACCGTTGAGAATCTAACATCCCCAATGGTCTTGGGTCCTACCAATCACACAGGGTGACAAATCTAGGCTCAAAAAACTTGATATTACTATAAACCTGTCTTATTTTTCATAGTTCTGCAAATAAATAATAACTTGTGGAGTAGTTCAATATTTTCATCAACCTTCACTTCATTCCAGTAAAAATTGCATGATTACTGGACCAGTGTCCGGTAAAAAAATTTGGGCATTTCGCGATCCCTGGCAACACGGGAAATTATGTATTTCGCATGCCAGGCCATGAGTTGGCACTTCGAAGAACGGCCTTTGCCTTAGTAAATAGTCCTTCTGCACATGCGTGAGTAGATGGACAATAACAACAATGGAGACCTCCAGAGTATCATGACTCTCAGTCCATATTCTTCTGGGACTTGATAGTTTTCTAGTTGAGAGTCACCTGTAATAACAATCCAACTTCATCAACTGTCCACAAATGTCCGTCTACTCACCATTGATAATGTTTAGAGCGTATACGTGTGTGTAGTTTTATTTAAGAAAAACACAGCACCTACTAGTGGCTCAACACAAAAACAACATCTTTTTCAGCATTTCCGATGTATCTATGTAAACGCAAGTCTTCTGAAATGAAAACGCAAAAACAATGCATTTTTACGTGAAACGTGGTCGTAAACAGGACCTAAGTTACATAGAAATTTATTCAGTGGGATGATTGTCATGATAAGTTGAGTTATCATCTCAGATGTGGCAGGATAAGGACTTCAAAATGAGCGTAGCTAGCAGTGGTAGCAGCAGCCATCGTTCGGTGCAGGTTATTATGCAAATACTTGGGTTGATGTGATTGTGCATGTCTCCAGTGGAATGATTATCATTGCAATCTCTTGCTGTCCGACGGCGCACTAAGACCTATTAGTAGCGGGCGGGTGCACAACAGTATAGCGTCATCTTGCATGTAGATAAAACACTAACCAATCCCAATTAGTGAGAAGGACGACGTGTTACTGTTTGGCCAGCATGTCCTGTGCATTCCTGGACAAACAGCCACAGTGGCAATACAATAGTTGAGTTTATTCCAACTCTCTAGCTGTTAACTTCCCAGCTCAGAATACTGTCTGTACTCACACTGTCGATAAAGTTGAATGAGAGACAAAACAGCTGTACAGACGCCAAGCAGATCCTGACAAACAAGCAGAGAGCGAAGAGACGAGATGTGAAACTGGGCCCCTGCACTGAGAAATCACTACTTGAGGCTGCGTCGTACATCTAAAGCCTGTCAAGACCAACAGGGAGCAAGACGAGAGCACTTCAGAGGATAATTCTGCTCTGCGGCACGGGGACTCTCGCATGCACGGCACTGTCACAAAGAAACATCATCTGGACCGCGTGAAAACTTCGGAGGTTGCCATGGCGATGCCTCCCTTTGTGCGTGTGTGCAACAGCATTTGGCGTGTGCTTCTCTTTGTGTGTTACGCCACAGCGCCGCCACATCATCCAATCCCCTCATTGGGATGATTAATTCCCTGTGGTTCACGAGTCCTGGGCCACGTTCTACACGTCCTGCAGTCACTGGTTTGCCAGTAAAGCATGTTGAAGTCGCTGCAGCGAGCCGACGAGGTCCGACCCGCAGCCATATTAGGGGTGAGACAGAAGGTATAGATCGTCTACAGACAGTCAGCGTTGGTGTAGGGTTCTCCTGCAGCGTGGTTTCAGGTTTCTGCTGTGAAAAAGCAATGGATTTATTGGCCTGCGCCGCCTTGCTCCACAAAGGTCATCAACCCAAATCAGCACAATGAAACCAAGGAAGACACTGGCTAAAGTGAGGGGATCACGGAAGCTGCGCCACCATTACTGCTTTTACAAAGCTGAAACAATTAGTCTACTGTCAGAAACCAGAAAGGCAAGTCATTGGTTCACACACAAACATTACGGCATTTTATTGAATCTCTGTACGTCTCATTTTTTGTGTAAGATCTTAAATCACTTCTGTGCTTTATGAACTATTAAACAGACAAAAAGATAAATCAATCATGAAAATCCTGACTTTAATATTGACACTGCTAACTGGCCTCAGTTTTGCTTGCTTAGATGCCTACATATGTTTAATGAAGGCTTTACAAAACCACAGTCAATTTTTCAGAAATTGGCTTTTGTAAGTCGACTATAAGCTTTTTACCTAAAATGTACTGTTCCGAAGTTGTGCCGAATTGTACATGGATGAGTTAAGGCCACTTAGCTTAGCATTAGCATCAATGTATCAGTCTGAACTTTCATATTGTGGCAGTCAGGGATCTCTCCTATTGGATCAGAGTGAATGGGCCCGCCATCAACCCCCATCCTGCATCAATAAGCCCTGGCTGCCAATCAACCAATCATTCCTCTGAGTTTTATCTTCTTTACACAACTTTCGATAGATATTGACCACTCCACACCGAAAACATCACATCAGAGCCGCAGTTTTGAAGATGCTCTGATACACATTTTTCCTATATTTACACTTTCACAAAAGGAAATCTTTGATCATTTAGTTGGTGACAAAACTTACATCTTCATTGCAATTTGTCACTGAGCAGATCCATCACGATGGTTAATAGAATTAGATCCGCCTCCATTTCAAATCATCATGAATGAAGTTGATATTTTAAGTTCAGTAATACAGTGACTTAAAATAATTTCAAGTGGTTTCTGGTTGACATGTGCCTGAAATGATCAACATCCTACTATTAGTGGTGAAACCAACAATTTATTCAGTTATTTTAATCATTCAGGGTTTTGAAATTGGCTTCACGGCCACAAAGTATGGAGACATGGGTTGGCATGCGGCCCACAAGTCACCAGTTTTCCACTGGTTCAAACACTTCAGGAACAAAGTGTTCTCACGCCCGCTGACAGTCGCAATGATAAGGACATAATCTGTGTTATTAAGGCTACCTGTGACTCAATATAAGTAGACTTCAGCATCCAACACCAGGAACCTAGTAATTACTGCACATTTTCCGGGACAAAAAAGAAAAGCACGTAAGCTGAATGAGCAGTTTCTATAATGGTTTGGCATCATTTAGCAAGCCAAGCAGTCCGTATCTATGCAGTAGGCACTCACGATAGTAAGAAGAGGCTGAATGCACAGTGGCATGAATAAAAAAAACTGCTTTGAACACGGAAACCGTCGACTTGCTGGATCTCATGTAGGAGTTTCCAGTTGAACCAGCCGGTCAGATGCTGGGATATATGGGTCGTTAGACCACCAAATTAGAAACTAACGGACAAATTTAGAGCGGAGCTGCATCCAATTGACTCCTCTGATCCACAAACACAACTGGGAAGTAAGTGTTTTATTGATCCAGTAAATCAAGAATAATGTCCTATTGAACTAATGCGGGATCAGTTTCAAATGAATTGGCCATAGCAGCTTTACACTTTACAGCTTGTAAAAGTTTACTACACAATGCTAGAGGATAATGGTCATGTTTGACAACATTTTCAGAGAGCGGCCACAATATCCTTGTATTCTCAGCAGTGCACACAGACACCACCTCCTCCATAATCAGCTTTGTTGACAGCGGCTCAGTGGGTCCCTGCTTCATGCTTCCTGTATATATCAAACCAAGTTCTTCCAATTAGGATCTGCATCCAAACAGCCACCGCCGGCTACCAACAGCCACCACAACCGCTGTCCAATGTCCTCGTGCCTTTTTGAATAGCAGCCGGTTTCACAAACCGCTGGGCTGGGACACACTGCAGTGAAGAAATGGCCCACGCTCCGGGGTTAAAAAGCCATTCGAACCTTTCAACTGTTCACAGACGGAAACATTAGGGATCTATTTAGAGCGTGGTGGGAGGTGGTGGGAGGGAATGCGGCACAGGGATGGAAGAGGAACGGCAGTCACAAAGAGCCTCTAAGAGAACAGAACAATTGTGATGGTATATTGGAAATAGTCGTATAATGTCCAGTGTCTCTTCAGGTGGAGAGATACGAAAAAGCAAAGCAACAGTTCAGACCCACGAAGGTGAAAACAACACAGGACAGAATAATGTATCTTTGCTCCGATACCAGCTGTCTTCACATGAACACATGTGCTTCTGTGGGAGGGTGTTGATTGCAGGAGCTGTTTAATACGCAGCTCGATTAACCCAAATGTTATATGTGCATCAGTTAAAAACAGCATTTAATATAAAAATGTGTCTTAATTCTTGAAGTATAGTATGAATTAAAGATCGTACATATGATGGGTCACCACAATGCGAAACAAAACCAAAACAAAACAATAATATAAGTGCAAGAGGAATGGATGTGGTGGTTTCAGCATTGGTGTTGCCACATTTTCAGTGTTGCTGTGGATTTGCCTTTACGTCAATATTTGGTGATGCATCGGTGTTAGCATTATTGTTGTGGCTGTGTCATCAGGGTTGCATCTTTTCCATCAGCGTTGCAGCTTTCTCATCGGACTCACGACTTTCGCATCAGTGTTGCTGCTTTTCCAACAGTGCTGCAGCTTTCGCTTCGGTGCTGTGGCTCAGTTTTATTGCTGTCATTGGTCTGATGGCTTTTACATTCCTGTTGTCGGTTTTATATTTTTGTCATGACTTTCTTCGTTGTGGTGACTCTATTGGACCACCACAGTTACAAATGCTGAATACTACAGAAAATGCTGAACATTCACAACAGGATGCTTCACTTAAGGTGAGAGTAGACGAACAATGTGCCCTACTTCTTTTTACCCTTTTACCTCTCTGATTTGAGGTGGGGGCAGGACGCATCGTGTCCTGGCCCAGATACACCTGACTTCTCAGTCCCCACAGGTATGTGGGACAGAGCTTTGCTTTCAGTTCAGTCAGGTGTGTGCTCGCAATGCAACAACCTAAACCCAATTTCCAAAACCCCTAACAGTGTTAAGCCTCTTATCCTGACTGAGGTGCGTTTCTTTGAACACCTGTAAGCAGCAGCGAGCCTGTTCTGTTTTTATAGAGCCGTGATTCATGGAGCGAAGCGGGTTTGTTTGCATACACACTCCCCTCGGGGGGGATCACGGGCAGCTGGAAGGGAGGAGCCTGTCACATTTAATAGTGTCACATTTCAGTGCCCATTCAGAGTATTTCAAGAATCAGAATATAAGTGTGTGTGTGTGTGTGTGTGTGTGTGTGTGTGTGTGTGTGTGTGTGTGTGTGTGCGTGTCGCTCTCTCTCTCTCTCTCTCTCTCTCTCTCTCGTGAGTAGGTCAGTCCATGTGCATAAGATAACCCCAGTGTAATCGGCTTTCTTAAACATCATGTAAATAACTGGGTGTCTTGGCACAAGCTTTCACCAGAGCACTTAGCGTGACGGACTTAAGACAGGGGAAGTATTGCTTTGTGCAACTGGATGAAAGTGAAGATTATTATGTGTAGTGGAGCATCCAAGTGTCCAAAATAATTAAATCCAAAGCCCTTGGTTAAAAACAAGGCTTGCGAGCAGGAGTGGGAATCTGATTACTGCTGGACTCCATGTAAACCTTAGTTTTATACACTCAAACATGTCCTCTGGTTTTCTGCCCTTCTCCTGTTAGCTGCATTTCTTGTGTGCTTGTGCGTGTGCGTGTTTGTGTGTGTGTGTGTGTATAAACACAGCAAGGGTGACAAACCCCTCTGGCAATGAGTGAGCTCAAAGTGCCAAACAAGGAAATACAGAGAAGGTGGGCGGTGTGGTTTTCTGACATCAGAGGCTGGAAGGAAGGTCGGTCGTCCCGTCCTGTCCCGATGCGAAGGTACGAAGAACAGAGTCACCTTCCTCTGACCTAATTCTCTCAGTTACAAACAGCCCCCCTCAAAAAAATCCAATTGCAGCGGGGCAGAAATACCAACCCCCGTCTCCAGGAAATTATGTTTGTGTACAACTAAACTGGAGGAGCAAAATAACCTTTGGAACCTAGTAACAGTAGAGAGACAAACGGTCAAAATATCTGGTAAAAATAAATAAACTAATCCTCAGTGTGGCATTTCCCATTAATTATATTCACTGTGATAGCGTTCCATAGAATGTATTTGCGATATTTTGTATTTGTTTAATATTTTTCCCCTTCAAATGACCTGTTTAAGTGTAAGCCCTGCTTACACAATGTTTTCAAGTGTAAACAGCGAACGTCCGTGGTGTTTTGCCAGCCTGTTTTACAGGATAATGGTGCCCGGAGCCACTGAAAGCACAACTTTTCAAAAAAGCGCCGACTTCATTTCCGTGTGCAGGAGAGAAAACGCAACTTCTTTGAAATGGTGCGACTGCGCATGTGCATCACGGCCAAAGTAAATAGTTCTTCTGCACATGCACAAGTAGATGGACAATAACAACAATGTTTGCCTCCAGACCGATAAGGAGAAGACGAGACACTTTTGTGCTTGAAGCCAACGAGTCAGGATACCAAAAAGAAAAGTGACCATATACAGTATTTGACGAAACAATACAAGGATACTGAGATGATCTGAAAACTGGATTTAATTGGTTTCCTTGGGCAATAATGTCAGCGCTTGCTGCTAAATGAAACACTGGAGCCTGGAGTTGGTCTCACCACAGTGCACACAGCTCAGACAGTGCACGTGGACGCGCTGACATGCCCCGCCTCAGTAATGAATGGGATTACAAACTACTGAGAGTTCACATCAGCCGGCCTGTCAACCAACTCCTGTTGACTTTCCGATTTGTGATTCACGTCTTTATCGTCTCCGATCCTTTCTCATTTGCTGCGAGGCTGCCCGAGCACGAACCCGGCGAAGATGTACTTACAGTTTAATTCAGGTTTCCCGCAGGAGTTGGCGAGATGGGAGCTGCTGCTCTACTCTGAGCCATGAATCTAGTTCAGCAATCGAAACAGAGGGAACGGAGCTGAATGCAGGCAGCGATACATCTCGCCATGAAAGCCGAGTGCTAACAAAGCCAAGTATTGAGCAACACTACAAAACGACACGGCAAGGGTGCCCGGCGGTAACGCTTGTGTTTGCTTTATTAGATGTGGCTCTTATACCGGCAGCACACTGTGATTTTTAACCATCCCAAATGAAAGATAATAATCGGGGGAGAATCGCAGCGATATCTTTGGTCTCGGGTCTAAATCGGTGGTCCTACGTCACGCTGTGGGACGGGCTCAAAGATGGCCGATGACAGTGTCAGAAATTTGGGCTGACGTGAAATGACGTACTGATCAGCGCGACACTGCCACTAAACCCAAATAGATGCTTCGTGGCTCCGATGGCAAAAGGCCTAAAATATTAAAGTAAGAGGGATATAAACAAATGCTTTTGGGGGATTTCCCTCCAAACACATAACTGCTACAGGGGCGAAGGCTCGGTTCACGTTTCACTACTTTCTTTTTCGTAAATGGATGGAGCACGCTCATGACGATTTATTCTTATGCAATCACATCGACTCTCGTACATCGTAGGCGGCTATTCAGCATGCGTTTTCATTGTGCAATCTGCACACGGAAAACTTCATGTCATGCCCAAAATATATTAGATTCATGTCGTACAGTGTGGCGAGCTGTGAACTTATGAGATTGTTAAAAATCACACAGTGTGAAGCGGGCATTATCAATTCTACTGTGTTGTTTCAGTGACAAAGACAGGTGGATGTACAGTATGGCCAATGCTTCAGCCCTGTGTACTCTTTCTCCTCTGTGACGGTCAAGAAAGCGAAGACGTAATAATCGCCAGGAGAAAGACAGTCCGCCACCCCACAAAGCCGAGATCAAATCCATTCCCCCCCTTGTCCCGGCGCTTCCTCCCTGCTCCGATACAGACTCAGACGCACATCACCTCAGCGAGCGAGAGCGACCTTTCTTCCCTCTGTTGTCACCTCAACGCCAAGCTGAGCTCATCTCTTTGAAGGCTCCAGAGCTGCGGCAACTGTCATCACCTACACATCACCTGCGGCAAACAAGATTACACAAGACCGCTGAGATGGACAAAATGTACACATGGGGGCTTTTTATGAGACACTACATCCTACGCGGAGCACGAGGTTTAATCCATAATGAAAAAGCGGCCAACTGGGAAAAAGTGATATCTGCCCTTTACACTATGAATGATCGAGGGCGAAGTTCCAACGGCAGGGGGAGCACGAGGTGTAAATAATACAATGAGTGACGGCAGAATTCCATTTAGCTGCTGGTATTGTTCATGCCGGCTCGCTGCGCACGCTGTCACGGCTCACTTACGCATCTAAATAGAACAGAGCCATTTGTTGATGCAAGTAGTAACACCTGTGATTTCCCCACATAGACGAGTCAAACTGTCGGCTGTGACGAACGGCCGACGCGTCACTGTCAAGAGGAGCAGCAGCTACAGTCAGCCAGATGTAAAAACATGGTTAAATGAGACTTACATGCAATCTGTCATCGATGCTGTGAGCCGTCCCAGCCAGTCGCCTGGTAATCGGGAGTTTCCAAAGCAAGCCAGGATGAAAACTTTCACCGCTTTCTTTTCCGGTTTTTCACATTCGGGTCCCATCTTGCGATGCCACTTTGGGCGTTGGGTGGCAGTAGTTGAGTCCACACAGCAAGGTTTTTAACGTATGCACCAACCAGTGAATTGAACGCCTCTTCGCAAATTTAACAGTGTTTCTCATTACATAAAAGATAAATGAGATGACTTTCACAGCACGCTACAGTCCAATTAAACCCACCACAGGTAGTAAACCTAAGGTATTTTCTCTTCACATTAACCAGCTAAGTTACCTCTTTTTCCTCGGAGACCGAGTTCATGAAAAACCAAGATGTTCCATTGGAGCTGCAGCTGCTCCATCTTGTTGTGTTTCGGTTAATTAAATGATTTCTCCCCACGAGAAGGTGGAGGTGGTCACTGTGTGTCACTCTGTGCAGTTTCATCTCCGGGCGGTCATTAGATTGCAAGACATTGGCGGTCGGGAGAGTTTGCTCCTGTCAATGAACCGAGAACAAACTCAATACACCATCTTGTGGTAAGAGCGGTATTACACAAGGCTACCTTGTTAACTTGTAAACTTCAGTTAATGTCTTCTGTGTGGGTTCTTCACAGAGCTAAGTGAAAAGCCTTACATATACATACATAACCAGGCCCACCAGAGAGTTCAATACGGCCCAATGGCCAAGCAAAAGAGGAAGATTACAAGGAAAACTTATCTTAAAATGTTAATATGAGTATGTTGTTGGAGGAAAAGTCATTTTTAAAAGTTGAAGAGCAATAACAGGGTTAATCCTTCTTGTAAGTAGCATTAGTACAGTGAGGGTGAACTTGTAAAGACTTGCAAAATCTATGCAAAGAGAATTAGAGATTTTTTGCAGGTCTGTACATCCAAAAAGGGACAAAATTAAGTTTTTAAAATTTTTTGTTACAATAAAATTTGAGAAAATACATGCCACGAATCTACATCACAGTATTTGGACTGTTTTCAGTACTTTGAACCAAGAAGCATCATTAAAATCGGCATTATGTTGAAATTGGACTTTATTTTCTCACCATTTTTTCTTTTTACTTTTTTAGGTTTAAAAAAAAAAAAGCGGAATAAAATTTTCACACATTTGTTCTTATTTTGAATCAAACACGACTTTTGGTTGTTTATAGCTTCTAATCATTTGTAAAATTGTCATTTTACTGGCCCCGCCCACGCCCTGCCCCCACCCCTCATAATACTATTTAGATATAAATTTTTATGTTTTTAATTGTTGTGGGACAGAGTGTATGAGATAAAAAAAATCGATATTTTTGCAAAACCAAATAATTACTCGTGAAATTTCCCCAAATAACTTAATCTGGCTGTTGCATTGTGGGTGTTTTTACAAACTCACCCTGACAACATAGCTCTCGGCTCAGGTTTGATTTTTATTTCCAATTTGGCCGGATTGGGCCTTATGTTTGACACCCCTTGCCTACATTCATTGAGTTCCACAACTTCCAGCCCAAAACAATACAAAGTCAACATACTATCCTGCTAAGAACTCAACATAATCTCTAGACTGAGACATCAGCTTCAGTTCTTTTCCATACTTAGACGGCTAAAGAGTCCTTTTAGTGATATTCTTCTCTCAGTTCAGTGCTTACACCTAAGCTGTCATTTCAACATCTTACAGTAATTGGATTCTAAATACTACTTTCAGTTCAACTTGTAAAGCACATCAAATTAAGTAATTTCCTCATTTCATGTGATCTTGGATAAGTGAACATGAAGGAAATGAGCACAAATTAAAAACGGCACGTGTAATAATTTTTTCCCCAACTGTTGGTAAATCTGTGATTATGGCCAATCAGAAGGATGAAGTTGAAGTGCTCCACTGAGTCAGGGCCACATGGAGATACAGGCAGGACAGCCTTCCCACCTCTCGAGTCACAGCTAAGGCCAATTACAGTCCGACTGCCACTATGACAAGAGGCCGGTCGCTGCAGGCAGCCGTGAAGTTGAGTTTGAATAAAGCGAGTGGGGAGAAATCGAGAGTCTGTAACGGAGATGAAAGAAGGCGAGTGCCTCGGTATTCAGCGCGAGTAATCAGCCATCTCGCTCCCGCTGCATCTATCTTTATCCTCCACCAAATCTGCTTTCCCTGCCTCATACATTTATCCTTGATGGGAAGAGCAGTCACGAGCGCACACAGACATTCTCTCACACACACACACACACACACACACACACACACACACACACACACACACACACACACACACACACACACACACACACACACACACACACACACACACACACACACAGGGGGAACAGAAGTGGATTGTCCACAGAAGTAGAAATCCGCCTTTGGCTGGACAAGGATGATCAAAGAGAGCGAATAAACTAACGTTGTAAACAGGCAACGTAATTAACACCATCTTCATGATCGCTTGCTCTTTTTTATATATATATATATATATATATATACTTTTGCAGGACTTTCGGATGAGACAAGCGAATGTGTTCATTAAAATCTGTGCCCATGCTTTGATGAAGGAGGCATTTGTCACAACGTTCCCAACAAATTAAAAAATAACTAAAAAAAAAAAAAAAAAAAGAAACCCACACACTCGTGCTGATCCAAGTTCACGCGAGGACTGGGAGAGAGCAAAGTGCTCTCTTTGTCTGAAGCACAGCGAACAGTTCAGCTCTGCACAGTCGTCTGTTCCGACTGTGTCAACAACCCATTGAGGCAATTAGTCTATGTTTTCAGTCGTTCATTCATTCTTTCTGCCAGTGACATTCGTAATGATATGGCTCATAAAATGTATGGAAAATAAGGGGTTAGTGTAAATTGTGATATTGTCTCGTGCTCAGTGATTGTGAACAGACAGTCTTCCATTGAAGACGTCTGCTCTGTGACTAATCACAATCGTAGCAGTTGGATTCTGACTAATTGGCACATTTTATCATGTTTGTTTCATCCCAACAAAAACAAGAGTGTAAAAAAATAATAATAATAAATGACACGAGGGGTTACATGCTGGAGTCTAAACCACAAATTGTCACTTTTACACTTCAGCGTTCGAGAGCTTCAGTAGGGCAGATTTTACCAGCTGGGTTCAGGGCCAAGAGGACGGTTCTATTTCCACTGCCAGGATTTAAGATGAGACACAATCTTTTTTTTCTTTTCTTTTTTTTTTGCTGCCATGACAGACTAGAAATTGCCAAAATGTGGATCAAATCTGCGGGGGGGGGGGGGTTCTGCTACTACTTTTTAAGCAGTTTTGCATGTTGTTGTTTTTTTTCCCATTCCATGTTCTCATTATTTTTCTTTAAGAAATTCCAATAGATTTTCTTAAGGTGTTTTAGCAGTTTCTTACGAATTTCTTGTGGTTTCAGCCATTTTTGTAGTCATTGTGCCTTTTTTAAGAGCCATTTTTCTATTACATCTTGGATAAAAATGGCTCTTAAAAGAGGCACAAGCAAGAGCTGTGTAAATAAAATCAAATATGATCAAATGTTTTTTGATGTATCATTTCGTGAATGCTTCGAGGAGCCGCTACAGAAGGGCTGAAGAGCCACATGTGGCTCCAAAGTCACAGGTTGCAGACCCCTGGTCCAGATGAATGTCTGTGTACGTAGCCACAATTACAAGACTTCCACCTAAAAACATCACATGCCATCCATCGCACCTCTATTCAGATTTGAAGATTTGCTGAAATCGATAAGCAATGTCCTTCAAGGCTGTCGGCGGGGTCACTCGTCTCGCTTGGCAAGACTGTGGTATGTGCGTTCTTTTCGGAAAGAGCTGGGATGCAAGGTTTCCAGCATTTCATAAAAGAAGGACGAAGAAAAATATTGCTTATTATGAAAGGACAGACCTCAGACTGTACTCCACTCGTCACCTATTCATCCAGCTTTGAACGTTTTTATATCCGTGAGGCGAATTGTTCAAAACCTAGTTTCATTTGTTTTTAATTGAACTGAATTCTTACTGCGAGTCTCTGGAACAAGAAATTAATATCAACTGCTTTAATTCACTCAGAAGGGTCTATTGCACCATGCCTTAACGCCCCTCTCTGTTTTCCACTTTCCAGCATCATTTGCTACCAAATGGTTTTTGTTTGATCTGCTTTTAATGTTCAGTTAACGTCATATTTAAAAGAAAAAAATCACTTTTAAGGAAAGGATCTTTCTACAGGCCAACATGGATCAATGGTTTAAGAGGGAATTATCCTGAAAAAAGAAACAAGAGGAGTTAAAAACGGTTCCATAATTTACCAAAACACACCTTCCCACATTGATATAATCATTGCAACTGTAATTGAGACCACAGGGCAAAAGTATGTACCCGTTAAAATGTTGTTCTGGGGCTTCTATTTGGTTCCTGATTTCATAGGGTTCAACCTTATTTATTTATTTATTTATTTATTTTTGCATTGACCATTTTAAGCTTTTTCTTCCAGGTTTGTTTTTTTTTAAAGCTCTTTCAGCTGTCTTATCTCCCCATTTCTTGTGGTTTTAGCAATGTTTTTCCGTTTTAGCGATTTTAGTTCTCTATTTTTAAAGCCCGTTCTAACCAAGAGTTAAAAGTCCTTTAAAAAAAAGTTTTTTGGTGCGTAACTAAAATAAAAACCAACACAAACTAACTTCAGCAGGAGATTAACTACCATTATTAAAAAATATAAATGCTTCAACATTGAATCATTTAGACAACATTTAGATTGATTCATCCGATGCAAGATTGAACACTTTTTGTCTTGACAAAAGCCTCAACAACACATCATCCGTACAGATCGAAAGAGAAAACAAAGAGTTTGGGTTTCACAGGCCGTGCGATTAGAAATCCACAAACTTCACAGGCAGGCTGTGGATCAGCGATACAGGATGTGGCAGCTTTTGAAATGTAACAAGTTAACTCCAGTGATGACTGGGAAAGAGACATCGCTCCCACAGTGATACAACACTTTATTAAGCGACTGATGGACCAGACATGTATAATCACGATCTCTCTAACCATTGACTTTACTCCTTCCCCACCTTGAATGCTGTAGTCAAAGAGTCGGTGAAACAGCAGGATGTGCACCTCGATCAATTCCATAACCTTCCTCTGCTAATCAAACTATCCGCCCCCCCCAAAAAAAAAAAAAAAAGAAAAACCTCCTCTGGCCTGGCATCCACACTTGGACATCAACCTGACCGCCTGATTATGCTTGCCGCCTCTCCAGCCAAACGCTGCTCTAATATTACTGCCTAATGTAGGCCATATGCTGTTTTCCAAGAAGCCAGGGGGATACAGTTTCTAGGAGACATGACAGCCAGCGGGGAGGAGGGCGTACAGAGCCCGAGTCAGCGTCCACAACACGGCGTGCCTCCAATCCCACCGTTATCGGAGGATTTTGACACCATGAACACGGCAAGAAGAGAGGAAGTGGGATTCAAGAGAAGTTAAAAAACACAAATCAAGTGCTTCACAAGTGTTCAAGGTGATCAGTCTTTGCATTAACGGTTGTCTTTTACTGTGCCCACATTGCTCCAAGCAAACTGTTCAAAGTGTGTTAAGCAGAGGAGCTTTCAATGCAGCAACACCCCTGTTTAATCACATCAAATGCAGCTTTTTTCTTTTTTTTTCCTCTCCTCTATTGCCCCAGAGAACAACCTCAATCTATGCACCCATGCACGCAATGACAGTTATGACAAAGGTGGCGATCAGGGCGGCGATGATGCTGATGATGCAACCGCACCGACTCCTGCCGCAGCGGGCGGAAATTGAAATTAAAGCAGATGTTGTGAGAGTTTTGTGGGTCACGTGTAAGTGGCGCAGGGCCAGCAGTGATCAGAAGATACAGGCAGCGGGATTCTTTCTTATAATGAAAACGGTGAACTCTCCCTCTCCTTCCCTCTCTGCAACGCTCTCCACATTGACCGCGGACAAAACGAGAAGTGCGAGACCTCAACCTTGAGCGGTTCAGCCCCGAGCCTCAAGGTTGCTCCTTTAATCGCGAAGAGCAGCAACAGCAACGGCAATCTGCGCGGGCCTGGACGACGACGTCGCTGGAGACCCGGAGCACAAAGACTCGTAACGAGGTTTTCATTAAAGGAAGAAAAGCAGACCGCTCATAAAGCGCGGAGTGGACGCACTCCTTTCCATCAAATAACCCTGTTTCCACGGGATTCTGAAGAGCAAAAACATCGATTCAAATTTCAAGGCACTGATCATTTGCAGTGAATGAAACTGTAAAGATGCTCGTGCAGAAACTAATCAGGCAATGGTGGGCCATCAAAGTCTCCGTATTCCATTGGAAAGCTCGAGTAATCACAGTGCATTTACAGCAAATTTTAACATAGAGTTCCGTGACAGCAGGATGCGCCGCAAAAATTTAAATGCTGCAAATACCTGTTTGTATGAGTGTAATGACGAATTTCCTTCAGAAAAGTATTGACAACATATTAGAGATGAACATCAACAACTAAAACTGGCTCCTGAAACCTAAAACAAAGACCGACAGTCCCAGGAGACAACAGACTGAGAGTGGAGACACTCTGGAGCTCCGCCATTGTTGTTATCGTCCAGCTACGAGCAGAAGAAACATTTACTGCACCGCTGTCATGTAAACAGAGACACAAAACCCCAACGAAAGTCTTGTTGCCGTGTAAAGGGGCCCCGAGTGTCACCGATTAGACTCACAGACATGTTTATGGACTGTGGGAGGAAATCGAAGCACCGATGCGTACACAGGGAGAACATGCAAACAAGAAGGCTCAGAGTCCGTGTGATTAAAAACCGACATGCAGTATCACAACCAGATGTGACTGCCGTGTGTCGTTGGTCAACTTGAGTCATGGACGTACGAAAACGTTAAAGGGAAGGTACGTCATCCTGGAACCCGTGTTGCAGAGTTCTGCCCCGAAATATCCGTCTACTCATCCATCGTCAATGTTTTCGGTAAAAGGTGGAAAATTTCTCTGGATAGACGTCAGCACAATCTCCTCTGTGAGAATTGATGCAGAATAAGGCTGTGGAACAATATTGATACTTAGGTAGATATCGATATTTTTAAAGAACTATACAATATATACAATATCAATGTGGAATGGGTGGTCGCATTTAATGCTGGGAGAAAATAATATCAGCACCTTTATCATTGAAAGCAGACGGATTTTGGTTTCAAAACAAAAATGGGGAGTCATGAAAGGGACAAAACACAAACCGTCATGTGTTACTCAGACCAACTTGCATGTTCGTCTGCGTCATGTTATTTCTTTCTGATGTTGAGTTTTGAGGTTTTTACATTAACCTCGTACGTATGAACGCGAACATTCAAATTACATTTACAGTTTCCTTCCTAGAAACTGGAACATCAGAATTAATATAAATGTATAATCAACTCTTCTACCAATATCATTAGATGTACCTGCTGATTTTAAGTTAAACTTTAGAGGCTTTTTATGGGACTATAAATTCTTACGAATCGAGTTGCATCATACAGTATTGTCCAGCATGGAACCGTATCGAGGTACTCGTCGTATCGTGAGTTCTCTCTGGTGGAGAAGCATCAAATCTGTCCAGGTATAATAAAAGAAAACCTCTTAGAAAACCGGAGGTAAGATTTCTTGGCTCACTATAGCAACCAAAGGCTTTCTACAAGAACATTAAAATCTGACTAGATTTTAACTTTGCACACACTTTATTTAATTAATTTGATATGATAAAAACTTTTTTCATATCACACAAGAACAAAATTAGTTCGTCGAAAATGCATAGATCTGTGTGCATTACATTGTAATATTGTGTAAACGCTGCTGACCACGATGGTTTTGATCCAAATTTCTTCTTATCTCTCTCTTTTTTTTTTTAAAAAAAAACTCAAGCTGAACACTTTCCCTGAAGGCAAAAAAGCAGGAGACTTAATTGGGTTACCCCTGTATGGAGGAAGGTGTACTAAACACACACACACACACACACACACACACACATAAGCACAGCTCATATGACGGAGTCCCTGCAGTGAAATGACCTCATTTAGTCAAATATTCTTTCCTGTAACCTGGCCAGTGCGTTTTTCATGAAAACTCTGCAAAGACAGTTGAATTCGCCAACCCCCCCTACTTGACACGGTTTCTGTGAATTACTATTACTTAGAAATAATCTGATCCTAATCATACAATTAACAGGCTCCAGTCCACATTTCAGAAGCAGTTCATTGGAGTGTTTTCTCACAGCATGAGCACAGATATGCATATATACAGTATTGCCCCCGCTTCACTGTGCCCGACTGCTTTACTCTGGTGAGAAAGATATTCACTTCATCTCTGTGGAAACTTTCTGTGCTAGAAGCGACGCATTCGGATGTGGGCAAAGTAAAGGTCCAAGGTTGCTCTGCTTCTTTTATTGTGGCCTCTGGGTGATAGTATAGCTTCCTGAGATGGACAATATTCCCACAATAACGTTTCCATCTTCTCAGCTGATCATGACATTTGACACAGAAACTTTGACAGCTGTCAAACCGGAACGAGCACTAACTCGCAAAGTCAATAAGAGTTCTTTTATTTATTTATTTTTGTTCACAACTTACCATCTTCTTTTTCGTCGAAAACTGGTCTCTTTGAAGAACTATTGGCTCCCATCCTCTTCTTCCACTTGCCCCAGTGAAACATTGATGCTCAGCTCGCATTCCTCGCCTCTGGAAGAGAAACTACAGCTCTGCGTTTGGCACCATCCTCAACAAAAAGACCGTTTCTCCCTCCTCCCGACCAAAAAAAAAAACGTGCCCGGTTATTTCTGTGTTTTGTTTTCCTATTTTTTTTTCCTATTTTTTTTTTTTTCCTCAAAACTGGACCGATCAGCGTGAAGCAGGCAGCGCGCCTTGGAAGTGTGTTGCGGACGAGGAGCGCGTCGGGTGCGCGTGACGGACGGACGCACGGCGACTGGCCGTGCACGCGGGACGCGGCTCGGTGAAGTTAACGATCCGGTCGGTCGGCGGCGGCGGATCCTCTTATCAAGTCGTCTTCCGCAGCCACGCCGACAGACTTATGTTTAGTCCGGGGCTGCGAGTCAGAGCTGCGTCAAGCCGGACGCGCTCGGATGAAACCAAACGGGACGTCAGAGAAGGCGGCCGCAGAGAAATAAGAGCGGCGGGAAGGAGCTGGCGATTTATCTGGCAGGGGGAAAAAAAAATCTAACGAATCAGAGCGAGAGATTAACTGCAAAGTTTGTTTGGTAAGTGCTTCTATCAGCGTGGTTGTAAATGTTACAAACACTTTTAAAGCGCTTCAATTAAAAAAATTAAATAAATTATGAGTACAGAAAATCAAGAGGCGGGGCCAATATGTGACAGATGTGATCTGATTGGCCAAGTCATGCCACGCCTCTATTGTCATTGGATCTTAGCGATGTTAGTCATTCTGTAAAGTTGCCTCTGTAATTAAACTCCACTGACAATAATGTAGAATGGTTGTATTTGGAGGATATTTGTGAATGTTTTTCACACTGTCACTGTGTAATAACAATAAAACGGATCATCTCTAACACCATTTCAACTGTTTAGGTGGTCAGCAAGAAGGTCATGGGTTAAAATACTGTCCAGGCCTTTCTGTGTGGACTTTGCATGTTCTCCCCATGTGTGCGCGGATTCCCTCCGGGTACTCTGGTTTCCTCTCACAGTCCAAAAACATGCATGTGAGGTTAATTGATTAATCGAAATTACCCTTCGGTGTGAATGTTAGTGTGCGCAGGTGTCCGTCTCTGTGTGTTTTTCCTGAGATGGACTGGCGATCTGTCCAGGGTGTATCCTGTCCTCGCCACCCTGCACCTGTCCAACAAATCTTTTCCCAATATGATATATACATAAACTCAACAAGTTTACTTTGACTTCATAGGGAAAATATTAAAAGGAGACATCAGTTGTAACCTTCATATTCATCATATTTCAGCGGCCCACCATGTTTCACTCTTGAGATACTCTGCTTCCCATCCGTTCAACCATCCATCTATCTTCTATAGCAGTTTATCTGAACAGATCTTCTGTCCATCACAGAACAAACACACACACATTCATACCTAGAGGCAATTCAGAGACCCGTATTAATGTCACATGGGTGCTTTTGGACTGAGGGAGGATACTGAAGTACCCATAGAAAACCCTTCCATGAATAGGGACAACGTGCAACCTCCACAATGAAAAGCCAGGCCAGATTGTCATTGTATAAATATTTAATTAATAAAATATATTTTGGAAAACACTAAATATGAACAATTTATAAAATTATCAATGTCAATGTAATGACTTGCCAAAGTGGTCTGAAGCACAACATTTCCACTTTTAACTAATCACACCAGCCATCTTCTATATTGCTTTATCCACTTCACTGGAGCCAATCCCAGCTAACTTATGGGTGAAGGCAGGACACACTGACCAACTAATTCTACTTGATTCCCACCAGTTCATCTAACCCTAAGACAAACACAGAGACAGATAACATCACACCTCACATTCGTGGTTTTGGACTGTGAAAGAAAAGCGGTGTGCCTGGAGAAAACCCACACACAGTGAGAACATACAGACTCCACACAGAAGTTAAATTACATAAATCTATTTTCTTTCTATATTTAAATTGTACTTTTCAGTGTTTTTCTTGTTTCTATACTTTTCTTGTTGTATTTGTATATATTCTACCCTTATTTACTCTTTGAATTGTGTTGTCACTTAATGTGCCATAGATGCTTCGCCTACAATAGCCTGACAAGTGTGGAAAGAAATGTTTTATTGGGGAAAAATAATCATTAAAAAAATATCGTCTTTTTTTTTGTTCCTGTTTGAACGTAGGAGTTTTATTTTGAAAGGAGGGAAAGGAAGTTCTCTTGCAGTGTCACGAGTAGCTGGACAGGAGTGTGTGAGAGGAGTGTGACTGTTCCTCTCCAGTGAAACACACGTACACACACTCAGGCACACACACACACGCACACACACACACACACACACACACACACACACACACACACACACACACACACACACACACACACACACACACACACACACACACACACACACACACACCTTCATCTGAGCCCAAATGAACCTTGAATTATTCCCTAATCTCATCAGATGATGGCTGGGTGGAGCCGGATCAGGGAGGGATTAACACTTTGTCCACAATATGCACATTTAGCTTCCTGTGCTGCTCTGCACGGAATCAAGCGGCAGGTTTCATGGTGTTGGAGTCGGTGGTTTTGGTTAAATTTACAGAATCAGATACACACCAGGATGAAAAGCAGTAAAAACAATAGATTAAGTGTTCATATACAATAAAGTTCAAGTAGGTAAATTAAAGTTAAAATGGCATTAAAAGAAATGTGTTTTTTAAAGTCAGAATTCTGACTTTATTCTGACAGTGAAGTCAGAATTCAGATTTGGATGTCATAACTCTGACTTCATTCTCAAAATTCTAAAAAAAAAAAAAAAAAAGATTAAGACACTTTTTTAGTTGGTTTTAATCCTCTTCCATAGTAAGTTCAACCATGAAAAAATTGACTTTTATTTTTGTGCCTGCCTCAGTGGCAAGGCGCAAAGATTACTATCCCATTTCATTTTATTCTTGTGTCGCACAGTTGGTAGCACGGACACAAAAAGCATACCCGGATGTGCAGAAAGTTTGGAAATAGATCGCTATGACTTTTGTTGATAATTCAGATACCCGTTTCCGAATAAATGGCAAAAAAATGTCGATGTAAGAGGTACCTCATGGAGGGGCTCAAAGGAGATCAGCATATGTTGCCATGGAGACGCTGCAGCTGACAGACAAGAGCCGAGCTCTGACAGTTTAGGATGTCAAAAAGAAGTTGGCAGTGAGAAGCAGGCACACAATTTCCTCTGGAAATTTCTCGTTTTTGATTTTTTTAATAATTGAAATTAAAAGAGAAAGGGGTTTTTTGGTTGTTGTTTTTTAGAACTTTATTGCACAAATAGGGAACATCCAAACAGTGCAACCAAACACCAAACATAACAAAAACACACCACTTTAACAGACAGTGCTCACAAATAATAACTTCATATAGTCTTAAGCTTTATTGTAGGTACTAATGAAGTTTGTAAATATCACAAATACAAATCAGAATGACATTTCCTTTTAACAAGAACAGTACAGGTATAGTATAATACAAAATACAAAAGGGACCAGGGAAGCAGAGAGTCTCATTATTAGCAGAAAGCTGCCACCTCTGAGTCTGGTTTCTGCAAAAGGTTTCTTCCTCTTAGAGGGAGTTTTTCCTTTCCACAGTCGCTCTGCTGGCTCGTGTGGATTTTGATTGTTGGGTTCCTTTCTGTTAAGAGCACCTATAAATGACTGTGTTGTATTTGTTGCTATAAAAATAAAGTTGAATTGAAAAGTTGAATTGTTCTTTTTGCAATAGTTCTTCAAACATCTCAACAGTTTTATTGCTTTTTTGTGTTTATCTTACTTGGTGTTTTAATGTGTTCTTTACCTTCGCTAATCTGCACTTGTGGATGTGAAATTTTCCAAATGGAATTATTAAATTAACTATAAATTCGATGCAAGTACACTTTAAAAATCAATTTGAACGTCATTTTTTGTTTTACACAGTATATAATTCTCAATTTTAGTCCATAGGGTTGTTGAATAAGAACAGTAAAAATAAATAAATAAATTACTTAATGATTAATTTTCGCTGTTACAAAAGGTACATTTATTTTCAATTTCTAAATATAGAAATCTATATATATGTTGTGCAAAACATTAATATGTACTTGATTAATTGTATTAATAATACAAAATGTGTGTGGTGATACGGAATAGTATTAGGCCAATCAATGTCCAAAAAGATTTTCCTCTTAGACTAAATAAAATAGAAAGATACCTTGCTGACACGTGGACTGTGACGTAGTCTGTTTGGGTCAGGTCGCCATGGTAACAATGCCCGGCGTTGTAGCGTAGCATGACATCTTTTGCCTTTCGCGTTTTCAACCTTTAGAGGTTTTTATGCGCGTGTTTGGTGAAAACAGCCGGTAAGCAGGCGGTGACACGGTGATTAAAAAGTTGCTGTTGCTCGTGTCACAAACAAACAAAGTTTGCCGTTGCCGTTGCCACTTGCTGCCATGAGCTCCCCGGACAGAGACGAGGGGCTCCCCGGGGACAGCAGCGTGTTTGGGGCCGGTGCTGCCACCCGGCAGGCCCCCCTCCCACCGCCACAGCTTCACTCAGCGGAGACCTGGAGTCTGAGGAGATCTCAGCTCAAACGGATCTCGGACAGTGTTTTAAGGAACTCCTCGCTGACGGTCAGTTCCAACATTCACTTCCCTACAGTCAGCTGCAGATCGTCATGATGCAGTAAACAAATGCAGGAGGCTGCAACGTTTAGGAACAAAAATACCCTTTTTGTGTCACTTTTCACTGGATGAAACTCATCCATTAATCCATCCATCCATCTGGACAGAGCTCCAGGCCATCATAGGACAAACAAAGAAGAGATACTGCTGCACAGTATCAGGTGAACATGCAATATGCAGGAATGTGTTCAGCTGCTACAATAAGATGTGAACACGTCAAAATACTCTGTAATTGGTTGTAATTCTAATCTCAGATTGTCAGGATAGTTTAAATATATGCACACATAAAGGATTTCTGATATACAGGCGATATGGAACTAATCAAAACCAGTAACTGGATCAAAACCAGTCATAATTTACCATTTCTATCTGTAAAAACTCTTTAACTCTTTTAGAATATTCATTTTAGCCATTTTAGTTGATTCACGGCTCTCATAGTAATATTCAGTTGTTTCTGTCCACATATCAAACATACCGGTAAACCTTTTTACTTTTCTTAGATTAATTTGGGATAGTGGGATAGTGACACGTTATTCGGTTTGCGTACAATTTAAACATTCTTTAATCTAAATGTCAGATTAATCATCTTGAGCTTGCTTTAGAGTTGCAGGTTGCAGACCTCTGGACTCGTCATTAAAGACATAAGTCCTTCTCCTGTATTATATCAAATTCTTACCAGCTCGTTGTTTTGTCTTCAGTATTTGTGTCTTGAAGGGAACCACATATCCAGCATCCCACCATCCATGTTCAGCAGCCTGCCCAACCTGCTGTGGCTGGACCTGAGACACAACCAGATCACATCACTCCCGGCTGAAATCGGCTCACACAGGTAAAGGAAAGATCCACCGATTCCAGACTCTTTCAAGGAGTTTCATGTTGAGACTTGTGCAAAAAGAATAAATATACAACATGAACAGTCACCATGTTCTTCCCAGGTATATGATGAGGTGTTCAATTGTTCGATGGAACATAAAAAACATAGTCAACCTCAAAAAAAAAAAGAAAAAGAAATGTCTGCGGGAAAATGAATCCTGTATTTTCACTGTGATCTTGTTTGAGTGCCACATTTATACATTCTTTCTCAGAAGCGTTGAATACATAGTTGGCTCACATTAGTTACTAAGAATAAAAAGTAACTGGTTCCCTAAAAAAGTAGCTCTAGCATTACTTTAGTCTCACCTGTGTCATTTAGTTGTATCGTAATGTTGTCTAGGGCCAGCCTAAAGACTGATTCACTAATTTAGTTGGACAAGTTATACATGTTAGTGGGAGGAAAAGGCTCTGTGGTCTGAACCTTTGGTAGTTATTCCCAACTAAGCTTCCTAGTGAAGGCTCAGGGAGTAACTTTCAATACATTCCATCTTTATTCCAGGAGTTGCACAAGTATACGAAGCTCAGGATCTAATATGAAAGCACTGCAGGGATCACGTACAGCTCCAGCTCATCTTAACGAAGAAGCATTAGTAAAGAAATATATATATATATAACAAATATATAATTTGTTTTTCTAAATATTCTCTTGAACTTTTGGAAATAATGTCAGATAATGCCAAGTGGTGGACGTACAGCAAGAATTTCTATCAGAGGTTCCAGTGAAGTGGCAGCCTGGCTTAAACTGACTTACTAGATTAGATTGAAGCATTTCTTTTGCAGCTCAGATGTCTTTCATCTGGCAGATGTGTGGTTACATCCAGTTTTCCAAACTCTGTGATGTCCCCTCAGGTGGCGCATTGGTTCAGTCTTGACCTTCAGTTGTGTGTCATCCGGGTTTGAATCCCGATTGTATCCAGAAGGTCATCTGACATAATGAAAGAAAAACTCGTCTCCAGTGCAAGTTGCAAATACTTGCTGTGTTGACTCCTGTCAAAAGAACCCGAGGCTTCCTTTTACATTCCCTTGAATGTCAGGCGTTTTGGGGGTTTTATGCAGGAAACCTTTGGACCTCTTACAAATGTTTATTTGAGGCTCTTTCAGCCATTATCAAAAATTCAGATCTCACAGTGGTGATTTTATTCCTGCAGATATCTGAAAACACTTCTTCTGGAAGGGAACCCGATCTCAGAACTTCCCCCAGAGCTGGGTGAGTTGTGTACGGACAATGAGACTCACGCCGTCAGATACATCACTGTCAGGGCAGTTTCTATACGTGTAGATTTGAATAATAAAGAGCATGTGAAGATGCCTCTCTCTGAGATTCCTTTGCATTCACTGGGATTATTGCACACACGATCTAAGGACTGATGCTGCTGTTCTGTGGTGATCGGTCTTGAAATTCTTCTATAGTTGAGGAAAACACTTTGTTTAACAGAAAAGAAGTGTGTCCGACATTTTTAAAAAGCACATTTTATATTCTTCCAAGAGAAATGAATGGCCATAGGAATTGTATTTTATGACTTATTTTCTTATTGAAGATATTTAAAGTTAATTGTTGTACCTAGTTTTCATGCCTGGAAAATTACGCAAAATACAGCAAAACTTGATAATGATTTCTTATGAGATGAAATGAAATACATGAGAAAAAGTAAAGCTGCAAGAAGGGAAAATTACATTTATATCTTGAAATCTGAGATTTTTTTTGTAAATGTTTCTCATATCTTAAAGAAAGGTATTCTATTTGTTTTGTTGTCTCGATTTTGCAACAATATTTCCATGTGTTTCCAATTTTGAGTCTTTTTTTAAGACAGGATTCCCACATAACACCAGATATGACTTCTTACAATTTTTCATTTCAAACATGCACATGTCCACGGAGGCAAAATCCAGCTTCTCCACAAGTCTCTGTGCTATTTAAACACAAAAAAGACAAATAAAATCTGTGGAGTATTTCAACAGAACCTCCACAAAGTGCAAACAAAAAAGTTGCAGGATTAGCAATGGCAGCAGGAAAGATGCTGTTCTTGTCATTTTGTTTTGCTATTGTTTTGACTCAAAGCCATAAATTAATTTCCACTTAAAACCACACGACAGTTTCTCATGAGTTCACGCGACTCTCTGGCCTGACCTGGGCCCATCCTGCTTTGTGAGCGTCATCGTTGCTCATATCCCCAAATCCAAAGCCGACGTTTTCAAGGGGACCAGAGTTCGCTCCATAGATTCGGTTCAGAGTTCAGGGGAGTGTTCGAAGACGACCAAATGAAACGGTCCTTCCCAGAAACTCCCTGAAGAGAACTCTGGTCCAGATCAAACAGGGGAATGTGAACGCGCCATAAAAGTCCCTCTAGTGAGGTCTACTGAGAACTGGCTGCTTCTGTATCTGTACCTTTAAATACTTATGAGCTGTGTCTGTTTTCTGGTAGCGTTTGCGAAACTTATGGCACCCGCTCATAATATTAGAGGTCAGAGTTCATCCACTACCAGAGGGAGTAGTTATTTCCCTGCATGACATCACGAAGGGAAAATCTCTGATTGGGCTGTATGAGGACACATTCACTGAAAAGTTGAGGGAGACTGTCTTCACTTCTGGGGCCTCATATAGTATATGGGGACACATATTACTGTTAAAAAACCATGATAAAGTGAATTCTGCATAATATGGGATCTTGTAAAGTGACCAGGGGCGGAAAAGTGTCAAAAAGGTGTTATGGATGGAAAAGGTTCATTGATGCATGATCTCATTCACACCTACAGAGGTCTTGTGGAGTCCAGGCCTTGAGGTGTCAGGGAGCTAAAATAAACCAACTTCACTTCACTTAGCGGCTGTGGCTCGGTCGGTAGAGCAAGTCATCTCTCAATCGGAAGGTTGCACGTTTGATTCTCTATCTGTCCACATGTCGAAGTGTCATTGATCAAGACACTGAACCCCAAATCATTCCCAATGGATGGATTGAGCATCTTGGGGCGGCATGTGAATGTGATTAACATTGTAATGTGCTTTGGCAGTGGAATAACGCAATATAATAGAAATCCATTTACCATTTTGTCCACCGGACTTCATATATCCACATCAACTTCACAGAGAACACCATGAAACAAATACTCCCACCGTTTGGTATCAGTGCTCCCAAAAGCCCAGACTTTTCTTTTCAGTTTAATTTAATCAGGACAACAGGCTAAGCTGTAATGAACAACCATCCTTTGTTTTGTTTTTTTTTTGTTTGTTTTTTCAGGAAATGTGATTTCCCTGAGTGGGCTGAACCTGAGGGACTGCCCCATCCGTTTCCCCCCACAACACATCCTGCAGCAGGGCCTGCAGATCATCCTCCAGTACCTGAGGACTGCTCTGGCTCAGCAACCGGTTCTCACCAGAAAAACCCCTCCAGGTGACTGAAAGGCACCTTAACTTTGAAAATAAAGAAAAGAAGAAAAAAAAAAAACCCCACACACATCAGCCAAGTGCAGTATAAGCACGTGCATCGCAGCCATCTGCTCTTTTTGTCAGAGATAGGACGGCCGGACACAAAAATAGCTCCCTGCCCTGGTATCGCTTCACTGGTGTGACTGCTGTTCCCTCGGAGGCGCCGCGTGCCACTCAAATGACTTTTTTTTTTAAAAACCCCTCTCCTCACTCCCGCCCATCTCCAGCTCTGTAATATTTTTAGCCGGTTGATGGAGATGATCGATAACCTGTGAGCTCTAAACAGGAGCCGTCTGTCACTAAGCACTGTCTGGAGGAGCCAAAGAGAAGAGAGGCCGGCGCAGCACTGCGAGTGCAGCCAGACCCCCTCAATCAAGCCATTTATCTGCCTGCCTACAAGGTTATTAACAAAGACGGGGCTCCGGTCCTCAGAAGGGGAAATCTCCTTTCATTTAATTGGAGTGGAAGTCGAGTAGGTCGAATAGAATATGGGGTGTTCATTTACATAACGCACTGTCATCAACCTTTTCCAGCCCTGATAAAAATGGAATATTTGGCCTGTGCGAGTCTAATTATACCACAGTGGGTAAAAGTTCTACCAAGACATTAATTCTACTAATTCAATAAAATCTTGCTGATCACATATTCTTCTCTGCAGTCCAAATAAATCATTAAAATAAGAATCTTATAAAACGTTGGCACTAAAACTCCCTTCAAAGTCGAGATAAATCTGGGCCGTGCTTTTCAAAACAGGTCTTCACTCTTATCAGTTATTCCCACCAGTCATCCAGGAATCACCGTGCCTCCGTGAGCCGCATACAGACGTGGGTATTGCCCCGATCACTGTTGCAGAGTTTCCAGCGTTGGAGAAGCTCCAGCTGTCCGAGCTGACGGGGCCCAGCGGGGACGAGAAGGAGGACTCGGCGGACGAGGACGACCTGCGGAGGTTCAGGGAGCTGAAGGAGAAGCTGATCCTGCTGGACGGAACTGAGCTGGGCTCGGCCACACAAGCCAACCGCAAATCAGGGTCACAAATGCTTTCTGCGTGCATAAGGTGAGACGTTGAAATGCTTCAGATTGAGTCCGATTGAGCCTTACTTTTCTGAGGCGTTACAGGAGGAAATTAATCTCATATGTGAGCAGCCAAGAGACAGATTAACTGTGCACTAAGACAGGAAATAGGGAGGAGGGAGGGAGAGATCGTGAAATGTCTAAAGCTAACTAATTAATTCTGTCTTGCTTATTTATTCTGTATTATCTCTTGGCTGGGAAGAGTAACTTCCTGCAGTCTTACTGTAGCTGGGCTTTGCCTGGAGACAGTCACACTTTATGTCCTATATAAGAACAGGTCGTCTTTGATGACGAGACGGAAACAGCAAAGTTCTCGTCTGAGCGTCACGTGGCCTGGTCAGAGTTTGTGCCCCACCCGGGGTCTGCAGCCTGTGGTTCATCAGCCCTTCTGTTGCGGCTCCCTGAAGCTTTCTCAAAATCATACATCAATTCAGTTTTCAAAGGATTCCTAACGCTTGGCTAAAAAGGGGGGGGGGGGGGAAAGAAAGTCACAATAACTAAACTAAGAAATATATCGAAAACCAGAAGAAATGTGGAAAAACTGCTAAAACAGCTTTAAAAAACTAAAATGATAAAAAAAAAATGTCTAAAAGGAAATGAAAAAAACATGAAATCCTGTTTTTTTTTTTTTAAAAAACCAAATGGTTAAAACAGCTAAGAAAAAAAAAAGAATGAAAGGTTTACCATCATAAATTGTAATAACAATTTCATAAACTATATACATGAAACTTTGTAAGCTTATCGATAAGGTTGCAGACTTCTGAGCTACACTTTTCTTCATATCTAATAGAAAAATGTGAAAGTAGTTCATAAAGAAAAAGTCAACTACCTTCAATGAGGACAACAAAGTTCAGGACAACTTCACAATGTTTGCTCCTGACGTAACAAGTACAATCTCCTCATTGTACTCTGTGCAGTTTGATCTTAACCCATCAGGCCACGAGTCCTTCCCATACTGGATACTTTCTTTTGTTTGTCACATGTATTTTCTTTTTTTGTCTTCTCATGCTCCTTCTATTGAGGTTGGAAAGGCTCACAGTGGTGCGAAATTGCCTGTTTGTAAAAAAGTAAAAATGAGATATAACCAGTAAAAAGGATGTTGAGTTGACTCTTCGAGATTCGAGAGCTCTTTTCAAAGGGGTCAATGGAAATCTTCAGGGGGACTTTTACTCATTTGATATTCTAATAATGGTGTTTTTAGACCTCTATCTTACACCAACGCCCCCTGTAGTTGTTGCGATAATTGAAAAGCTTGTGCTCCGCTTCATTTCCATGTGGATTTAATGATCTCAGTACAGACATGCTTCTTCTTAGAATATCGGTGATGATGCAGAACAACTGTGTATTAATTCGCAGCTCATCTGGCTCCCGAGAGATGAGCGGACTCAGTTCACAGCAGCAGAAAGCTTCGCCTCAGCAGAGCACATCTAGATCTCCCCACTCGTCTGTAACCAGCGCAGTGAAAAGGTTACTCGCCTTCCTGCAGCAGGGAAGATTAGATGATTGTGTTTTGTTGCAGGAGCTAACTTTACTGCTGAGGTCTGGACTTGTGTCGGAGGGCACAGATATGTGGCAGGGTGCCTGGGAAAATGATGGCCAAACACTTTTTAATGGCATTCTCCACAGAGGCAGCCGAGACACCAGAAAAAAATAAATAAAAGAGCGGGGGGAAAGATCTCCTGGCCCGTCTCTTGCTGAGACTCCGGAGCTCAGGAGGGAATTAGAAATCATTTTGTTTCGATTTATTCGTCAGGAAAAAGACAACCGCTGAGACGGGTGTAATCCCCAGACTCCCGCTGTTTGATGCTCAGCAGAGGAAGAGGCCGCAGCAGAGGAGGCAGGCAGCCGTGAAGGCGGAGAAGGAGAAACAGGCCGTCCTGGAGCAAAGAAGAAAGTAAGATGACCTCAGCGTCACCTCACTTTTGTATGTTTAATACGGATTACCACATAATGATTCAGCGCCCCGCCTTAAATTGTATTATTGTGAAGGTTATTACCAGACGTCCTCTTTTTATTTTCTACATTCATCCATCCATCTGGTTTTTCCCAGCTGGCTTTAGGCACGCAGGACACACCCTGCGAACTACAAGCCACCTTGAGTCACAGGGTAGAATAATATGCACGTCTGTGGGCTGTGAGAACAGTTCTAAGTTTCTGTTTATTGCCATACGCACGTCGGAAAACACGTTTCCCCTGCTGTGCACAGAGAATGCCAACGATAAAAGAGCCTGTAAAAGATACAGGGCAAGATTGGTGAAAAAAAAAAAAAAAAGGATGTACAATAAGTAAACAAAATTAGATCAAGAAATGTTTATGTACTTATAGTAAATTAGGAGAAATAAGAAAAACATGCGCCACACAGAAAGGCCCCCCAAGCCTGGAATCAAGCTGAGGTCTAACCACTGCATCGCTGGACCTCCCAGAAACAGGACTCTGGTGTGTTTTGGCTGCTCTCCTCTGTTGGAAACACGTGATCTGCATGTTCAGTTTGGCACACGTTTTGATCTGAATGCTCTTTCTGAGAGAACCTGAGCAGTTTGGGTTAAAGAACCTCATAATGTCCCACGATGTCAGAAATAGTATCCCAGGGTCAAGATTACCAAGACCAATCTTCTTTGAATCTCTCAACCTCCGGCAGATTTGAGTATCTGACGTTGGACTTTACGCTTCAGTTCACTCCACAGATGTTTCATATCAACTCATAGAGACTTTGGTTATTTGAAGGTTTTTCTTGTTGGAAGACAAAGCAAATTCTCACAGCTTAACTCCCACCACCATGTCTCCCCCGATGAGCGCCTCTCCTGTCCAAGAGTTTAAGTTTTATGTCTCACTGAAAAAACACAAGGTTCTCAAGATTGTCCTTTAGCACATATCAGTCTGCTTCAAGCATGTCAATACTTTCTCACGTCACAGCTCTTACCTTTACAAACTTGTTTCACACTGTGTGTGAAGTTGGAGATAACCCCTCAGTTTGAACTGGACTTTACAAGCTTTTAGCTTTAAAGTTAAAGCACTTTGTCTTTGCAATATCTCAGTGAAAAGGTCAGTTATTGTTGACCCTGGAAACTGTGTCCAAATAAAAAATGATGAATGCTTTTTTAAAGATAACTGTTCACTGTTGTCAATCCTGAAACTTCATGGGGTACAAATAATGTTTTCTACTGTCTGTGCCGCTGTGTTTTAAACATTGGATTGGATGAGATTGACTGTAATACCTCCGCTATGACAGCATGTTGACTCATAAACGGCCGTGCCAAACGGGGCCATTGAAAAATCAATGTAATGTAAAAGTATAAGGATCAGTCGATGTTTACTGGACCCCTGGTGACCGTTGAGAAACAATAACCGTGGATTTTCTGAGGTGGATCTGAAACAGTGCTTTCTGACTCTCCCACAGAAGCAAAGAGGCTCTGCTGCAGTGGCGCACAAACGCCAAACTGGCCCAGGAGGAGAAGATGTCTGAGCTGAGGAAAAAGAAGCTGGAGAGACAAAGGATGCAGGAGGTACTTGCGTTAGCGCCTCTCAGCCCACATGCCACCAGGGGGCAGCAGAGTATCACTTTACCTTTTTGGCACAGCCAAGAGGAATTAAACAATAGAGATGCATTTGAATGAGATCAGTCACTTTTGATCCAAGTGAATTGGGTTTCCAGGTGGATTTAGCCTTCAGGTTGAAGTAAACACACATTCTAGTGGCTGTGGTGCATCAGTGAGCGGCAGCAACAATTCAAATCTCTTACTGGTCACACATACATGCAGACAGGAGGGAGTCACACAGCAGAAATGGAGCCCATTGTGTTTGTATACAACCCAAATATACATCCTCTTGAATTCTGCAGCTGTGTGTAGACTGTAGCTTTTAGGACTCATCACAGCAGCTGTGTAATCTTTTACATGTGTACAAACTCTGAAATTGAGACGAAAGCTCAGAGTTAGTGATACAACCCCCCCTACCCCCCACCCCACCCCACCCCTCCCTTCTTGGCTCTGTTGTAGGAGGAGACCCTTATAGCTGGTTTGGAGGATGATGACGGTGCTCCATCTGTGGAAGAGGACAGGTGAGGTGGACGTCTGAGTGACAAAAAATTTGAATATAGTCCATTAAAAAGCAGCACAGATCCTGAGATATATGAATAAGCATGACAGGAAATGAATTCAGCCAGCTTGACTCATTTGATAGAATATACTTTAGTATTTAGAATATGAAATTTTGTATCATTCATAAAATGTATTCATCAGTGTCATGATAATGATACAATACATCCTCCCTGACTTGAAAGTATCCACTAAGAATTACTTTGTAAACGTGAGTGAAGACATCTAGTGGACAAACAGAGGCTGTGCATGCCACACAGAAACATCTCCTTTGTTCTTCTGAAGTCACCTTCTGTATTTAGAAAAACACACAAATCAGATTGCATTACACATGTTTTCCCCTTCTGCTTTCACGGATAAAGTGAGGAGGAACCCATCAGTCAGAGGCGAAGTGTTTTGTGATCTGTTGTCAGGCTTTTTTTTTCCTGAACGGCCTCAAGGCCACAGGCCGTTATGGGGGGAATCTTCCCTCCTTTAATATGCTGGTCCGACCTCCTTGCAGGTCAGTCTCAGAGCTGCAGCGACAGATCCGCGCACACATGGAGAAGATGCAGGAGAACCGCAGGAACCCTAAAGGCTCCAGCACCGAGCAGGTCGCAGCGGCAGAGGAGGATGTCAAACAGGTCCTTATTAACACCATCCATTCAGCCCACATTACAACTCCCCTCTGAATCGGACTGATCCTCCTCTTCCCTCCTCTGACTGACAGATGACGAGGCTACAAGCGCTGGTTCTGAAGAAGAGGCGAAATCTAGGGAAGGAGCTTGAAAAGACCTTCTCTATCTTCAGTGCAGACACCTGGCCAGACGTTACTGATAAAGTGACTGGAAGCAGCACGCACGCTGTTTGAGTTCTAAGGCGTTAGACTCATATCCAGAATCGACTGAAAACGCATATTTCACATGAAAGACCTCTGCAATGTTCTTATCTGAAAAATAAATGTTTACCCATGTATGGTTCGACCTTTTTCAATCTGCTTCTCCTTTCCGCGTCACACAACCTACTTATGTCTGGCATTTACCCAGACTTACTGACTTTTAGTGGCTCTGTATGCACAAAATAAACCCGATACGGTTGCATATTTACAGTGTTAACTAAGAGATGTTTGGATTTCCTCTCAGCTATAAAACCTAATGGATGTTACACAAGATAAATAAAATTATTTACTTACTTACAAGCATTTAAATCAGGGGTTAAAATTAGGTTTTTACCTGAGTAAAATAGTGCCATAACAACCTTAAAATTGTGTATACATGATAAAAATGTCTATATTTTCACAAAACCAAATCACTACTACAGAGATTTACTACAATCTCAACTCAAAGCCAATTTTAATGAAACTTTCTGGTGCAAATTACAGTGATATGTCCAAAAATACTGTTGCATTATACATGTTTCTACAAACTTACAGCATGGCTCTCCGGCTAGTTTGATAGGAATTAGGTGGCGAACTTTCCAAGCCGCATCACCAATATCTCAGCTCGGCTCTCAGTATTGCGTTACGTCCGCTACTCTTAGGAAATTTGTTCATAAAAAATGACAAATGGGCAAACAATGGCAGCGCACAGTGCTGCTGCGGCTCAGTGCTTTTCCGATGTGTACATGTTGTCTCTAGTCAAACACATTTGATATGCAATAAGTTTAATAAGGGATCTGTGCAATGACACAATGGCTGAATGCTTGGCTCCGAGTGAAGGGTGTCTGCTTGTGTTTTCCTAGTTTTTGTTAAGTGCCTTTAGTGGATTTTATGCACGTTGCACAGATTGGATGACACTTAGATTTTGTTGTACTTGTTGAAATGATGAAGATTATCTATCTATCTATCTATCTATCTATCTATCTATCTATCTATCTATCTAATGTTTTATTTAGCTGGATTTGAGCCTCTTGTGTGTTACTCTCACCCCACGGGCCTTATGTTTGTCACACCAGATTGAAATAATCAAAAATAAAGACAATTATTTTTAGCTTGCCATAATAGTTTCATCAAAATGTGAACGTTTGAGCTCACATTTCCAGTTCAGCAGTAATGTTGTGGCACCATTTTTGTTCATCAAATTGTAATTTCCTTCTTCGATACTGTTTTTATCGTTCTGCTTTACAAACGTGTGGCTCTGGCTGAAAGCCATCATGTCTTGTTTCTTGTGAGTGAATGTGTCAGACGTCTCGCGTCTTCATGAGCGAGCAGCTCGGAGAAAACAAGACATTTCCGAGCAAAAGTCGGTGGTGTTGAGTGTTGAACGCGGGCTGTGGAGGCAGAGGAAGGGTCGGCCTTGTCTGCGGGGAGAATGCTTCGCTCCTGTAGCACAGACAGCGTGATGTCAGCGGTGGCAGGGCTGTTGTAATTGACTCGGAGGGGGCGATGGCGTCATTTTATGCCCTGCTGTAGCCTCCTGCTCCTAATAGCGAGGGCGAGACGGATCTCTGGCCGAAGCGACCGTGGCTCCCTTGGCCGGGATCGAGCACCGCCGAGCCGGACGACTCACCCCGGGAAACATGGAGGCTGCGGCCGCGGAGCTGCGGGCCGGCTCGCGGGTACCTGTCACTATCGATCAAGTGGTGAACGACACACTGGTGGTGACGCTGACCTATCGAGAACGGAGCTACACGGGGATCCTGCTCGACTGCGGCAAAAAGTGAGCGTCGTTTATTTTACGTCTTTGACTGAATTTAGTTTTAAAAACGCAATTGCCGAATTGTGCTAACGGTTGCTAAGCTTAGCTGGCGGTTAGCCGCTAAGCACAGCAGGCCGAGCTGGACAGGGAGGCTACATGCTAACTCCGCCGGTATCGTTTTATATCACAGCGACAACACTAAACACACATTTCCACTGTCTCGCAAGGCTGCGTGTGGAGGTTTTAGCCCGGTCTACAGGGATTATTAAAGAGTTATACGAAACAATACCTCCTGTCAGTGAGTTCATCTCTAGCTTATTGTTAGCCTAATCCAAGTAGCTCAATCCAACCAGGCCTTCACTGAACAATATATTTCATATTTATATATATTCTATTATATCTATATACTCTAACGAATGTGCTTTAGTCTTGAAGTGTCATGATTTCATGAAACAGTGATGCTACTTGGTGGTGTGTTAGGAAGCAGCCCCTCTGATAACACTCACTTTTGACCTGTAGAAACAATAGAAAAAGACACCAATGGATATATCTAATCCACAACTGTTTATTGGTTTATTTGCAAACCTAGCTTTGCTTTGAGCTGAGTGGGTTTCACCCTCTCTTTCTAGGCTGAAATCTCAAGCCTTTTCAATAGCATCATAGTATCATTGACATGTATCAGTGACATGTCTTAACTTTGCCCTCTTGCTGTTTGTGTCACATGTATAAGCCTTGTGTTGCTCGTGCACCTTAAAAGCTACTGGCTTTAAGACTATTTTTAGACGAGCAGAATCAGAATCTGAACCAGCTTTGCCCCTTAGTATGCTTAGATGGTTTTTCAATGCGAGACCCTGAGCTGTCCTGAAAATAACCCACCCTGATGGGAAAAGGCTGGCCTTGGAATCACTTAAAATAGGCCTATATTTCAGGCTTTGTCACTGACAAAATTTGACTTCTTCTTCCTTTTCAGCACATGGAAATGCATATCCTGTCTTTGTCTCCCACAGCTTTTTTTTTTTTCTCTCCCTCTCTTAATGTCATCATTTGCTCCTATCACTCAAGGCAGATCTCCACCTCGTAGTTACACTGTACACAATGTGAAATGGCAACGGTGCAGTCAATCATGGCTGCGTCCTTGTACTGTGCCTTAACTAGCACTATCTGTTCCCGGTCACTGGCTAATCTGCTCTTGCCCTGTCAGTCACAGGGACAGCTAATATTGGGCAGTTTTTAGGGAGGCGGAGGGGGGGTAGCACATGCACGAAAGGTGAGTGGAGCAAACCTCGCCATGAGACTATTACTCGGAGATGCCTGCCAGCTACTCCTCCTGGGGCGGAAATTGGGCTCCCCAAATGTGCACTAATTAATAATCTCACTACACATAAGCACCAAGTAGGCACGGATGCAAAAACAAACTGAAATCTCCTGGCTCCTTCCCCACACCTCTGAATCCCGAGTGATTCATTGAAATGTTTTTGTTCAGTCAGATGTTGGGGAGGGAGGGAGGGAGGGAGAGGGAGAAAAAAGAGAGAGAGAGAGATCCTGGGCATCCCGTAGTCTCTTTGTCTGCTGTCTCCTGACTAAAATCAGCACAGCCATGTTACTGTTGCCTGCCAGCCACCTCTCTTTAAGACTTCTTGGCAGCTAGGCCTTCACTGGACATGTTTGCTGATCCCAGGAAAAAGAACAAATAAAATAGCTCAGAGGAAAGTCAGCGGTACTGTTGTGGCCTCAGGCAGATACCCCCACCCATCCTCACAGTTTTATGAACTTTCAGCACACAGGTGACAGCGGGAGTGGCTCCAGTGTGTCCACAAAGTAGCCCAGATTTGGCCGCATTTATATTGCTTGACTAAATAGCTCTGTGTGCTGTTTCCCCCCCCCCACCCCACACACACACACACACACACTGAATTGGCAACATGTGATTTTATGCTATCCGAATGACCCCGTTTTCACCAGCCATTAAAATATCCAGACAGGATAGCACAGCACATTTACATCAACTTGCTGCGTCCAATTTGCATCACATCGTCATTAGTTTGACTTGAGCCACAACAAATGCAGATTCTTTGGCAATTTAATCTGCTTCTGTTTGCTTAGTGTTGTGTGCAGGGCTTTAAGCACCTCCAAAAGCTCCAATTGCCCTTTTTCTGAATGCATACTTCAGGGTTTTTTTTTTCTCCATTATTTGCATTCAAAACACATGCTCAGGGTGTCCAGCGTGCATTTCCACATGTATTTCAGTTCAGGACAGCACAATCTGATCATTGTAAGGTCACTCAATATGCATTCTATAACAGGGATAGGTGAGGTTCAGGGCCTGGCAGGGTGCTACAATGCAGAAAACATGAAGAACCGCAGAATTTGATCAGCAAGTAGAAATGGAATCAACAAGGAATGTCACAGAAGTACCCTAAAGGTAGATGAAATTACAGTTTTTCCCTTTTAATAAGAGTTTTTTTTTTCACAGCCTGTAAAAGAAAAGCTACATCTATTAAGTTTTTGTGTCACTTATTGTAACATTACCAGGAGAGGACATTTAAGGGTTGTAGGCCACTGCATTTTGGAGAAGTTCAGTGCACAAAGACTGCAGTTATGACTAGAAACAAAGAAAACGTGATCTGATCCCAAATAGGTCACTTCAGGTTGAGGCTCACTTGTTAACTAGAGTAATTCAACACAAAGGGCTATTCAGAGAAGGACATAAAGTTCTAACTTACTTTTGTTGAATTTAGAATACTTAATGAATTCTGTATTCAAAAAAGGATTGTAGAACAAGTTCAAATGATCTTTTAACTGCATCCACAGATCCCGAAGCGTCTATATATAATCACCCAAATAAATAATAAGTTCAGGAAATGAGTTGGTGTAGAGATACTGATCTTTTTGAGATTCCCCTGAGGACACATTTCATGCTCCTAACTGACCACAAGTTATTTGATATGAAGAAGTAGGAGCATCATGGTGTTATTGTTGATGAGGAAATTGCTTAAGTAGGAAATGCTTGTCACATTGAACAACTGTTATGTATACCAAATCCAGTTAATAATTTAGTGTTCGTGTTTTTTTGTTTGTGCATTTCAGGACTGGGCTCTTTTGTCTACCGGACTTCACAGCAAAGCTCGGGGACTGTCCGATCCCTAAACCTGCCTGTGAAGTCGCAGCAGTTCTGAGTGAGGAGCCGGTTTCCAAATCTCCCAGCCAGGCTTCACACAGACCAAAGGATGAAAACACTCTCCCTGAAGGCAGCATACCCCCTGCCCCGCAGCCTGGCCCCGTGCCCACGCCGATGCCCGCTGGACAGACTCCTTATCCTCCTTATTTTGAAGGAGCCCCCTTCCCTCAACCCTTGTGGGTGCGTAACACATACAGCCAATGGGTACCTCAACCCCCGCCGCGACCAATCAAGAGGAAGAAGAGGAGGACGCGAGAACCCGGCCGAATGACCATGAGCACTATACGTCTACGGCCGAGGCAGGTACTGTGTGAAAAATGCAAGAACACACTGAACAGCGACGAGGACAGCAAAGATGGCATGAGTAACACCAAGACTTCTAGAAAAGAGAACACTCTACAGAGCGATGAGGACGTCGACGACAAGGATCTGCCCTCTAATAAGCTGTCGAGGAAAGAGGACATGGGTGTAAGCAAGGACACTAAGAGACGAGAAAATGGCACCAGCCTCGACAGTAAACGCCTACGAAAGGACAAAAGGGCTGAGACTGATGTAGAGAAGTACCCTGTAGGAGATGTTATCCCCCATAGTCCTGTTATCAAGATCTCCTACAGCACTCCACAGGGCAAAGGGGAAGTCATGAAGATCCCTTCACGTGTCCATGGGTCGGTCAAGCCGTTCTGTCCCAAACAGCTGGCGCAGAACGGCGTGGGAGAAAATGGAAAGGCGCCTTCTACTCCCACCAAGGAGCAGCGGCACATACTTGACGCCACAAGATCTGGCCTCACTGTGTCCATTCCCAAACTCAAACTAACCAGGCCTTTTGCAAATGTGGCTCAGGACTCGCCTTCTCCAAAGATCCGCTTGAAACCTCCTCAGCGGGAGGGCGAGGAGAGCGTGATGGAGTACGAGGCAGAACTTGTAGGAGATGCCAGGAGACGAAGCCCCCGGGCATCTGGGCCGTGTCTCTCCCACTCGGAGGACTCAGTAGAAGGCAAGAACTCTCTGGATTTGTGGTCTGGGAGTTCTGGGGAGGAGGCGGAGCGGAGCCACAGCGACCTCACCCTTCTCATCAATTTCCGTAAGCGCAAAGCGGATTCTTCCAGCCTGTCCGTTTGCAGCAGCGACAGCCTGGACGAGTCCAAATCCTTTAGCTCCGACGGAACTTCCCCTGAGCTGTGTGACCTAGCGCCCGGCGAGGACCTCTCCGTGACCTCATCCTCCGTGCCCTCGCGAGACGACTGCAAAACGGTGCCGCCGCTTACGGTGCGACTGCACACCCGCAGCATGACCAAGTGTGTGACTGAGGAGGGCCACGCCGTGGCAGTGGGCGACATCGTGTGGGGGAAGATCCACGGCTTCCCTTGGTGGCCCGCCCGAGTCCTCAGCATTAGTGGTACACGCAAGCAGGAGACGCCGAGCTGCGAGGCCCAGTGGCCGCAAGCCAAGGTGGCGTGGTTCGGCTCGCCCACCACCTCCCAGCTGTCCGTCGCCAAACTTTCGCCATTCAGGGAGTTCTTCAGGTCTCGTTTCAACCGCAAGAAGAAAGGGATGTACCGGAGAGCCATCCTAGAGGCAGCCAAGGCTGTCGGTCACATGGGCCCGGAGATCACATCGCTGCTTTCCCACTGCGACACGTAGGTTAGTTCACAGTATAGTCACATGCTGCCGTATCATGTCTGATTGCAGTACAGGATGATTCTATGGTAAAGCTCTATCCTCTGCATTGCTCAAAACCGCACAATTGGCACAGTATCTTCCAATCTAGGTCACAGAGAAAATGTTTTCCATTTTCAACACTCCTGATTTAAATAAATTGGTCATAATCAAGCCTCTGCAGGTGTGATCTGCATGATGATCCATTTATCGGATTCAGACACATTAGTACATTTTTACTTCCAAATACCTACAATGTTGCTGTTAACTGAAGCCCAGCATGTCCTTGTCAGTCACGTCCTGTCTTTTTCTCTGGGTTCATTCAAATATCGAAACGTTGACTCATCAATGTCTCAGCTGTGATTTTCAGCTGTGTGATTAACCTTGACTGGCCAGTGTGAGTCAGTGGATTGGGGGGGGGGGGGGGGGTTGAAAAACTGCAGTGTTGATGAGTAAGGCTAGCACAAGTTAGAAATGCCAGGACAGTCATGTGAATCCTTAAGGGCTGCAGTGATTAGACACTTGGAAGAGTGTAACAGCCAATCAAAATGAGCACTTCTATCTTCTTCAGCTCATCGCGTCTTTTTAGCTCGTGATTCAGAAAGTAAGATTTGACACATTCAAGATGTTTTTCACTTTTTCTGCATGAGCTAAGCTGGATGAAGACTGGGGAAATTAGAAGAGGCTAATTCATTGATTTACCCTGATTTATAACAGGAAACGTATTTAAGATGACGTTCAGCAGATTCAGAGTAAATAGTCATTATTTTAAGCAAATTCTGCAACTAATGTCTGTGATCATTCTTTGATTGAGCTGTGTGCAGGAATAAGGGCGTGATAGAAGAGTTCAGTTCTGATTTCTGCCTGAAAATCCAATAATGTAAAAGCTGTTGGAAAATAAGGGCTTCAGGAGCAAGCACTTTTTTTTTCTTCCACCTGTCTCTTACACAATTACTTATTAATGTCGCTCCATGCATGCAGATATTGAAGGTTATTCATTACACTTGACCCTTTAAACAGCCCACATCCACAAAGCCGTGTCTCTGTTTTGTCTGTATCCATCCATCACAAGTTCAAACTGTTTGTACAACCCTGATAAACCTCTCGGGTCAGGGCAGTGCGGCAAGACGATTAATTTGGATCGTAACATGAAGAGTGATTATTTTACATTGAGATACATTTTGGAATGTGAAACTTCTCATGTCTCATTGTGTGAATGCTTTCAGGTTATGTCATGAAACTAAACTCCCGGTAGTTAAAACATGAACGAAGGATCATCTCAAAAATAGAAATGAAGCATGTAGAAAATCACTCTGGAGTGAAGCATAAACACATAACACATTTGTACATTAACCTTCACCAAGTCCGTTATCGACTTGAGTCGATAACGGACTTGGTGAAAGGTTCTCACGCCAAGCTTGGATGCTAAATGCTAAACTCCACACAAAGGGCCTCCTACCTCAGCAGCATTTAAAAGCTGATTCAGTTGTAGAAGATTGTAAATAAATGGCTTTTAATGCACAAAATATATTTTGGGAACTATGTTAGATGCACCTAGTGGTACATCTCAGGAGAAATCGCCAGGAACATCCTGAGATCTGACGTCAAACTGAATGTAACATTACTTTTAACTGTGCGCTCAGCCACTGAAATGCTGCTTTTTGGAAACGCTCCCAACTCCGTCTCGGTATAAATGGAGAAAAACGCAGTGTAATATTTGAGTCCCCTGTAATGGCAATCCAGCTTGGTCGTCTGTCCATACGGATGTCCCTGTGCTTGCCATTGTTAACATTTACTTTGTTTGGTTTCATGACAAAGACAAACGGCCCACTTGTGGCCCGACACGCGAAGTAAATCATTTTCAGCTTTTCTGTAATTTGCCATGTAAAATGAACATCGTTTTCAAAACTTGCAACTTTTCTGAAACGAAAGCACAAAAACCCCTTCGCTTAAACGTTGTCGTGTAAATGAGGCCCGAGTTGATCACGGTGCCAGCACTGACGCACCTCCTGTTGTGACATGAGTTGATCACATGGTAGTGCAACATTGGACTGAGTGCGACTGTATCCACTGCCGTCACGTCGTAATTTCAAACAATCGTACTTGACCTAAAACTAATCTAGGAATGTCAAAGTGGATCATGGTGTAAAACTTGATCACGTGACGGAGAACTTGATATTGTTTACGTCAACAAATCAAACATCAAAGGCCTAATAACGATGCGTCTCTCAGAGGTAAAACTTTCCATATTTTGTAGCTGTAGCGACTAAACGTGAAGCCTCAATGCTAAAAAGCAAATAGGAAGATTGATTGAAGTATGAGCTTTTCCAAATGTCTTGTGTGATGGACCTGCAGGAAGAAAAACGTTTTTTGAAGGGGGTTCGGTCTTTACGTTGCCTCGTCTCTGCAGACCTCTGTCCCAGAGAGTGTTGACCTCTCATTGCGCCGCCCCTCCACGCAAATGTTAAATATTGTCTTTTCAGCGAAAGAAGCAGGCAGTTTCCAGGCTCGGTGTTTGCCCCGCGGGGCAAGAAGAGGCCGGTGGCAGCTGAGAGTAAACAGCCAGGGGTTAATACCAGCCTATATTTGGTGTTTTTTCCAGACCTCATAAAGGAAGGCCCAGAAAGTAGCTGAGAAAGCAGCTCGCTGCCCCGGTCTCGCTACCTGCCCCCCTCCTCTGCCCCCCATCCTCACTCTGCTCTGTCTCTCTCTCTTCCAGAAGCTGACGATTGAAAAGATCTCCGAGGTTTTGGTTTGTTTTTGTTTTTTTCCTGGATTCTCACTCCGTCATCAAGGCCCAGGAGGGAGTACGTGCGGTTGCCACAGCTACTATTTATATGCTTTTTTTTTTTTTTTTTCTTTTCTCTCTTTTTTTTCACAAGGCTGGTGGAAAATGGCCGCCAAGGTGGAGTGTTGCTGAGACTGAATAAGGGAGCAAAAAGGAAAAAGAAAAAAAAAGAGGCCAGGCATCTCATGGTTGACTGAACTGTTTTTTTTGTTTTTACTTATAAATGTAATCATATTTCGAATAGAGCCGCATAACAACACTACAAGGACCAGAATGTATTTATTATCTGTTTATTACCTTACCTGCGACCTTTCTGACTACAGGCTGGCAAAAAAAAGAAAAAGAAACCCTCGTCTGCTGCTGTCCATCGTCATGGTGTCGAGGGGGTGGGGCTAACACAGGCTCCTCCTCCTCTTATCAAAAGTCTTACCCACAATCCTCCTCTGAAAATGTGAACAGCTCCATCCAGAGACTCTCCACGAAGCGATCGCAGTTTTTTTTTTGTTTTTGTTTTTTGAAATCGTTCCATCCTTTGCGAGTGTAGTTCGTGTTCGTATTTATACTGAATCTTGTCTTTCCCTTTCATTTTGTCTTCACTAGTCTACGTACTCCCCCACCTCCTCTACCTCCAACCTTTCATTTTTCTTCGAAACCCACAAGGATTTTCTTTTACATTTAATTATTTAAATCATTTAGGAGGAAAAAAAGAAGCACTTTATCTGTACCTTGGTGGCCTGCTGTACGCTCACTTGTCTGAAACACTATTTGCGAGATGCAGCCCTGACAGGCAGCAGGGGGGGGGGGGGGGATCCTTTATTTAAATTTATTTTTCTTCTTGGATAGTGGGGACAGCGGACGACCAACCGTCTGCGTTTAACGCTGAACTCCCACGTTTCTATCCACACACATACCACGTCAAACATTTCCACTGGAGGAACGGGAAACGTGTCGGCGCCCCTTATGCATCTTCAGTTAAAGCTTTACCAGGAAACATACGCTGTACGAATACTGTGAATTCAACTGCTGAGGGAGGAAGAAAAGGTCCAGCCACACTTCCGCGAGCGACTCCGACCGTTGGTGACCTTTGTGGTGAAAGGCTGTTGGATGGAGGTGGAAGGAGGGAGGGGATATTTTTTATTTTTAATAATGAAGATGACGCTCTGCCAGCCAAAGGAGCAGGTCGATGCACTCCTCCCACTTTTATGTTTTATTTTTATTTTGTATTTCTTACACACAAAGTGTGGAAAATGCGTTTAAGTGTGTTCAAGTGCGCCAGGTTTTTTTTTCTCTCTCTTTCCTCCCTCGCTCTCAGTGTATGAGCAACTTGGCTATCTACTGTTGCAGACAGTTGGTCAATGTTATTGGCTACTTTTTTGTTTTCCTTTTTTACGTGTACTGTACATAAAATAAAATATACAAGCAATACTTGATGATCTGAGGGGCTTTTGTTGTCTGTGCCGTCACTTTACTCTTACAATATTGATGGCAATAGAGTGAATGATTTTGTAGATAATGTAATTTGATATCATGTGAATGCTAATGTTGCCATTTAGATTTTTTTTAATGGCATGTTAAAATTAGACTAAACTAGCATTTTAATTATGTATTGATGTAAAACATTGTTAACCTGCCATCATAAAATTTTACTAAGTTAAAAAGCTACCAGGCAAATATACATTTTACGGAGCGGAAATGTTTTAGAAAAGATTTAAAGTTAGTAAAACTTGAATTAATTTTAAATTAAAATTTTAATCTTTGGTTCTCTTTCATATTAAACTTAATTTCTGCAACACAAATAATGTACACAATACTGGCAAACGATGAATACCTTTTAAATGGGTCAAAGTCAGTTTTTCTTTGTGTGTGTGAGTGTGTGTGTATATATATATATATATATATAATGATTAAAAAAGTGTTCATGTTGATTTCTACCCTTTTTGTAAAAACAAAACTATTTGCTCTATTTGAAACTACTTGCCAAATAACCCAGTCTGGATTTCCTTCTTGGATGCATGTTCTTCAAACACTTGTTCTTCATGAAAACACCACCAAAGACTTGGAGTCGGTTTCATTTCCTTTGTGTTACTATGGTGATCTTGTCAGGTTCCATGTGTTCCATGTCCTCCGCTATAGCGCCCGGCGTTAACAGGACAGATTTAGCATGTGGGCCTTTAATGGTCCACTCATCATCCTCATTGTTCGCCTGCATCTGTTGCCGTGTTCAAGATAAACAGCTGCTTTTCCTCTTTTTTTGTTTGCTCTCCCAAATTACATCACAGAATCGTTTTATCTGACAAGCCATGCATGCTGGGAAATCTGGATCTGATTTCTTTGAAAGCCTCTTTTGAACTAATGTCCTGGACAGTTCCTTGAAATGCTCTAACTCTGTAAAGACTGTAACTCTGCAGCCTCAACATGAAAGTTTGAGATCTTTTTCAGACACTTTATCTCAGTCTTGTGCGTACTCCATTAAAGCAGAAAGTATGTGGGTCATGCTCGCTTCGGCATGTCACATCAGCTGTAGAGATTCACACAAATAGAGGGTTACACTATAAAAACATGCTTGTTCTTTCTATTCCCACTTTTCCTCGTGGGAATTTAATCTCAGTATTTCAACATTATCTCTTCTTGGAAAAGAGCGAATACTAACTAGCTTTGGATTTGGCCAGTTCTGTGTGTTAGAAATACAATAGCTTGTCATATTTGTTTTTGGTTTTTTTACAAAATATAAATAATTACAACTTTTATACCAAATGACATACTTTTTCCTCATCTGTAGGACAAATGTATTTAAAAAGCGGGAAAAGTGGCCATATTAACGTGAACGATCAGGATGTAACCTGCTGCCACCGGCACTCACCTCGGATCCACTTGAATAAAGCGGCATAGAAGATGGATGGATGTGCTACTATTAACAAGGTCAGTTTGCGTTTGCAAATATTTCTTATTTTCCTCTATTAACAAAGCTTGAAACATAGAGGACATGGATTGATGCTTTTAGCAAACGGGGACTGAGTTAGTTAAATCAGGTAATTTCTCTAACTTCCTGTATTTAACATTGAAAATATATAAGTGAACAGACAATAAAAAATTGGGTATTTTAATTTAATATTTGACATTTACTGTTATTTTTTAACAGGTGCTTGGTTGCTAGTTAGCTTCGCTAGTATTGAAAATGTTTGAAGTTAAATGTGCTCTCCTCCTCGATGTTTAACCGAAAAGATATACTAGTCCAGTCAATCTGAAAAACATCAATTACTCAACTATATTTGAAAAGAAATAGACAAATGTGTTTTTACAACATTTAATAAAGTTGACAATGACTGACAATGCTAACTGGCATAGCCTGCTAATGGGCATGAGCTGTTAGCCACAAACAGGGGGTGTCTGTCGCGTAACAGGCGCGGGCAGGTCAGCAGAAAGACCAGTACATGGTGGGTTATCGCCCAATCAGATATATTTACGATAGACACGCAGCAGTAAATCTCCCACACTCAACTCTGGTTCTGTTACCTTTGACCCGCATGGGTCTGCTTTCACATTTCAAAACTTTCCACTTCGATTCACCAAGACCGGATCGGCCGAAACTTTTTGATGATCCCAATTCCCCTTTAGTTCAGTGCAAAAGCCAACATTTGTTTAAAAAAAACAACCATAAATTCTGAATAAAGCAAAGTCTTAAAGAAAATGAGTCACAATTTACATGTGATTCATAACAACGCTCCTGGTGAAACATTTCAAAATCATCTCTTCTATTTACAGCCTACAGTTCGATTCATTTGCCTCTGAAGGCTTCTCCTCAGCCTTCATGTTTGCAATTATTTATGGTCATGTTTTCTAATTTTCGCTTTACTTTCTAGGGTTTCTTTTAACAAACCGTCTTCCATAAACTGATCTGACTGTTGAAAGGCAGGATTCCTGCTAGTATGATGAAAAAAACTTAGTGGTGCTTTTCTGTTCTAAGCCATTTTTAACCAAGTTAGGTGCTTTCAGCAGTTAAAGTTTTTTGACCATGTTTAGTCTACTAGCAGTTTTGGGGGATTTTTCCTTTTTTTTTTTAAAGCTGTTTGTATCCATTTCATTCATTTTATTATATGTTTGCCAGATTTAATGGATTTAGCTCCTTTTCCCATTTTTATCTATTGTAGGCCGTTTCACTGTCTATTTTTTGCAATTTGATCAGTTTGAGCAATTTTTCTGTTTTTACACATTTATTCGATTTATCTGGTGTGAGCTGTTTTACATTTCTTTCCACAATATTCTAATCAATATCAGCTGTTTCATGGTTTTAATCAGTGTTTTTTTTTTTAGCAGTTTCAGCTGTTTGGCCGTCCTCTATCAAACTGAGCTGTTGTAGCTGTTTTAGCATATTTATCTATCTGATTTAATCGTGGGTTTATCCTTTTTAATTGTTTCTCCTGAGATATCAAACCTACAGGTAAACCAGCATCGAAAACAAATTAGTCTCATCAAACTATTTCCCTCTGAGACTCTTATATGCTGAACGGAATGTCTTCAAATCTCTCATCAAACCTGACCTCTTCAGAACTGCTTTTATTGCTTAATATAAATCTGTTTCTTTTATTATGTGTTTTTATGACTGTTTTTTTAAGATGTTTCTCCATTTTATGCTTGCTGATTTTATGATGATATAAAGCGTCTTAGAGTGTTTTTAAAAGCGCTATACAAATAAAATGTATTATTACTATTTAGATTTAATCATGGTTCGTGTACTAAGATTGACTAAGAGGTGACTTTGGAGACGTTACATTTACCAGGCGAACTGAAAGGCAGAAGCGACATTTATTTGACTATTGAACCATCCGTCCATTTTGATTCAACATTTGTCACCTTGAAGAAGTGAGATCAGAGTTTCTATTTAGAGCAAATCAAATGAAGATGAAAAGTTTATTTGTTCAGTATTTGATGAAGGTAACAGGAAGCCACTGCGGCCATCAGCGTTGACTTTCCCGCTTTGTGTCGCGTCTTCCCTTGAGGCGGCTCCTCGCCATCGGAGGCGTGCAGGTGAGGCCGAGGGTTGACCGACGCTGCATTTTCTGCAAGCGAACTGTGGCGAATAAACAAGTATTGTGGACGGTGAGGTGTGCGGAACAAAGCCGGAGTGTTTGGCGGGAGACCTGCAGGCGGAGCGCCGCAGAGTGACCACTGTGGAGAGATTAGTCACGGCGGAGGCAGATTTTATTGATGTGGAGCCAGAATCGCCTTCCGCTGTCCGTCTCTTGGCGGCGACGGGGGAAACGTCTGCTCCCGTGACTGGCATTTTGGCATACGTTTTCTCATAAAATCGGAGATCCTTCCGAGATATGATTCCGGTCTTTTATTCTGAAGATTGTGGATGTGCATGCATGCAAGCAATTACCGTGAAAATGATCTTGTGGCTCCGATCTGACTCGGAGCCCGATGTTCTTCACAACGCTCAAAAGCTCAAAAGACTGCATGTGGCTCTTCAGCAGCTTAGAAGTGGCTCCCTGCAGCGTTGACAACATTATGTGTAAATAAAGTGACTCGGTACACAACATTTACACAACAACGTTTTCAACGTGAAAACAAGGAACTCTTGTTGTATTATGGGCGTCCGTTGACACGACAACGGCGCTTGGAGCCCCTGAGGACGCAACTCTTTGAAAATGACTAAGGTGGAACTTGTCGAACACGAAAATAGTTCTGCACGTTCTAGTAGAGGGACAATAACAACAACGTTTCCCGCTGTACTTCACAGATTTGGAAAGGGTCTTGCTTATGCTGCTTCCCAACAACAACAACAGCAGCAACAACAAAGAAACCTTTGTCTCGATACAGCAGCTTTGCTACAATGTTAGATCTACGACTTTCGGAGGTAGTCTTCAGTTTTCACGTTTCTGTTGTGCATGTGGACACAATTTATGGGAGACATGTTTTCTTCATTTAGCAGACAGATCCGTCAGTTGACTCAAGCCAGTGGAAACATAGCTCAAAGAAAGCTCAAAATCTCTGAAACTATCAGACCGGTCCAAACATTGACGGGAAACCAGCCAGAAGTCAAGCTGAACAACGTCCAACACTCTGAAGAACATCTTCAAGCCTGGTAAAATGAGAGTCGCTCAAACACGAGTTAGAAGGGAAGTGGGAAGGCACTTTATCAGCTGAGGTTAAACCGACCTGAACCCCGTCTAATAAAAGAATTTTTTCAAAACCCTTTTTCAGAAAGTGCAAAAATTACACAGAAATCTGATCTGAGATTGCTTATGTGAACTAAGTCCACAACTCTCAAAAGCTTTTGGAAACTTGCCCAAAACAGTGATAAAAGATGTATATATATATATAAAAAAAAAAAAAAACTAACATAATGAAGTAAGTTTAAACTATCAAAACAAAGGTGATTTTATATGAAAACAATGTGCTGGAAATGTATAATTTTTTTGCTTTTGTAAAAGAAACACACACACATCAATGTTGTGATAACGATCGATGTGGTAACGATGGATTAGCTGTTTGATACATTTTAGCAGTTTTAAGTTTTTTGCTTTTTTGTCTGTTACAGCAATTTTAGCTCTTAAAGGTCTCTTCAGCTGTTTTACCTGTTTTGGCTATTATACCCAGTTTAGCTTTTAGCGGTTTCAGTCATTAAAGCACTCTTACCCATTTAAGAAGCTTCAGCTTTCAGCTATTATGGCCATTTCAGCACTTTTCATTATCACCGCTTGTCAACATGTTAGGATGTGATCCATGTTTTGGTTTTCTCTAACATCCACATTCCAGATGGTACGAGCTGTGGTGCAGTTTCTCATTTTCTTGTGCAGCAGCAGTATTTTGGCTTTTCTAGGCATTTCAAAGGTCCTGAAAGTCATTAAATATGCAGGTTATTCATGTGCAGATATCCTGATGCTGTTTTATGGTTCTACTGAATCAGATATTACGTAAGGCCGCAAACGTACAGGTGGAGCGTGGCGGCGTTCTGAGGCAGACCTGTCAAAGTGAGCCGTGACCAGCTGCTCCTCTGAACCGATCTGATCGGGTCTGAATCTGAAAGTCGGCATGTTCCAACCAGTTCCCCCACCAACAACAGTTCGGTGTTGACATGAAAACACACACACACCTTTACATAAGCGCGTGCTGACACAACAAACACCCACTGCCTCTGGGTAATCCGCGTATTTCCTGGGGCCGCACCATCTTTACATCCACCGGCACCCGAAGCCCGATCTCCCACCCCGAAGCCACAGATGTGAACACGTCCTTCGGTGGGGGCGTTGGGCACATGGCGCGGGGACGCTGAGTGCAATCACTGCTAATGACATGCCTCCCTGCAAGCTGCGGCCGTAATTAAGTTTGGAGGAAGCTCGGCTTGCGCGAGGGGTGCGCCAGCACGCAGAGCCAAGGCTCCGAAAGCAGAGCAGACATGGTGTCTGCAGACCCCCACATTATGCGCTCTGGGTGGTCCTCATCACCGGTAACATGATCCCCATGTTAATAGAAACGTCTTCACCTAAAGTGAAGAGGCAGAGGTCAGCAAGTTAGCACGGACTTGTAGATGGGGGCCAACACGAGCCACCCAAAAAAAACAAAAAAAACCGCTAGTTTATTAATATTCACATGTTTAAAAATGAGATCAAATCAGAGACGCTGTGATGAAACTTCACCACCAAGTCTTTGTGAGACCAAATCGAAAATAACGACCAGTGTACAAATGTGACAACAAGAAACATAATTATACTGTAGTTTCTCTGCCAGGTCTCTAGTTTGACCTATTTAGCTGTTTTGGTTATTAAAAACAGTTGAACTATTTCAGCCATTGTTAGTCATCTTCGGTGTTTTAGCTCTTTAACCCATTTTAGCACTTTTTGTAATCTCATCTGTTTTTATCTGTTGTTTTCAACAGTTTAGCCAAACATTCCATGTTTAACTCATTATAGCGCTTCTTGCTATAGCCATTTTACCCATTCAGTACTTTCACAATTACCTTTCATTGTTTTGTGGCATCTTTAGATGCAATTCATATTTTAGTGAAAAAACTGCTGAACCATTCTTTTATTTAATAGTGACATTTGTCACCTCAAATCAGAGGGACATCATTTCTGTGAAAGCAACGTGGAGCCAGTAAAGGCGGGCTGAATGGGTTTCAGACCCTGAAAGGAGTCTGTCCTCACTTGGACTCTGTTATCCAAAGAATACCTCACATGGGAGTTTTAGTATATTTTCACCTCTTTTTCAAATCATGCGTGGAGTCTCTTGTTACGTTCCACCCGTCTGTGGAGTTCTTGGCGAACCCTGCATGGCGGCGTCAACTCTTGAACAGTGTGCGCGGAGCCGACGACTCCTTTGTCCTTGATGCCTCGGAGTCATTTCTCTGCGCCATCATCCGTATTGACAGATGAAGTTTGCTGGCCAGGCTTTTTGAAAGGAGTGGTCTCCATTGATCTGAGCTAATCATTGGGGCTTTGATCGCTGCAGTGCCTCATTTACATTCAGTAGCGGCTTCTCTTTAGAAAGGAAGCTGTTTGTGCAACTCACTCAGGCGTCTCTGTTAAACTTGTGTGGCGGCGAGAGCGATTCTCACTGGATGTTTCTTAACAATAGCAGCGTTATGCAATTTCAGGATTTCTGCGTTCTGCCAAAAATACGCAGCCTTTCCCAAGCTTGCCTCATGCGATTCCAGGAACAGATGAGTTATGTGCTTAAAGATCTGGGTGCGGTTGATTGTTTACACCGCGGGCCTGTGACCTGTGTAATCACAGTGGTGACCGTGGCAGGAAGCTGCCGTCACTCGTGATGGACTTTGAACCTCTTTTAAACAGTGAGCGCGTTACGCGGCGCAGTGCCGCATCTCGTCTCTCACCCTCGCCATACACGCGGGCTTTTGCTCAAATATTAACACAAGTAGGAAGACTGGGTAAACACCGGGGATCCTTTTGTTTCAGCTCGCTGCGGTCTGCGGCCGCGAGCATGCATGACTTCTCCGTGGAGTCTTTGCAGGATGCGGCTCTGCTCAGCCATAAGCAGCAAACCCTCAGGCCTCCCCGAGCAGCTGTCAGCGGGCTCCAGAGACTCACAGAGAAGGCAGAGAGAGAGAGAGAGAGAGAGAGAGAGAGAGAGAGAGAGAGAGAGAGAGAGAGAGAGAGAGAGAGAGAGAGCCACCCTGCCCCCAACTTCACCAGCCTGCATCGCTTGCTCTCTGCAGGGACTGGGAGGGGGGGATGGGCGCTCATACAGACAGATAAAAAAGATGGAGAAATCATGAGCACCTCTCCACAGCATCACTTTTAAAGAGGCCGACTTTAAAGAACGATCCCGAATCACACCTGTCGTGTTGATTTTATTAGGCGTTTCCCACGTGGATCGCCCACTGTCGTGTCTTTCCATCTGGCAGAGACTTTCTCTTCTTTCTCCTCTTCACCACCTCCTCCATTGTACTCACACTGTACTGCTGCTATCCGCTGAAAGAGCTGCGAGCCGGAGCATCCTCCGGGGTTTCAAACCGAACGGCGAGCAGCAAGTCGCCCGTGCAAATTAAACGAGGTTGGCTAACGATTGCAGCTCATCGCTCATTTACCAAGGAGATGCAACACTGAAAAGGGAAACTGCTTAAATCAGAGTTATTCTTTGCTAATTGATGACGAGCTGCAACTAGAAAACTACTGATGTTATTGAAACTTTCTGTGTTCAAAAGTGTGCTATGTAAAATTTTACTCATGTCACTTTTTGAATATTGAGCTGCTGTCGTACCCACTCTGTCTTCCGTCCAGCTCTTGAAGTCTTCTCACAATTTTGCTTGTTTATTTCTCATTTGCTGTCTATAAGAAAATGATATTTTAGAAAGGCAGCAATTGCCACAAACAATAAAACACTGAGCTGTAGTTCATATGCAGACGATGATGCAGTAAATGTTAGTATATATATACATTGTTTGAAAAGTAGCATTAAATTCACAATAATGAGCTGTTGACTGCAACTGTAGTGGAAGTACTCAGTGTTTTCTATGTTCAGATGAAGACAGGGTCATTTTGAAAATGCTGTTTTCTGGAATCAGTCTTCCAAATGTGGTGTTTTTGGATATTTGCAATGCTTGTCATGTCAACAAATAACCATCATGCAACAAGAGTTTAATGTGTTCACTGAAAACCAGACCTCAGTAATTATTAAGAGCGGTTTACCATTCAATTAACTTTGGGGTTTTTCCTCCCCTTTTTTTGCCGAAACCAGATTGATTTCCTGTAAAAACTCTGATATACTTAATAACTTCCTCCACCAACACGTCCAACTCCATGTTATCACATCACCGTTTGAGCTTGTAAGTTCTCAGAGCTCCATAAAATCACTCTAGGGTGACCTCAAGCAAACAAACACCACAGCGATGCAATTTCCAGACCATTGTTCTGGTTTGAACGAGCTCCAGTTTGAACATGACGTCACTCGTGTTGTTATTCTTGGTAAATCATTCACAAAATACAAACTGAAAGCTACAATCTATTGAATGAGGGAGCAATTTAGTGCAGGATGTTAGGTAATCAGGCTTCAGACCCATTTTATGCTAAAATCCCCCAAATACTGTAGACTATATATTAAACTCAACGCAGGTCAACAAAAATGCATTAATCTTCTTGTATTTGTGTATTTACCATCTATCTTATTGCTGCCTTTGTCTGTATTAGTCATTGTGACTCATTTCTTTGAATATCACATAAGCTGCCACAAAAAAAAAAAAAAGGTAAATCTCTCTTTCTGAATGATCCACGCTCCTTTATTTGTGCTTTTTGACCCAAAACTCACCCAGCTGGAAACACAAGCCAATAAAACCCCCAAGGCTCATTTGTAAATGCATTTTAACCTCTGTCTGCATTTGATTATGTAGTCTCTGGCTGTATTAGCAGGATGACATTTCATTTTGCCTCATATTCTGCGTTTTAAAGCTTACGTGCCAATCAATTTATCCTCCGGAGAGCTATATCAACATCGTTACAGGTTTGACACGTTTTAGCCCGAACTGTGGGGGTAGATGTGATGTACTTTGTGGGCGGGGGTGGGGTGGTGAGGCTTTCTTGGCACACACTGCAATGAGGATGTGTGAATATGTTCACATGCAACTTATCTGTCATCTGTTTTTTTTTTCCTCCTGTTCTCTCTGTATGTAAGCATACACTTCTTACATGGGTTGATATTTGCTTATAACGTGCCAGCGTGTCTTTGGGTTGGGCTGGTAAGAGTTATCATCACATCCGAGTGTGTGTGTGTGTGCGTGTGTGTGCGTGTGTGTGTGTGTGTGTGTGTGTGTGTGTGTGTGTGTGTGTGTGTGTGTGTGTGTGTGTTTTGACTCGTGGCATGTGAGTCGATGATCTTGGAATGTCCTTTTCCATTGAGTCAGATGCTTTTCATGTTGGCAACATGCTGAAGTTGAAAATAATCGACAGATAAAGAAGGACTGGAGCAGCCAGAGGGCAGAAACACACATACACACACACACACACACGCACACACACAGATCTCGAACACCAAAGCATACAGATTAAGGATTGCAGACAGGTTTAAGGATTCTTAATCGGAAGTGTTTCTGTCTGCAATTGTGCAACGTGATAAGGACGCCTGACAGTGGAGCTGCAGTCTGTGAAAAATGGATTAGGTAACACGTACACGTGTGTATGTGTGTGAGGCAGGAATCTGTACTTCTGCAACGTGTTAATGTGAACCTTAACGGTGGAGCGAATGTGTGAAAAATCTACGCAGTGCGTGTACTTCATCACACACACTATTCATGCAGATTTTTTTCACATAGTTGAGTTGACTTTCTGTGTCCTGTGTGTATGTGTGTGTGTGCGCAGCCCAACCCTGCAGCTATGCTGATCCCATCTGTGAACCCTGTCTACTCGCAGCTTGATCCCAGCACCACCTCCATTGTCTCACTAATCCAGGACTATTAACGTTGTAGCACCACAACAAGCGCTTACTGCAGCTCCCGATGGCTTCTCTCAAAACTCTCTCCTCCGAACATACTGCAATCTAATTAACATGGGCGTGGTGTGTGTGTGTGTGTGTGTATATGAGAGTAAGGTTAACGAGATCCACCTGATTACTGGATTTTTGCTAATATGCTACCTTAAGGCTCATTTGTGCTCCAAGTGTTTTTCATTGCTGCCCTTTTACGTCAATACATCATTTGGCAGGGACGTTCCACCTTTTGAGAAAGAGAATAAAATGGAAACATCTCTGACAGTGGTCAGTGAGGTCATTTGGAGGATGGAGAATTTTTTTCTTTGGTATTACCAATGGGAGAAATTGACGACAATTGGGTTTTTCCTATATTACTCATTGAAATTGAGCTGTCACTTTCATTACTGATTGTCAGTTGTACACAATATAGCAATGCACCACATTAAAAAGAAATGAAGGATGGATGTTGGTTTATTTCATGTGCGACATAAAGCATACTGAGGAGTCAGTCTAATGGAAAAAGGGAAGAAAAAATGTTCACCAGGGCATTGGATGGCTTGCTTGGCTGAGTTTTGCCCCACATCAGGCCTGACAAGTCACGCAGTTCTCTGTGAGTGACAATGAAGGTCTTTGCTGTCACCCTGAAGCTTCTGTGCTACAGGAATAAGTCAGAAAGCTTTGGCAGCAAGTTTCAAACTGGGGTTCTTCAAGTGTGCCAGGCAATAAGAATTGACCTCAAAGACGATTTTGTTTCTTCTTTGTGTCACAGTCAGTGACCCCCCCCCCCCCCCCCAATGGTTACCTGTGGTACTGCTCTATTGGTCCGTATCTGTAATTCTGCCTTCATATGGAACGTCTAGGATTATCTAGCGTCTATCAGTATCTCGCACTTCTTTGATCATTTAGGTCTAATACCGGTTGAGAATAAAAGAGGTATATGCAACTTCCCAGGCTGCTGTTGGACGTTATATGAAAAATAAACCTATTGGGAAAACGTGCACCAACTCAAGAGCTCCTTGAGAGACAGAACAAATATATATTAGCATTCTTGTAGTTGTTTGACTTACTCAGTGAGGTGTAAAGACACTTCTGGTGTCAAGTGCCTGGCTTCGCACTGGGCTTTACCCGCTCCAAGGACAGTGGCAGATGGGGAGTTTCACTTGGCCGGTACACCTGTCAGACATTAAGCCAGGTGTACTAGGAAGGACAGAAACCTCCCGTAGAGCAGAAAGGCAAATGCTGGCTTGAATTGGATTTTCAGTCTGAATACAGACCGTGAAAGGGGAGCCTCAAGGTGCTTCAGAATGTTGGGATTTGAAGCAGGAGGTGTCATCCAGATGGATGATTGGTTTGTGGAGGACAAGGGTTCGCCGTCATTTTTTTCAATTCCTAAACTGTCCCTATCTGTGTGAATAAAACTTTACAGCGCATTCGATTGTTCATCCACAACTAGGAAACGTCGTAGGAGAGAGAGAGACCATCATCTTCTGGCCGTGCCGCAGCATCATCACAATTGGGGCCCGTTTACTTGCGACCATCCGTCTGCTGTGTTACAGTATTGCTCTAATTGGCAGGAATGTGACATCGAGATGTTCAAAATTTGCACCATTCGCTTCTCAGCCAAGCACATAAACCAAATGTCTAAACCTGTGGTTCCTCTCATACTCATCAGGATTACTACTGCAACAACACATCATCAGTATGGCCTTTGTCACAGTAATGTCGGACCAGCTCACACTCTCTAATATTTGGTGAATAATCCAACGCTTGGTGAATTCTGCTTCAGCGTGACAAGAAGAGCCCACATCGAAGGATCAAAAAGCAACGTCGGTAGGGCCAGCACAAACCAGTTGTCCCCGTGGTAACTTTTCTGACGCCTCCTGCTTGAAACCTACAAAGTCAGAAGGATTGTGAAGCCCCACTTTTCACAGTCTATTCAACAGAGCTTTTGTCCTTCTGCTCTACGGGAGGTTTCTGTCCTTCCTGAACACCTACTTTTATGCTCTGTATGGGCATGACTTCTTATAAAATGAGCTGATTTCTGTCTGAGGTTCTGCTTTTGATAAAGGCGTGCAGTCAAGCCATTATTATTGCATGTTCACCATCCTCCACTACATCTGTTAGTTCCTATCAGTATTGATATAAACAGCGTTCCCTCAGGGCTCGTGTTAGAACTGCAGTCTTGGAGAAGATATGAATAGTTCATGGAGATAAACATCACATAATAGGATGTGGTACAAGCGCCCATGCGTTTACCTCCAATGCTCCGAGCTCTGTGAAAAATGATCTGAGCTCAGTTGGAAGAGAAACCAGATCTGTGTTCAGGTTGTGGTTAATCCAGGCAGCTTACGTTCTTACAGTAAGTCAGAACGGCTGAGTGTGCATAGCGAACAGCTTCAGAGGCCTGGGAACTGTTGATTCTTCAATATTTCTCGATGCACAAGAGGATGTGTGCCTTCGAATCGGACAAAGTAAATGCACGCATCCTTAGATGCAGAAGCAAGAGAGCTTTCTTTATACTCTCCCTGCCCCTCCTCATATTTGACATTCTTTGCCCTTGTATGGCAGATCAGCATCAGATGGTGCTCCTGATGAGGAGAAAAACCACATCTCCGCTAACTCTTCTGCCTCCACCGTCCACACAGCGGGTAAAAGCAATCAATCCCCCACCAACTCTCCCTTCGCATTCAATCCTACAGCTGGAAAAGCAGGCTGACTTCTGCAGCATGGACTCTGTTAAACCCTCACGCACACTTTCATTCAAATGACACATAAAGAATGATACATGTGTAGAACAAATGACACGTTTCTGGCTTCCCTTCTTCCTTTTCTCATTCTTCCTTTCCCAGCCAGTATACGTCCTGATGAGTCAGTGTTTCAGGCCTTGATTGTGGGCTGAGTTCCCAGTGAGAGGAAATGCCAACGTGCAAGTACATACTGAAAGCTGCACAGTCATTATCTATGTCTGTCCGTGTGAAACACACAGGCGTTTTTGAAGAAGATTTGGTATCGCCTTCTTATCAAGGACGCTCTCACACGTGCGATCCTAACAGGATTGTCACAGAGTGTACCTTCATGATAACAGGGGTAATTCTTTGGAGTTGCTGCTTCGAGACATCAGATCAGGTTCATTATCAAGGATTTCAATTCCCACCAGATTGTTCTGCAGCAGTGATTTTTAAACCTGAACCCCTCTTGGTAGAATGTCAAGCTTTGAGCGTCAAATAAAATCATAGCACACTTTATAATCTCCAGACATGAACTGAAAAATTACCCGCAGCTTTTGTTTTTGTTTTGTTTAAATGACAGTGGTGGTCGGAGCCACTGAAAACTTCTCCTAAGGAAGAAGTTTTTGAAAGTGCTTCGACACACACAACTTTTTTGAAGCACTGGAATAGCGTTTGCACCACGACCGTAGTATATAGTTCAGCACATTGACATTGACAGTAACAACGTTTTGCCTCCAAAGTGTCATGACTCCCAGTCCACATTCTCCTGGGACCTGGGACTCATTTTTTAGTTGAGAGTCACCTGGAGTAGAAATCAACTTTGTCCTGTCCATTCGAATGTCTGTGTACCCACCATTGTTAATGTTTAGAACTTATTGTTCTCTGCCTGTATGTGTGTGTGTGTGTGGTTACGTTACAAAAATAAACAGCAGCACCCACTAGTGTCCCGACATAAAAACGACATAATTTTCAGCATTTCTGCTGTTGCCGTGTAAATGGACATCATTTTCAAAACATTGCCGTGTAAACTGTAATGTTTTTGCAAATCTGAGCTCAGAAGTGGGGATCCTCAATCTTCCCCAAGACACTAACCAGCTAGACTCAAAAAAAAAAAAATTATGTTACGGCATTATTTTTGAAAAGTCACTGGTGAACGTAAATTATGTGTGTATGAATTGCTGTGTGGAATGAATTTATAGAGGCAGACGTGCCTAAAAAGACTGCTCTCCTCTTTTCACTGAGAAAATCTAACTATTTTTAACAGTAAGCTTAAACTGTACATTTTGGAAATATATTACACATGGGAGCAAAATGCATAAACTAATGTCCAACTGCACATTAGCATTATGTAACTTTTATTGCTTATAACAGTGTTTTAGTTCCCAGCCAGATGAATGTATCTAAACCCAGCATGCAGATTACTAGCAGTCAGTAAAAGATGCACCTACATCATGACCTTATTGCAGACGTTATAATGTAAAGTGTTAATATGTGTACTTTCTGAATTGATTTTACACCGTACTCCAATCCTCCAACTTCTTCCAAAACATGTCGCATCAAAGTATGCAACCCTTTTCTATCAGGCGTTATTATCCCCTCTGTTGTGATTCTTAAGACATATATTCGGTGAACTGATAAAGCTGAAGTAATACAGGAGGGTAAAAAAGCATGTTGTCACAGGTGCATTACACAATGGGAACTTCAACCACCGAAGAGGAACAAGTAAGATTTATGAAACAAAATTCACCACTTGAACAATCTCTACCCACGTCACTGGATCTGTCACAGTCACAGATGCCAAAAACAGACACCATGTGTAATAAGCCCAAATTCTTGATGTGGTATGTTACCAAAACATCATCGACTTTAAAGATACTCTGTGAGGTTCTGGCCCAGAAACCACTCCATGATGTTTACATAGCAGAACTACTTGGTAAGTTATGGATTCCTTCTTGACTAGATTAGACAATGGAATATTTTTCTTGGTTTCAGCAAGTTGTATAAGCATTGTCCTTCAAACAGTGTTACCAAAAGGGCGGGTCTCCAGCCAGCTGAATTCGTTGGGTGGGTTGCTTTAGAATTATGCAGACTTTTCGAAAATATTCCCTCGAAAACAGTTTCCATTATGTAGAATGAAAGTAAATGCTTACTCAAACTGCTGTGTTCTCTCTATTCATATCGTTAGTCAAGGCATTTTGAAATACAAGACAGTTTGCTCCACAGGACATCGTCAACTTTGCATCACTTCCTTTCCTTGTGGTTCTTTCACGGTTTCACCAAAAGATTCCATTTTGAGCTGTAATGAAAATTCTACTAGGAATAATGTACAAAGCATGCAAACAACAAATTCAGCAGCACTAGACAAAACAGTGACCTTGGTTCAGTTTAATTGAATCAAGAAAACTTATCTAAGTAATCAATTGGAGTGTTTTCGAAAAGTTCCACCTTCAGAGCCATTTTCAAAAAGATGCAAGCACCACTGTTGCTTCAACGCAGAGCAATGCAGAGCAAGGTATCGTGTAAATGAGGCCCTAGTTTAGTTTGCAGTGAGACTGATTTGGTTTCCACACAGAATGTGAACATCAGCCTCCAAAGTCAGTCGGGTTCATTAAAGTATCTCCAACCTCCTCGCCATCTATGGAGCTGTACCTGGCTACAGGGGGCTGGAGTCGATCCCAACAGACTATGCTTGAAGGCAGGTACAGATCGAATAGGTCACCAGTCGATCATAGTGCAAATACAGATAAGATAGTCACATTCACACTTTACCAACAGCTCACCTCAAACCGAGGACATTTACCCTACGTAGCAAGAGCTCTAACTGCTGCACCACCATGTATCTCCTTATTCTAGACCTCTTCTTCACTCCTGCCTTCATCGCTATGTCTATTAGCGGTCATATCGTTTGTGCTGTTTGCACAAGGAGTTACTAGGTGGATTTCCTGTGATGACAAACATGCTCACTGTTACACCGAATATTGCAATATTTGACATGTGCAGCCAGGTGGGACAACCTTATCGAAACGAAGTGTGCAAGGCCATGAAAGAAAATTTATTCTGATGCTTATGCGCACATCATTTGGCAATTTGTGGTATTGATTTAATCATAACCTTGCAGTATTGATGTATTGATTCACGAGCAGGAGTCCACCTGGGCTCCGTATAATTGCAGTGACAGTCGTTCAGGATAAAGAGCTATAGTCTTTCACTTTGAGGGGGTTACAGCAACTCAACAGTCATGATCACAGTGTGCAGTGCAGCTAAACATTCATAACTCAGAACCCGAGTGGATGCGAGCTGGAACAAACATAAACAAGTCTCTTTCGTCCTTAAGGGCTGAATGGTTGGTGGCGAGATCCAGCAGGGACGCAACACATTTCTCACCCATAATTCCCCCGGGGCCGTGGCGGTATCTAACTGCCACCACGCTCTGTGACAGGCTTTCCACTTGTCTCATCGACAGCTCCAGCCTACAGAGGAATGACTCACACACACACACACACACACACACACACACACACACACACACACACACACACACACACACACACACACACACACACACACACGCACACAGTTATCAGCGGGGAGGAAATCGATGGTCTTTGACAGACGTGCGCACGACTCTCTGCTCAAGCTATCAAATGAAGCCTTTCAGCTGTTTAACATCACCCTTCACACGTTTCAATGAATCCTCCGGAATGAGAGTATCCAGGATTCGCCTTTAATCAGAGCAGCAATTAATTATCGCCCCCCTAATTAAACCCGCTACAATCTGTGTTTAATATGATAGCAGATCTGAGGTAATTACAGTCGGTGTTCCCCTCCATAGCTGAAGTGAAACTGAATATCTTAATGTGGCACTCCCCCTCGCCCCACCCCCCACCCTCAACCCCATCCCCGGTGCAGAAGGCTGCTGTTCTCATGATCAAAGGATGTGGGAAAGATCACACACATATTTTACTGTATGCATAAGGCGATAACCAGCTTGTCGGAACGTACCAGTTCACTAACCTCCAATTGACCTTTGGTTAAGCCCCCCCCCCCCCCCAAATTTGATTGATATTGTATGACTCCACTAAGATTCTACAACACATTGCCCATTGCCTTACTTTGGGACAAATGAAGACGTTTTTTTTTAAAGTAGTCGTGTTGGGTTTGTGTGGTAGAAATAGCATAAATTAAACCCCGTTATCTATTATTTCAGGATACCTCGTATCATTTGTCGCATGTGCCCCAGGCGCATCATTCGACCATGTTTGTGTTTTAAATTACCTAAATAGCCCAGAAAACAAATAAGTGTCGCCAGCTCTAATGCGGTACGGTCGCTGAATGCTATTGGTTTGTTTGCTTTTGGAGGTGGGGCTTAGTCAAGGTCAATTAGGTTTAAAGTTCAGCTTTTAACTCACTTTTTACATAAACTTCACATTTATTTGGAATCGGCTCATCATCCGAGGCAGTTAAACAGATGCGGATGTGCCGAAGAACTAATAACTACGGCCGCGGTGCGCAGTGGCAGCGTTCCCGCCGTCTACGAGGAGACTTTTCAGAAAACGTTTTATTCGCGTATGTCCGTTGTCGTGGAAACGGACTGCCAAAACGCAACAAACGTTTTGCGTTTTCACCTGAAATAGTTGCCATTTAAGCAACGTGGAGAAAGAGAAAATGATTACTACTCTCAAACACGTCTTTGGACTGAGTCAGGCAATCCATGAAAAGCCAAAAGCTCCTGGCTCAGACTCAAACCCACAAACACTGTCGCTATGACGCGATAGTGAGCCACGACACCTGGGCCGTTTTACTGAGCGAAAACATGAAGCTCTGGCCTTTTGTCTGATAGTCTCATGCACAGCTCATGGATCAACTCAAGTTCCCTGAAGTGGCGCTCCAGTAATCAGTTCATAGGTTGCAAAGTGCCGTTGGGTTGCATTGGGGCAGTGACGTCAAATTAAGTTAATTATTTTGATTGTTTAAATTCCATATCTTCTCTGCCACTTCGTCCTGGAGCTGATTGCAAACCAAGTCATGCGAAATGCAAACTATTGAAATTCGATCCTTTAGCGGAACACATACGTTGTTCTGCATCTATAAAATACAGTGCATGAGCTCCGTCACAAGATTTTTATTGTGTTATTTGTAAGAGTCGTTCATCATATATTCTGGCCCCTCATTTCAGCCCAGCGCTACACATTTGCGCAGCACTCCTCTTGTCAAACAAAACTGCATTTTATCTCTTAACCATCCAGAAAAAAGCAAACATTTGTCTTCAGGTCAGTTCATTATGTATCCGTTGAAAGTTGCCCTATGTATGACATGTATGTTTTTATGGGAAATTATAGTAACAAAATAGGGAATACGTGAAGTTTAAAACCAAAATTCTTGCATTTTTAAAAAAGTGAATGTAATGCAAATGTAACGAAGAGGAACTGCAGTCAGTGAATGTAAACAGGCCTGGTATGACAACTGCAGGCCGACATATCAGCACGTAGTGGAGCCGCACAACGCAAATGTATACTGTACATAATGCAAAACATTGGCTGAACTGCACTTAGTTATGTTTTCATACACAGTTGCGCAGTTTGTCAACGTTTGGCCGATCAGATGGATCCTTACAGTCCTAGATCCCCATCAATGAGGTACCAAGGTCAGAAAACGAATGATTGAAAACACAATTGTGCTTTGAAAGTCCACAAAAAGTGCGACGTGGAAAGACAAAATACGTTTTCCAAACCGGAAGCCTTTGAACTTTGACGTTCTTTTTTTAACTTTTAATACGACGCCGAGTCGACCAGCTTGTGAAGTCAAAGAGCTGCAGGGCCTGAATCACTGTGATGCCAGCTCGGTGAGTCACTCCGACTCAAACAGGACAAAAGCACACGGAACAATGGTGAAATAATCTGAAGCGGCACCTGGAGAGCTCAGTCTTAAAGCAGGTATTCCAAATGCATCTGGTGGAGTTATTTCAGGACTGATATTTGTTTTTATTGTTAACTATTAATCTAATTCCCCTCTCCGCAAATGCTGCTGTGGTCGAAGAATGAAGCTGTTCGGATGGCAGGAGTCATTAAAGAGGCAGTGAAGCTAAACCGCTGTAGACATACCACTTGGTTTTTACTGGAACACTTTGGTAATGGCTGTTCTTGTATTTTATCCCCTAAAAAAAATAAAAGTTTACTGTGTCTTTAGAGAGACCGAGGCTGGAGTTCATGGATCCGAGCTGATTTAAGGCTCCTCCAAAGCTGACGTCTCCACATATATGAACAACTCAGTCATTGAGAGTGAAATGATGTTGACGTGCAACAGTTTCCGTTGGTACTAATCAATAATCAACCTCTGTTGACTTTAAGGTCACGGGTGGTAAAGTGGAGTCATGAATGTGAAATTGTGCATTGGTGAAAGAAACCTCAAGATTGTTTGCGAGATACAACCTGCGTTCACACATTGCTTTGGTTCGTACACTCATTCGATTCACCTTTGAGTTTCAGGACACGTTTTTGCTTCTCAAGCAGAATAAAAAACCATCACATTTCTGGCGTTTTGGTCATTAGCCACTCCCTTGTTTTATTCTTTTTCCCCCCGTTTTCCCAATCCTGCCGGTCTGTTGTGAAGGTGGCAGAGCACTGCGACTTTGTGGGCAGCGGTCTGTGAGTCAACATGACGATGGTACGCACAGGAAGGGCTGTGTCATGACTTTTTGCTGGATTAGTGGCTCACCATGTGACTCATCAGGTTGGATTGTTCTCTGCTGCTTTGGGTCGTTTTAGTCAGCGACAAACCGTTTCATCAACTACCTCCAAAATCCTCGAAACCGCCTTTCAATAAAGAGAATAAAGCTTTTTTTGGGGGGGGGGGGGGTGTATTGTTTTCATGAATAAGTTGTTGTGCAGCTGAAGCATAAATTAGATGATTAAACGTCTGCTGAGTTTGAACCAGGAAGTCCTGCCGTGATTCATAGTATTGAATTAGTATTAGTTTGGTCTGCATTTTTATCGCACAATGGAGCGGTTGGAATCGGCGCAGGACCGATCTGCCCCAGCAGTCAGAGAGCCGGTTGTACATTTACAAGAATATAACATCCCACGCAGTATTTACAGGCCCGGGCGGAGGCGTTTATTCTCGTATAAAACTGTCTGCTCACTCCTTTTACATTTAAAGATTAAGCCATTCTTATAACTAAGGTGCAGGTTGTCGGTAGGCCAATCGTGGTACTTGATGCAAACGTCGTAACACGGAGAATTTGTTTTACAGCTGTGGGCAGTCGTCTCATTATGAACGCACGACTGTAAAATAAATATTCATCTTCTAATAAAGAGCCCTCGTGTTGGACCTCGTTGGAATCCGGCCACGTTGTTCGCCTCCTGACTTTGACTCGTCCTCTCATAACGCCACACGTGTTTCACCCTAAAACTCTCTGTTCTCGCTCCAGCACCACCTCACCACTGACTTCACTTGACAAACCTCCACCCGCCGCCGACGGTTCAGCCGTGAGAAGATATTTGCGATTGTACGTCTGAAACAAACAGCCGTGACCTCCGTGACCGCCGTGACATCCGTGACCCCTCGGAGATGAAGCAACGTGGACTCGTGACCCTGCGGCGCGGATCAAGGCGCGTGTGTGAGGCTCTGTGATAATCCAGGGAGAATATCCAGTATCTCAGTGTAATCAGTCAGTGGGGGATGCCACTTTAGAGTCAGTGCCGCAACGGAGAAAACAAAGCTGAAAGAATTTCCTGCTCTCTTGCCTCTCAAGGTTCTCGAGTCCGTTGGTCCACTCGGAACGACTCCGGCGCTCCAAGACCCCGGACTGGTCGAAACGGTAAAGATGGTTCAGGGACAAAAGTAGTTCAGACCTCTCAATGTTAGACCAACTGAACCTTCGGTCATATCATGAGGCCTCTGGCTAAGTTGGGTAAACCCGTTAAAACGGGTGGGGATTTAATACTGTCTGATGCTAAACTCAACTTCAGTTATATATACACTATAGCCATAACTGAAACAAAGCACTGTGCATAAATAGACGGAATAAAAATCTAAGAACATGAAGCCCGAACAACAAAAACAATTAAAAACAGTGAAAACGATTAAAAGACAACAACAATAAAAGTAAACTCTCAAGAATGCGCCAGAGTGAGAGCTACGTATGTGTGCTCGCTAATGGTGCCGCTACCGAGACTCCCAGTCCATACTCTCCTGGGACTTGGTCGTTTTATTGTTGAGGGTCGCCGTTAAAAACAATCTGACTTCCCCGTCTGTCCATACGAATGTCCGTGGACTCGCCAATTGTTGATGTTAATCGCATTTTGTTTCTCTGAGCACGTGCGTGTGGCTTCATTACAAAAACAAACAACAGGACCCGCTAAGTGGCCCCGACATGAAAACTACATTGTTTTCAGTGCTTTTGTCGTTGCTGTGTAAACGGACGTCGCAAAATAATTGCAAAACTTCTTTTTTTTTTATACAAAAAACTATGGAAACTGGGCCTGAAGCTCTCAAAACCACTTGAGGCAAGTCTACTTTCTGCTAAGGCGCATAAACCATATCAACTTCACACTTTTGTATGTCATTTTCTTTTTTTTTTGGGAGCTCACATAGCTGCTGTCTTCTTAGCACTTTCCCTCCCTAAATGTCACCTGCCAATCAAACTGAGAGGCTGTGCAACGTGACATTTTGCTGCTTGGCTTCATTGCCATAACAGCTTTGAACCGCTGAAGGTCTTGCATTGTTCTGGTTTAATTTCAAGGCCTTTTGTCGGAGAATTGCTGGATAAGGGAAACTCCTCGAACGTCTCTTTCCGAATCCCACGCTCCTGTGCAGAGATACCTGCTTTTATTGACGAGAGGTTTGAAGGGACAGCAGGTTATGGTGGGAGGTAATGATGTGGAAAGCTGCGCTGGAGAAAAAAACAGGGGGGGGGGGGGGGATGTGACAGCTGTCACACAGTAACAAACGCCTCCCTCTGTGAATGGACACTCTGAGGCGAGGGGTGGGAGAGTGTGGGCGAGGGGAGGGGGTGGTGGAGGGAGGGGGGGGGGGGGGTGGTGGGGGGTGGGGGGTGCGCTCCCTCAGCACACAGCTGCCACAGACCTGTCATTCAGGACGTTATCGTGCCCCCTCATCTGGACTGGGTAATGGGGGCTTCTCGTCAGCACAAAGCACCCGCCGGCACACCTCCACAACAAACCAGAGCGAAAGGGGGGTTTACAGGGTGCGGCGATCAGGGTTCAGCTGATGAGCGAACGCTCGCCGGGCCACATGACGACGGCCCGTCTGTCTCCGCTGGAAGACGATCACAAGGTTCGGTAATGGCAGACTGACCAAATCCAATCAGTGCAAAAAGTCGACACTGGCTCAGTAGCATCCAATTAGGGGGAAGTCTTCACAACAAACCACAGGTCCTTCATTAGTGCTGAGAAGAGGCCAAAAAAGACCAACACTGCCACCTGGCGGACAGGGGGGATAAGGTAACAGAGGGTTTTCAAGGCTCTTTGACAAGATCAATTTAAATCAAGTTAAAACAGAGGTTTCTAACTTATTTCAGTTCTAGGGCCACATGCAGCCTAATTTGATCTCAGATGGGTCAGAATAGCAAAGACCTGCAAAACAACAGCATAAAAAACAAACATTCAAACCACTACAAAATTAATCCTTCGATTTAGTGTAAAACAATTAATCATAAATCTTGAAAACATTTGCACGGTATTTATATTTACAGCCTGGTTAAAGGTTGAATATGAAATCCAGCTTTCACAAAGAAGTTCTCATGCTATGGACTTCATGCTTTTGCAGTTTAACGAAAATTAAATTACTAAGAGTTCTATGAATTGTACTGAAACAGGACAACCCCTGGTGGATGTATTTGGAACTGCAGTCAGATACATTAAAGATCTGTGTTATCGTCTTCTGGGCTGGACTCTCTGGCCGGCCGGTTTTGGGGCTCGGGCCATATGTTTGACACCTCTGAGTTGAAGGCTCGATTCATTATCTGACTGAAACACACACATTTCATATCAAACACTTCATTCACAAAATGTTATCAAAACTCTGATCTGAATATGTTTTTCTGATGCTTCAGTTCATGTTGACACACAAAAAAGCAAATAGATGTTTTCTGCCAGTCCATCAACCAACCAAACATCCAGTGAATGAATCATTTATTTTCTCATTCAAACTGTCTTGCAGATTCACCATCTTATTGCATATTTAACCCTTTAATATCCACTATAAGGGGGGGAAAAAAACCTCTTTACAATTTTCAAAATAAAATTTTCATAAACAAAATATGAAACTTTGATATAAAACGTTTTTTTCTTTACACACAGTGGAAAATATGTAATCTAGAAATTTTATTTTTCATGTTTAACTTTATTCTGTATAGTTTTGCTCAAAATAAAACAATACACTCGTTTCAACTTTTTATATCAATAATTAATAAGACACACAAAAACTAAGATATTACTATTTTTTTTACATTTCCTTTTCCGGGAAGACAAAAAAAAATTAAAATGCATTACACATAGTTTTCAAGACATTAAAGAATATTTGGTGGAAAAAATGGTAAACACAACACTACTGGCAGATTTTAATAAATTTTTCTAATGGCATAAATTACTCAAGTTTTCTACAAACATTAGTGATGCAACAAACGGAATTTCGTGGTACTTGAACAATGACAATACAGCTTCTTAAATCTTGAAACTTCCTGTAAAATAAATGTAATGAAGACAAATTCAAACGTGAATTTGAGAGAAAGAAAGAGAAGTGTGATCAACTTCCTGGAAGAAGAATGAATGAAGAATAACTAAAAGTAAAGAGTAAAAGTTAAAAAAAAAGGAGAGGACAATGACTAAACACCGAGTCCACACAAGTAGCCTTAATTAGATTTTCCATACAGTATATTTGATGTTGAAAACAAATTGCGTTGCTGAAATATAGAGTGACAATTTTTTATCAATTATTAGGTTGTTTTTTTTAAAACATTTCTATACATATTTAACAAGTATATAGTTTTATTTTATGTTCTATAGCTGGGGAAAAAAAGAAAAATAATAATAAAAAACAAACTTGACGTAAATACTAAAAATTTACTTGTAACATGAATGCCAAAAATGTATGAATAATTATATTAATGTGGAATAGTTGGAATTTAAATCAATCTAAAATTCAAAAAAGATATGAAAAATTTCAACCTGGCAAATAAAATAATTACAAATAAACTCTCTGAATTTTTTTTTAAAATAGAGACAGTGTGGGATCCTGAAAAGTCACTTCAAGTCCATGGTTTTTGGTGTAAATGATGAGAAGACTGGTTCGTCATCAACATGGAAGAAAAACTGTTGATCTCTCCTGACATCTAGTGGACAAACACCAGAATGCATTTTACATTGACAGTAGAAATTCAGTCATTCATTCCGCATTCAGTTATACTCACGATGACCTTTATTTTCCAAGTTGAAAGGTTGTGAACTCAGCAGTGGGAGTATAGAAAAGTAAAATATGCAAGAATCTAAAGACCACAATTCGGGAAGTCGAGCCTACGTCATAGATGACGTGGTGGGGCAATGTCCATAGTCCACCACAAGCCCCGCCCCGGACAGATCTGGTAGCCTGGACAGGTGTGGTACCTACACCGGCAGGTGTATTTATTGATATTTTTTCTCATTGCGTCAATAACATGGCTTACAACTACAAAGAGGATTTACCGGAGGAGGCCAGGGTCCGATACGACGGCAAATTAAAAATGTCCGGCCTGTCTGACTGTCCATACCACAAATATATTTGACATCTATGGTCAATACAAGCTCGCAGCAGACTTTGTTTCCAGGGGACAATATTTTCTGACGGACTAATTCAGTTACACAGAGCAGATACAACATGATCACCAACATTGGTCATTTTTAAAAAAGCAAACAAACAAAAAAAACCAACAACACATGATGACATTAATCACAATCATCATTTACATATGTTTCATTAAACTGCTGAAATGAAATAATCCATCAGAAAATATTATGACTTTTACAGTATCCTCGACCCTCCCGGGGTCACCGTAGTTTAGCGTTTCAGGATTCCTATTCATTTTCACAGTGGTGATGACTGCTCTTCCTGGCTTTGCTGGTTTGCAGGTCTCATCACAACAATGTAAAGGAGCGTCAAACAAGTTGACACTGCGAGTTCTGAGGAGGGATTTATGGAAGCAGAAGGCCCTGAAAAGAGTCAACTCATGCAGCCCAAGCTACATGCTTTGAGAGGAATTTAAAATGGCCTAATGATGAAGAGAAAATAATTCTAGGTTAATATGCTGCACTTTTTGTTTTTTTTGTTTTTTTTTACAATCCACCCCCCCCCCCCCCCGCCCCCCCCCCCTCCCAGGAACAAACTGAGCTGTATGTGAACTAAATCGAGTGTGAGACTCTCAGATTGTTCCACTGGGTAAACAGGTCGCACACAGAAGCTCGGTTATGACGCTGAAAGCAAACATCTGCTGGTCACAGGGTGGAAAATGTCATCATTTTCAGTCCCGCCACGGTCACCAGTTGAAGTCAATTAAGCCGCACTCTGCCGGGACATTTACATAAGGTTCTGGAGAGCGGCACAGAGCACGGTTTGTTTTCCCGTTTTGGCATCGGCCGTTTCCTAGATACGCCCGGGCCTGTTTTCAGCACCTTCAGGAGCTTTGTGTTTGACAAGCAGGGAGGAAAAAAGCTGGGTCGGTTTATATTTAGTACAGTCGTCTCATTTGGAGGAGTCTTGAATCACGGGGGTCGTTAACTTGACATATTGCCAGTTATGGTTTGAATGAATGGAGGAATGAGTGGGAGAGGCGGTCCAGGCCCTGAGCGGCCTCCTTCATGCTCCGGACCGCCGGCTGGAAACAGATTTTTTTTTTTTTTTTTTTTTGTTTTTAGGAAGGTTGATGGCTGCAGGCCTGTGACGCACACGTGCTTCTGAGAAAGACTTTAACACAAAGCTGCTTTGAGACAGAAAGTATCACCGAGTTTTCCTATTAAGCAATTGAGACACTGTGAATGACCCTTTGTGTGTGTGTGTGTGTGTGTGTGTGTGTGTGTGTGTGTGTGTGTGTGTGTGTGTGTGTGTGTGTGTGTGTGTGTGTGTGTGTGTGTGTGTGTGTGTGTGTGTGTGTGTGTGTGTGTCGGTGTGTTTCATGGTTCACCTCTAGATGGCAGCACTACTGATTGAATCGTCCTTGAATGGACTGACAGAACATTCAGAGTTTTAACAGGATGTTTTAATGGTGACAAGATCTTGTCTGGAAAAAAGAAAAGTTTCTATCAAAATGAAAGTCATCCAAAAACAAGCGGGTGAATTGAAGTATGACATTCTGCAATTTGAAGCTGTTTCAAGCTTTGGCCACACGGGGGCAGTGCAGCAATTTTTGGGCATTTCTTTCATTTGTTTTTGTTTTGTTGTAAGTTTATATAATTTACATGCAATATGTTCCTTATTTAATGTAACAGGGTGAAAGTTATGAGTCAAATATTTTACATATTTTTGCAAACATTAGTTCAATCTAAATAGTTTTTTTTCTTTTCTTTATCATAATTTCTGTACTTAAATAGAGGAGGATTAGCTTTTCTATTGTAAACAAACAGCCAATGGTTCTGGTTGGTCATTTATAGGTGACTTTTTTTTTAAATAACCATAAGAAATTGTTGAATTAAGTTAATTTATAGTGTGGAGCCAAACATTGTCGAGAATTTTTAAAGCGCAAATAACTATTTTTGGTCAATTTAATGCTGTTCAACAGACTTTGTTTGATAAAATTAACCAAAGACCAAATGGTTAAGTGAAGCAGCTTCCTGCTGTAACTACAGAGAATCAAAGGTCAACAGTCAATGTAAAGACAGCAAGGTAAAGTGCTATATAAATTTTTTTAAGTTGAAATGTTAATTTATCTGTAGTAGGAGGTGGGAGTACTCGTTTTGTGTCGTATCTGTTATTTTAAAAGCTCAATTTGTGCCTAGAAACAACCTTATTTCAATAAAAAAAAAGACACTGCATTGAATTTAATATCACACAAATGATTTATTTTCACTTTGTAATAGCCTTGTACTACCACTTTCAACCATCAGGTGGTGTTGCGAGTCAGTCTATGCTCTCATCTGTCTTCAGTAGAACAGGAAACACAGCTTGTACAAAAATTAGTACAATAAATATGTTAATATGTTGTTGCTTCACTGAATTACTGCCAGTGGCAATTAGCCAGAGAATCCCTTTTCGGTCGAGACCCGTCAGTTGAGATAAATTCTTCAAGCAAGGTTACAATTTAGTTTTTTCATTTGATGTCTACAAATTAATTAATTCGATCCTCTGATTTGGGTCGAAAAGGGGTAAAAAGAAGTATATTCTTACTGTAAATATCACATGAAGATTTGAAACTTGTAATAGAAGCCTATTCTGAGAAAATGCTTTGTGATAGTCTTGTAATATTACATTGTACCACCAGGTGGTGTGGTGAGTCATTTTAAAGGCTCATTTGTCTTCACTGGAACAAGAAAATCATCTTCTTCTAAAATTAGTAAGATAAAAAACTTGTTTTTGTCTCTTCAAATTACCGGCGAGCTGCGAACCAGAAAGCACTGTGACTCACTACTGCCTCCCACTGCAGACGAGTGGTACTGCTGCAACAAACCGACAAGCATGTTTATTCCTTATTAAATTTCTGAGAATCTGCCAGGTTTTGCTTTCTATTACTTCTCACCTGGCACAAAAGCAGACAATTGCTCTCTCAGCTTCATCCATTGTTTTTACTTTGAAATGTTATCTTCAGAAATACCCTGAATCGTGTGAGCAGCGTGCTCGCACCAGTCAGTTCCCCCTTCAGCTGGAAAAAACAAAAAAGAAAAGATTGAGGCCATTTTTCAGGCCTCCTTCAGAAAATAACCGACCTTTGTCCCAGCAGAATAACCTGCTCCAAATTAATTGGTTAGGGAGGGATAAATTAGTGTGGGGTAATATTGTGAAGCACCCAGTGGGAGCTCAGAAATAGGCTCCCCGCGCAGTGGGATCCTCTCGGGCCAAGAGAGAGAGGAGGAAAATATGTCAGAGATTTAACGATACAGCGCAGCAAGCTAATTTTGTACATTGACCCAGCTGAGTGGATGTGAGAGGTTTTTCTTTTTTAAGTCCTCCAGTTTTTTTTGTTTTTTTTTACTTCCCTTCATATGTGCTGGGATTTTGTGCCGAGCAAAGTCGCTTTGACATAAACCAGAATGTCTGTACTTTTTATGACTCACTGTAAATGTTTATTTATTCAAGTTTAGTTTGTTTTGAGCAAAATCTTTGGAGTGTTTTACTATATAACTGATAAATATTACTTTTAACCATCATTCAGTGTTTTTTTTCCCACTACTGGGCTAAAAAAACAATTCAAAAAGTACTGCAGTCGATCTCATATCCAGAGGTTTTTCTGACAGTGCTGAGCCCACTAACCAACTTGTTTCATTTGTGAGTAATTTGGCACCAGCATTGCCAGCTCTGGCCCTGTTTTGAAGCAGCCTTACAAAAGCAAATACGATTCAGCTTGAACTTTCCTGACACCGTCAGCCCTTTTCCCCACAAATGTAACCATCTTCTGACATCCAGTGTGTCGCCTTTGGCCTGTTTCCTTTCCGCTGTCTCCTCACTGAAATCTGCCGGCTTCCAGGAAACAGCGTGTGTCTGCCTTGGTGAGGCGTAGAATGCTTGTGGTTTCACACCGGCTGCATTGATTTGCAGCTGAGGCAGGCAGTCATAAGGGGAAATCAATAATATCCCGATGTTCACCTCGCCCTGAAGCCAAAGTCACCCCAACGAAGACAACACATTAAAGAGGGATCAGGTGAGATTCTAGTGATTCCTCTTTGCACGTTAGATGGCGGTGTTCAGTCACTGTATTGTCTTTTTTTGCATTTCTTCATTTTTTTGGGGTGGTAGTTGTACTGGTCTACTTTGGGTTTTTCCAAGCCAGGTACTCTGTTGTCTTCTCTTGAAGATCATTGAGTGACTCAATACGCCATCTTGTGGTGAATCCGTGTACTGCAAGACTAAAAGGCCAACGTTGCCCTTCACTCTCTCACTTAGAGCTTTTCTTTTCTTTGTTGTTTGTAACTTAACATTAGAAGTTAAAATGGTAATAGGATGAGTTTTTGCTTTAAAAATAAAAAATAAAAAAAAAGTACCATGTGTTGAATAGGATGAGACAAAAGGATTGTGAAGCTTTTTGAAGAAATCCACTAAAAATTTTGAACATATTGAGGGATTTGAAAAAAAGATAAATGGCAAAATATTCATATATTCATAGAAAAGAATGCAAAGAAAAATATTGGTTTTCATTTAAAGAGGAAATCTCTTTTTTTCGGCCAACACTGTAGGCTTACCTGTGTTTGATATGTGAATAGTAAAGGAAAACTGAAAAGCTGTGATAAAAGTATTAAATGCCAGAAACAGCCCCATAAAAATGGCAAATTACTTGTCATGAAAGCAAAACCACAAATACAAAGCCTGTGTAACTAGATGTGTTTATAAATGTTTAACTTGAAGGTCTTGAGCGTGTTTTGCAGCTGCTGCTGAATCTTTTTTTGTTGAAAGTGTCCAAACACTTGAAGGTTGCAGACCAACTTGTTGATCTGACTGAGACTTTCCTACATCACATTTAGTAGGATGTCGGACTGAGAATTCATTGCTGAAGTTTTGACGCCGCACGAACACCTTCCAAGTTTAGACGTCATGTCAGCTCTCTCACTGTCGTGGCTCAGGTGTTTGGTTGAGACCAAAAACTGAGCTAAAAGGCGGCGACAACCGGATTTTAAAATGAGTTTCTGCGTTAGAAACAGGATTCCTAACGAGTGTCGCTTTGTTGCAAGATGTTCAAACGAGCCAACATTTGCGAAAGGTGACGATCCGGTGAGGTTATCCTCAGTGCGTGTTGAAATGTTTACTCACACTTCTTGAATGAAGCCACATGGCCAGTTCACGCTGCTCCGCAAAGAGCCTGCTAGACTAGATCCCAGTAGTTTTGCACCCAAACAATGTGAAACGTTACGTTGAAATGATATAGTATGGAAACGTGCAGAAGTCGGCTTGGGAACGACACCGGAGATTAAACCCTGTCCTCAAGCACACAAATCTCCGGTGTGCCGATGAGGCTGTGTTCTCATGCTGAACTCCCATGCGAACAGAGCGGCCTCTCCGGGGATCCATAGATCAGGTCTTGCATGGCTGCCTCCCCAGCGCGGATAAAAAAAAACTTCATCTGGGGCGAGTCTAAAAACGCCGCTGCACGGCTGAATCCCCGCGCCTTCGCGGCAGACACGTGAAAACCTGATTACTAGCAGGTTTGCCTATTTTTAGGTTGGCGAATTTAAGTGGCGGAGAGATCGAGGTCAAAGTTCGCATACTTGCTCGCAGTGTGGAATTCCAACATAATTTTTTCCATTACCCGGCGAGCAGAGGGAGGGGCCAAACGGCCGGAGCATGGAACTTTCTTTATCGGCACGCACGCACGCACGCACGCACACACAAACACACACACACACACACACACACACACACACACACACACACACACACACACACACACACACACACACACACACACACACACACACACACACACACCGTCACATTCCCACTGTGGGATATCCTGCTTACAGTGTAGTATTTACCGAGTCGCATGGAACACCTTACCTGCGTTGTTATCTGCGAGCACACAGATCCCCACTGTTATTTTTAGCTCCATTTCCACTTGTTCTGCCCCGAAGACGCTTGATTAGCAGGAGGGAAACTTTTGGAGGCAATGCAACCTCAGCTAAAAAAAAAACAAAAAAACATCACAGCTGGGTCTTGGCTTATTTCAACGGGAATTAGCTTTGCAGTAATTTGACACCGTGTCGCCTGAAAACTGTCATTTTTTGAAAGAGCGGCTATCAAAGTGGAGGGTTGGCTTTGCAAAACTATGAGAAGAAATAACCATTTCTTCTAAAAGGAAACTACGGCTTGAGGAAACTAAAGTTTAGCATAATAACAAGAAAACTCCTCTTTGTGGGAGACAAAAGCTTCAGGTACTTCTAATAGAGTACTAATGCTAATAGTTCGACGGTGAGAGACGAGGATATTGAACAAAAGGTGATCGTCATTAATGATAATCCACACGCACGAGGTCCTCAACAGGAGAGGTTCCAAATCTAAACTAAAAGAAGGCAGACGTGGTGGAAAATGGCGGGAAAACAAAGTGGAACACAAAGAGATGCGTCAAAGAGATAAACTGGCTTCTGAGACCGAGGACGTGAAGACACAGGAAACAGGGAAATGATGGATAAAAAATCTCACTGAGACACGCGGGCCTCAGCGTTAGTATTTTAGTGCCTGAGACATTTTTAAAAAATCTTAAAGTCTTGGTCTTGGAATGCTCTGGTCTTGACTTGGTTTTGGCCCCTTAAAGTGTTGGTCTTGACTCGGTCTCCGGTTCGGTCGTCTTGAGGACAACGCTCCTCGATGCAGCAACAAAACAAGCAAAACAGCCGTCCAACATACCTCGGACATGAACGTTTACCTCGGACATGAACGTTAACATCGGACGTGACATTGAACAAAAAACGTGAAACCCAAAGGCCAGAAGAGACCGGATGAGACGAGACATGGACAGTAAGACAAGACTTATCAGGGCTTCAACATGACTGATGAGGACAGACCAGAATAAGAATATTAAAATGAGATAATCGGATATGACCAACACATAAAGGTTATTAATTAATGACCCCATTTACACAGTGTTTCACATTGACATGACAACATTTTGAAAACGATGTCCGTTTAGACGAAACCTGCGGAAAACACTTAAAATGTTGTAGTTAGTGTGTTGGGCCACTAGTAGGTGCTGTTGGTTGTCACACACACACATGCGTGCAGAGAATAGTATCGGATTTTCGTGTGGACAGACCATGAAGTTGGATTGTCATGACGGGAGACACTTGACTAAAAGTACCAGGAGACACAGTCGGAGCGTTTTCAAAAAGTTCCACCATTGGATCGATTTTCAAAAAGGTCTGTTTTCAGTTAAAAATTGTCGTTGTGTAAACAAAAAACCGAGCTCCTGGTTGTGCCACAATGAAAAAAAAACATAATGTGCCAACGAAGGACAAAATACAAGACAGAGGACCGGGGCCAGATAAAGCAGCTCTCCAACTTTTCAATATCCAACAATAAAAACTCTTTTTCTAACTTATTGTACACAACACTGCAGCTAAGTGTGCAAACTGATCAAAACTTTGTATTTCTAATTTGCGAGCTGCAATAAAACAGCAGTACACCGAAAAAAAAAAAATAATGACTTCAACATCGACCATAAAACTAAATATTTTATCACTTGGTGAGTTTGTTTAGTTGGTGAACTCTTCCTATCACCGGCACTGACTTTGCTTTCTGCCTTCATCATCCTTTGGCGTCTCCATTCCCTCCGTCCTTTCTGCCTATTAAGGACACCGCTAATGGTTTTTATTTAAAGCTTTGTCTTCCCTCAGCCTCCCCCTCCCCGGAGTGCAGCTCTTAACTCTTCGCGGCTCCTGTTAACAGATTCCCGCAGGGAGATTTCATCTTCATGATAAACACGTGTCGGTCAGACTGAGAATGTTCCGGCTAAAGCAGTTCACACAGATTAGACGGCGGAGCTCCGGTGGTAGAGGGTATAACGGCGTACAAAACGAATATCATCCAGTTTGTTCTCAAAGGGCGGTCTGATCCCGGGTTTTTTTTTTTTTTTTTTTTTAAAGCTCCGTACACGTATGACACAATGGTCTCTGACACACATTTCTTTTCCGCTCCGAATGTTTATCGTCGTCCTCCGATTGTGGATGTTCTGGATCATATCGTGTTCACACACGCCGAGATCGGGAGGAGGAAATAAACAAACATACACTCATGTAAACTCATGAAAGTCTCACACACGCACTCAATGCAGCTGTGAGGACTCTGTCTTCAGCAATAATCTCGGCTTTCTTCAAAGACTCTTTTCATGAGCTTCCCTACACACACACACACACACACACACACACACACACACACACACACACACACACACACACACACACACACACACACACACCATAATAATGATTTGAGAACATGTTACCATTGTTCCCTTGTGTCGTCTCTGCACAGCTGGGCTCACGCACAACACCGAGCAACAACGATTATTCAGAAGGAGAAGTTCTGGTCCCTCGACGTTGAGTCTTGATCTGTTGTCTTGGGAACACGAGCTCGCTGCTCTGTCATCCCGCTTTTGACCTGAAGCTACGTCCCCCGCCCCCCCCCTATTTTTTTCGACCGGACTGGACTATTTCTGGTTTACGATGCGACACGGTCACGCTGGGCTTCTGTCAGATGTTCGGCTCCAGAGAGTTAAAGATGACAGGGCGCTACACAACAAACAAACAAACAAACAAACAGGTGTGCGTGGATCTTTATTGTACCGCATTGAAGTGTGATCAGAATATCTCAATATCCGTATGGTGATATGCGCTCCAATCGAAATTCAGCACGATTCCGAATATTTCAAAGATTTTCTCATCACTGCCGGTAAAATGGCGAGCCGAGTGGGCGTCTCCACTGTTTGTCGTCAATATGATATGTGTCGTCGCTTTTATCACGGTTCTCACTTTCTGAAGAATGGAAATGTATTTCATGAATGTCAGTCAATTTTTAGCCTTGCTGATGTGACACTGAATGTGTAAAGTATATTTGGGCGATTTTCGCGATTGAGCTGCGCAAAATAAATTGATCCGTTATTGGTGCAAAGATCTGTCGTTCCTGCCTTACCCTAACCCCAACCCTAACCCCAACCCTAACCCTAACCCCAACCCCAACCCCAACCCCAACCCCAACCCTAACCCAACCCCAACCCAAACCCTAACCCTAACCCTAACCCTAACCCCAACGTTGTTGGGGATGCTATTTTCTGAATGCTCAAAATGCTTGTGTATATTTATCAATGGTAGGTAAGATAATTATTGAGCAGTGTTTTGATTGATCCATTTTTCATTCTGGTCCGATTTCCATATGGGAATTTGTTGCTCGACATCCAGTGAAAGGAACTTTCTCAAGTGCACTGAGAAATATTCTGTGTTGGAATATAAGAGTTATGTAAGATTAAGTATTTTCTGGAATTGATTAATCAGAATTCAAGTCCCAGCTCTATACATATACAAACTGACCTGTTTGTTTGAAGAAGGTCGACTCAATTCAGTGCAACTTTATCTATATAGCACCAGATAAACAGTCATTTTAAAGAGAAAAACCCCAACAAAGTTGAGAAACCTTTTTTTTTTTTCTACCAATCTCCTCTTGAAATCTCTCGAAAAGCTGTGAACATTTAGACTACTGACCTTGCTGCCTTTAGAGAGGAAATAAGAGATCAGATTGGCTTTCTGTTACACACAGGAGAGAAAAGCAGCTAAATAATAAGTAATAATTCTCTTATGAGTTCAACTGGAGGGCAACGTCATCACCCAGGAATGCGCTGCTGTTCAAAGTAATGATATCATCTGGACGTTGGAAAATGTATTATTGAACTTGTGGGATTTATGAAACAATGAAAACACTTAAACAAGTTTTTTTCCCCCCCTTAAAGTATGGACAAAGTATTAAGGCTTCCGGAACAAATGTAGAAAGTTCAGTAAAAATCAACTATTTTGTGGATCCTGAATACTTTAAGAAGTGTCTTGCTCAAGGGGAGAAACCAGAGCTTAGAACCTCAGCTTTTCCAAACTCAGTTTCCAGCGTGGAATTGGTCAGTAAATAGGTGAGCTCATGTTTGAGGGGGCAACATCATGTCAACAAAGAGGAAAAAGCCAATTCTCTTTAACGATAATCTACTACACATGGGCTTGGCTGCGTCTCTGAGCGCTGGAGGGAAAATCCAGTCCTGCACGCAGAATTTGTGTTGTTTTATACAACATTTTCCAAACGATTCCCGCCACAACTTAAGTGGGAACTCTGTAGATCAATGAGTGCATGTCCAGTTTTCCCAAAGGTTTTTGAGTTGAGTCCCGTGGAAAGATCACACACACACACACACACACACACACACACAGACACGGAAGGAGTGGGTTCAAATGCTGTAGTACAGCGTTTGTGTCATGAAATATCAGGACTGTTTTAGCTTTCTGTCGCCGACTGTTAACTGAGTCCAGATTGATTACTGTCAGCTGTCAGGCATTCACAGGGCCGTAATAGTTCCTGTCAGCACTGACCACGGATCCAGTCTTAGATACAAGTCGCACCATTTATCTCAAACGTCTTTATGGAGCAGCGATTTACAATTTGGAGTCGAGCCCCCCCCCCCCCCCCCCCCCCCCCCACCATTTAGAAAAGGGTCTGCTATGAGGTTGTAGAAATTAGATTAGCGAAAGTATAAAGTAACATGTTCACTTCTTGGTGTAAACAGGGTGAACCTAAGTTTTCTGAAATGCTGCTACAGCACACGCACAAACAATTCGACAGTCACTATGAATGGATCCAGGTGCAGCGTTTCTCCAATAAAGTGTCCATTTACTACACCATCATCTGGATCTCATACAGAGACACTGGTTTTTTATTGTTTTTTTTTAACATAAAAACAAACGATACTGAGTGGGCCAAAACGATGGGGGTAAAAAAAGGAGCTTAGATGTTTGCAGCTGTTTTCAGGGTGGTTTTACGACACACTCGTTTCCGGCAACGTCCGCTGATCATCGTCGTCTAAATGCACACTTTTTTTCTGAAACAAAAGTGCAAAAACAATAGATTTTCAGTCGATTGTTGTCGTGGAAACAGGGCCTTGTAAGACTTCCTGGAGAAAACATTAGAGAACCACTGTTTTAGATCAGTGGCTCGCCACTTTTTTCTTGAGGGACCCAAATGTTTACCATAGTAACCCTAGTTTAGCATCTTCAGCACTTCTTTTTGTTGGGTAGTTGTTCCGCTGCATTCTGTGGTTTAAATACCGTAAACCTTCCCATCACGTAGAGACAACAGCACTGCGTGGTAGCCAAAAGCATCAACAACTGTTCAGTTAACTATTTGTCTTGCTGCTTCTTTGAGGCACTCAATACACCATCTTGTGGTTAAAACTGGTTTTGCAAGATTGAATGGGGGGCTAAAACAGCAGCACATTCACACATAAATGTTTTATTTTTATTTTTATAAAAAGTTAAAAAATTAACCTATTTTTTAAATTAACTGACTTATTTGAAGTTTATTTCTTGAAGTTGGTTTCCTTTTGGAAGGCGTGCCACCCCATGATCTTAAACTACAATTAGTGTATGAATGGTAAACGGATTTCAAAAAAACACTTAAACCGCTGATCTGTTTTGCAACTTTTGTCTTTTCAAATACTTACTTCAACATCTAACAAATGTTTGTTTTTTTAATATGTGTAAGAATTTTTTGGGTGTATTTATAAATATGCAATTTATTGCCAATAGTCCAAGTTCATGTTGAATTATACTGTTTCATAAATCTTGATTTGAGCCGATTGTGGATATTAGTTTCGGCTCTGCCACAGAAAATGTTATGTCCTTCTAGTTTGCTGTGGTATTCTGGAGTTAGATTTTGAACCTTTAAAGTTATCTGCAGCTTTCTGACACAGCTACGACGGTATTTATGTTAAATATAAGATATATAAGATATGATAAGATATTCTTGCAGTCGTGGAACACCAGATAGTCGGATGAGTTTGATATACGTGCATCAAAGGTTTCATAGTGGTGAATTGTGTCCGGAGTCCCCATTTACAGCTGTTCCCAGATTCACCTGTAAAGATCTACCTGTGGGTGGAATTTGTAAGTGTGAAAAAAACCCACACTTTTTAGCTTTATTTAAATGCGATTGGTTCATTCTTGGCCGTTTGTTCTACAGATATGATTCTCATTTATCAAATATATGTGTTTATACAGAGTGTCAACAGCTTTGCAGATACCAGCTTTAAAACATCCACTGCTGGAATGTGAGGCGTGTTCTCCGTCTCTCTTCACATCTTCTCAAGGTTACGTTAACAAAAGAAAACAAAAAACAACCCGAAGAATAAACTGTATGCGAGCCAAAAGGAATCACGGTAACACCTTAATTATATTTGGTTCCTGCTTCCTGACTCGTCTGACATGCCTGAACTTATTCGAGTGTCTCAGCAGTCGACTTCATCTCTGCCCATCCCTCCTGTGCCTGAGAGGAATTTTATTATTTATTCCACTGTGTAGCCAGCGTTCGTATCTGTATAAAAAAATACCCGACGCCGCCCTCTTTCTCTGAATGTACCGTTTAAAGTTATATATCATTTAAATGTTTTACGTAAAAAAGGGTTCATTTTTGAATGGCATCCACTTCACTCACTCAACCTCTTCATCCATAATAAAACTTTGCCACCCAACCCTGTACTGACCTTTGGCTTTCCCTTCACTCCATGATAGACCCACTCCTTCCACTTCTTTCATCACAGTCCTTCACCAAGGTGGTTTCTGGCCTCTGTTCCTCCTTCCAATCGGAGTCTATCACATGTTAACATTGAGTATCTTCATACTGCTTGTCTTCTTATAGTTCTTCATTTGCTGGAGCAGTGGATGTTGCCGATCTTTACGGGGGCAGCTGTCATGAAAGACATCAACCTTTCTCATATCTCCTTTTGTTGCTCTCCAGCACTCAGAGCCTGACAAAAGAACGGCCTTCGGATTGCTGCGGTCAAGCCTGATCTGAGGGCGCTTTCGCACCAGCGCCGTTTGTTCTGGACTGGAGTTCGTTTTGAGGGCCAGTCCGCCCCGTTTGGGCCGGTGTGAAAGCTCACCTGGACCTTCGTCTGGACCGGAGCGTCGAACTCCGAGTCTGCCTGAAAACGTGAGTCTCAGTTCACTTGCAATTGAACTGAGATCCGCTCAGTGCGGGGCAGTGTAAACTCACAGGGACTTTCCAGCGGACCAAACAAGATGACATAACATTGAGCACAGTGCATTTTTGGTAGTAAATAAACAAAAGCGAGCAGCACGACTCCGAAGAAACAGACGCTAAGCAGAAAGAAAAGGTTTGGCGTGGTGAGGAAGTCCAGAAGACTATATATTGCAGTTGCTTGTGACTTTTTTTTTCAGCTCTCAAACGTGCAGTGTGAAAGCAAACCAAACCAAATGAAGGTGTGAAAACGTTGGTCATTCCCGGCCCAATTGAACCCAGTCCACAGACTACGTGGAAGCACCCATAGGTATGTAAAGTCTTCAATGCACTCCATCGATGGTGACTGCGGATTCTGTTGGGTGCTGCTGCCAAACACCTTCCTGGAGGTAAATATGTTTGACTGAACCTGCGAAAAAAAAAAAAAAAAGGTTAATATAACCATTCTTCTGGTTTACTGAATGCCCCCCATAATAAGGACACGTAACAAGAGCTTTGATTGAGCGTGGAGATTTCTTTATACTTGTATGTGTTTCAATAAAAGTAGAGTAAACATCCATTCATCTTCTATGCAGCTCTATCCAGAACTCCAGGTCCTGGTGGGAGCTGGAGGTGATCCCAGCGGGCGATTGATTTAACAAGCGACAAACAAGCAACATTTACATGCACACTGAAGTCATGGTTTACACATTCAGAGGAGTGTGAAGAAGTATGGACGTTACATTTTTGATGGAAAAAAAAATCTGCTGCTCCCACTTCACAATATTCAAGTAATAAAAACGCAATATACATATCATACTATATATAAAACCTATTGGTGTGTACTAGATAGAGCATAAAAGTACACCTAATATACATGCACGCATACCATAGATCGATCACATCGATTCACTGTATTTATCTAAAAATCTTATTGATATCATTGCCATCTGAACTCACTTCAAGGAAAAAGTCTAAAGAGGTCTGAGGTTATGTAACACATGCTGTATTTAGAACAGAACTGTATGAATACTTTTTTTTTTTCTCACAGAAATTTCCCTACAACTGCATGTTGGACTTTTAAATATTCCCCCCTGGCCTCAGTTTTCACATAACGTGAGCTGCAAAAAACTCATTAAAACTTTGTCCTGCACAAAAACGAGCTGTGCGGTTTGGAACCGGGTCGCCGACTTTACAGTCTGGTGAGGGTTCCTGCTCTAATATACAGTTTCTATCGTCTTCAAATAAACATCACACCACATACTTTGTGGGAGATTAACCCTTTATTGTCAAGCAAAGGATCCTTGCTCATTACCGACTCCAAAATGATTTTAGATTGGACAGAAGAACTTTATTGGAAGCCCCTGAGTTGTCATGGAGAAAAACATAATAATAAGGTATGGGAACGAGATAATAAGTCATTATCTCAAGTTAATAACGCAAAGTTGTTGTTTTTTTTAGCATTAAAATGTGCATTTTAATGGTGCCTCATCTGAAAGAGAACTTTTGCTGTTGTTGAGCTGCGTGTGTTTAGGTAGGTTGCCATGGGAAACGGCTGTAGAGCTGCGTTCTACCATCATACCTCTCCACTCCTCCCTGATGTTGAAGCATTTGATTCAGGCATTTTTAAAACCCAGTCGCAACAAAAATACTTCTCGAACAGAGATGGGGGCACAAGATTCAACCCTGTAGAGCAACAACGAGGTGCAGCCATTTCTTGGTCTGATGGCTGACCAGTGGATTCAATGGTAGCTCGAGAGAGTGACCCACAACGAGTATCACAAGGTTTCCGAGCTGATGGCCACCCATGGATACCACCAGTGTTTTGTTTACCGGTTTCCCTGTTACCTGGTGACCGACTTCCTTGAATGGCCCTTGTCACAGCATTTGTTAAAAAACCTGACCAAAGTCCGTAGCTGCCTTGGCAAAAGCCATATAACCGCATTTCCATTAAAGTGTAAAGTATCGTACCATTTGTTTTGGTCTTATTTTAACACCAGCTGCTACCAACAGCAGGTGGCAGAGATGGCCACCACTTAAGCCGAAACACAGAGGCACATCATTGATAATAAAGCACAGCTGTAACAATCCACATTTTGTAATATTAATAATTCAAGCTGATATCCAACACAGAGTTGTAGCTCCACCCTTTCCATACGTGCCCCGCAGCAGGGGATACAGATTCTATCGGGGATGACTATTTTGGCACGATCGGGAGAAGCTTTGACAACTCCGCCCACGCTGAGGTGGTACTACATTGCTATGGAAAACGACCGAAACCGAGTTGAGGCGAGTCCAGTCAAGTAGCGCTAGAACGCTAAAAGGCTGTACTATACTCTCCGATCTATTCTCTAGTTTTCCTATAGACTGAGTTCTTGTAGTCCTTTTAAAGCAATACTTCCCACTCAAAGTGCAAATGCAAATAACTTTGCAGGGCTAAACACAACCCCATGGTTGGATTGCTCAGCTGTGGTGTTTTTGCATGGAGTTTGCATCCAAAGTGGTTTTATTCAAGTTAGTGTCACAGATAGAGGACGCTATCGAATCTCACACTGTATGAAATGCAGACCGGTGTTGAACAATATAATCCCACAATAAAATGGGTGGTTGAAACTACGGTTGCAAGATATATTGCAAATAATTTATCATCATTATGATGTCGACATTGCAATCTGCATATCACAAAGAATAGACATGTTTCCATGCGCTGTGCTTTCATATACCATATATGTTGTATGTATGTTGTCAGAGTTCTGAGGAAAAAAATTCTAGATTTAATCTGAATTTTTTTCTCAATAGTTAAAGATTAAAGTGCCGAAGTTGACTTTTTACTCACAGTTCTTAAAAAAAAGTCGGACTAAAACACATTTCAAAATTTATTGAGACTTTTTTCCTCAGAAGTATTTGCAAAAAGTCAGATTTCTTTCTTCAAAATTTGAATCTATTCTTATTATGTTCTCAGGATTATGAGATTTAAAGTCAAACTTCTGACTTTAAAGGTTAAATGTGATCTTCTCCTCAGGATTATGAGATTAAAAGTCAGATTTCTAACTTTAAAGTCTGAACCTCTCCTTAACTTCACCTCAGGACTACAAGATTAGACTTTAAATTTCTTAACTTTGCTCATAATTCAGAAAAAAAAGGCCAGACTAATGAGCAAATTGTCAGAATATACTATTTTTGGTCAAACAGAATCTTTAGGACCACACATAATCTTACAACTGGGCTTGGGTGTGCATCTGAACATGACTAACAGAGTAAACTTGATGAAATGTCTATAAACTCGCAACGTGCGCCGTTAAGGAACCCAGGGGAAACCCGTCCGATAATGGAAGTAGCGTCCTGCGAGCGCGTGTTTACGTCGCGCGGGCCCTTTAAGACGGTCCCGTGTTTCCATTGGCGCGGTGACGTCAGAGCTGAAGGACTCCGGCAGCCTATCCCCTCTGCACGGTGGACGGCGGAGGTCTAAGCGCAGCGGCGTCCTGCTTCAGGAGAGGGACACTTCCAACCAGCGAGCTGGAACCCCGAGGCGCCCTCCGTGGATTAAGACAAAAAAAAAAAAAAGAGACGGGAACTTTTAACGATGGCTCTGAGCGGGGAAAAGTAGCGAGCACGCGCCGAGCCACCCGCCGCCTCCGGAGCTCCGCACTGCAAAGCAACAACTCCCGGTGATAGATGCACGGCCACTGAAAAAAATATGCTCCAGCCGAGCCGCCTCAACGCCGGCTGCAGATCCCCCGTTTTTTAACCCGCTCCGCTGAGACACTCCTCGGATTCAGCTGCATCTTATTCTGTTTTATTTTTTTAACCTGTAAAGTCTGCGGTTGAAGTCCCTCCTTCCTCCCTTCCTCCATTCCTCCCTTCTTTCCTTCCTTCCTTCCTCCCTTCCCTCCTCGGACCACCTGCGAGAGAGAAATTATGGCAGGGAAGCTGACGGCGGCGCAGGGCACGGGAATACTGCTGGTCACCGCCAACGTGGGATCCCTGTTCGAAGACGTGAGTGCATCCCCATTGATGAATGTTCCCCTCGTGTTGTGTTCATGAACATCCCAGCTGGTCACGACTCGCGTGTCTCAGATGTGACGTCCAGGTGTCACGCAGGAAACACGCGGGCCTCTCTCGTGCTGCTCTGCAGATGTGTCCAGGCGGACGAGGTGGTTCCATGTGGAGATCACCTGCACGTCACTGTCACTGAGATGTTTGCATCTCTCCTGATGATGATCGCCATGGCCGGAGACAGGCGGCATGCTTACACCCATTGTTATGAGTGTTTTCTCGCTACTTATTTTTTTTTTTCTTTGGGGGGGGGGGCACATTCCCATTCCCATTCCCATTCCCATCAAGTCTGTTGTGCAGCATGATGTCACTGATCAACACTGCTTCCAACATCTCAGCCTGTCAGAAAGTGCTTTGTAGCGAGGCAGTACCCAGTGGTGCTCTGATCTGAGTCCATGTAAACAGCACATCAGATTGCTCATGTCTGTTACTCACTGTCACCATGTGGCGCTTCACACAAGTTGTTTTGGGCAAATCAACGGCAATAGTGCTGCAACAACATCCCAAAAAATTGCCTCGTTCTCATGTCTTTCTGATCAGAATCAGCAAAAATATACAACAATCTTGATAAGTTGAGCAAACAAAGACATCCTTCACGTTTCCTTCGTACACTTGTTGGCAGAGCTGGATGTGGGCTCCTGTGCGCTATGACTAACAGGTATGATATCTAGATGGTTATAACGACACGACGACTGGACCCAGTGCTCATGTAAATGGAACAATCAGAAATCGTGGAAACGGGAGTTGTCTTTATGTTATTAGAAGTACAGCGATGCCTCGGGTTTGTGCAGCTCTAGTTGTGGGACGACGTAAACTGCCCCAGTCTCTGCGGCTTTGCGGGGGAACCCTCGGTCCAGGGGAACGATCAGGGTGATCCTCTTTCCCTGCCAGCAACCTATTTGCGTTGTTGTTGGAACAAGCAGCAGCCGGGCTGAGCTATTCGGCACACGCTGGGCTGTGTGAGGATGGGTGTGTCGGGCTTCTTAAGGAGTGTCTGTACATGTTACTGAGTGATACCTATTCTGCGTTGACACGCTTTCCCACCTTGTCTGCGTAAGGCGGTCACCCGGCACTCTTCAGCGCCAACGTTAAGAACAGTGGAATGCCTCAGCTACAAACGTAAAGTGTCACTTCAGTGTTGTGTCAACAAGGAGTCCTTTCTCCTCCTCTTCCTCCTCCTCGTCTCTCCCACCTCAAGTGCTGGTCCTAAACATGGGGGAAGAGCCGACTCCCTCCGCTGGAGTGAGTCTAAATATAGCCCGCCTCTCACCAGCACCACGCTTTGGGTATCTTGTGAATCCCTTGTTTTTTTTGTTTTTTTTTCCTCCTTTTCCTTGACCAGACTTCTAACAGGCCGAGCTGAAATGCGAGTTTGTCAGCGTGTTTCCTGCTCTTGAGTGCAAGTGCCGGTCGCATATAAGGCAATCTATACTCTGCAATGTGCTGGCACCCCCTTGTGATGAATATGTGGGCTGAATGAGGCCTTTGTGGGCCGCCTTTCACGCTACTATTAGAAATGCTGTTTGTGGTGTGTGGGACATGCGCACCCTCATCCCGTACCATCCTGGATCGTCTCTGTCTGACGATCACATGGGAAAGGTTATTTTTAAAACTGAATGGTAACCTAAAAAAGGAAATCGAGTTTCGACTCTCGTGTGCTTCAACTTCAAAAAGTAGTAAAGGAGATTGAGAATAGTAGAGTAACGTAAAAAAACAAGCAGAAGGACCGAATAAAACAACTGCAGGCTATTTAATGTGATTAATGAGGGCATGTTTGATCAACAGTGTTTCCAGTGAAGACTCGCCGTTTTTCGTTTCAGAAAGTTTTCGCGTTCATACAGCAAAGTTTCTGGAAACGCTGTTTAACGGTGGTGTGTAAACGGACATTCGTATGGACAGACGAAGAAGTTTGATTGTTATTCTGGGCGTCTCAACTATAAAACTGCCACGTCCCAGGAGAATATGGGCTGGCTGTCATGACATGTCGGAGGCTGCCATTGTTGCCATTGTCCATTGTTGTTGCCCGTTTACATGACGACGGAGCCCCAGCGTTTTCGAAAAGTTCCATCGTTTCCCAAAAGTTGCTTTTTCAGTGACTGGGCATCGTTGTCGTGTAAACGGACACCCAAGATCCACTGAAGGTTTTGCATTTTCCGCTTGAAGTCGTTGCCCCGTGAACAGGCCCCTTTTGATTACTTGGGTTCAAAGTTCAGCTATTTCAAACATAAAACTACTTCCTTCCCTGCTTCAGCCTGCAGATGTGGGGTGTTTGAACAAGCAGGGCCACTCCAGTTATCAGGAAAGCCTTGTTTTAAAAATCTACAAAGATGTGCTGCAAGTGTACTAGCAAAGAGGATAAACGTAACAAAAAGTGGAGTGATTGATGTAAGTTGGTTTCACTTTTGTGAAACAGCTCAGCAGTGTCACACTGTGAAGCTTTACAAAATCGTTAGTCTAAAGTTTCATATTTGTGACTTGCTACCCCCCCCCCCAAAAAATTAAGAAATTAAGATAAAAAAAAGGCACATTTGTTCTCAATTTAATGAATTCAGGGGATTGGCTGCTATAGTCTTTCTTAATCTGATTAGATTATAAGTCTACGATGATTAGATTTGTATGATTATTATTAAGTTGTTGTTAACCATTTTGACATGAAATAATCTGATTATCTGGATATGGTGGATGAGTGCGATCAAATCATTACATGTCCGAATGGTTGCTGATCAATTTTCTTAAATTCACAATTTCAAAACCTCCGTGTGTTTCTTTGCGAAGGCCTACATCCTTAGGACGTTTGATATTTTGCAGTCCACGTTTGTAATTTGACACCAGCCCCATCAATGTGCTTGCTGCCTGCTGTGCTTGTGTCAGGCAGATGTAAATAAATAGTTTTTGATTGAATTTAGTCTTTATTTTGGATTCTAACAGAAACGTAAAGCGTGGCTGTTTGGGAAAACGTTCTTGTTCCGACTCTGTTGAACGTTACCTTTTCATTTGCCTTTCACGTCTCGTGGTTGTTCCCTGAAGCGGCGTCCCAAAGGGGAAAAAGACACACCAATGATAAGAGGCTTCGGGCCTCTTATCCTATCTAAGTAATTTCTTCCTCTGGTGAGATGTTGTTTTCCTGTGAACTGTCCGTGCTTCCCAAGCGTGGAAAAGTATTCTCCTGAGAATAACGTCATCGGAACGGAAGAAACCCTAGTCAACCGTGCCGCCAGCTCAATCCGCCCATGAGACCCGGCATCTTGACGTAGAGCTCCGCCGGCCGGGCCGTGATGTGTCTGTAAACTCATTTGAATTTTCCTCAGACTTACAGTGTTTGTTTGAACAACGGCTGAGTCAAAAGACAAACCGCCTTTGAGCGCAGCCTGGTTGGCGACCCTCGACTGAATGTAATTACAAGAGCAAACAAGGCTTCGTCTCCTTTTTAAAGCAGCCATCCAGGTTCAACCTCCGCTTGCCCCTTGTTGAGTCTCTTTTACCAAGTGTGCCCCTCCTGTGCTCTTCTTCTGCGGTTTGACTTCACCTTTCTTCCCGCTTCACACGTATCGACTCCTGATCCCTTTCCCCACGTCTGCTCAGCTGTAACTCGACGACGATTGTGCGGCTTCCCTCTCTTCCTACGCTTGACCCGCTCATTGGCTTCGGCCACACTTGTTGACCCTGATGCCAGGTGACGATGGTTGACGCTGCTGCATGCATTATGCAGGGTTTCATGAAGCACTTCCATCCTGGAGCCAGGGTGAGAAAGACTGCAGGAGTCCCCTTAATACATAATTAAACACCGACGGGGCCGTTAATGATCCCGCCGTCTGTAAACTGACACCGTGAGGTCTGCTGGCGGCTTCCGCAGTGGCATTTCTTCAGCCTGTTGCAGCAGCTTGAAGCTCAGAGAGGGGAATGATAGTGGAACATGCTCTAAAAGAATGATCGTTCAACATGTTAAGTTGTTAAATGACTGTTTTTGGTCATCGAGCTTTCTATTAAGCTAAATTAACGTTCTTGTCCGTCATTAATTGGCTGAAAAAGTTGAAAAATATCGACAAGTGGAAGATCATCTAGGATTTCAATATATCGTAAACCATACAAATAAACTATAGAAATATTATTCACAGGGAAAACGCCATGCAACGAGCCAGTTATTTATTAGGCCACTAGAAAGGTGGTCGAGAGACGGCTTGTGGACCAGTAGCTTAGCAATAGCCATCATATGTAACACAAACGAATTATGATTTTGACTTTTGTTAATTTGAACAAGTTCATACCTGGCTACCTTTTTTGAAGAGTTGTCTTTTGTTGCCCCACAGCACACGTAGCCTAAAAGCCGCCGGTAAGTTGTGATCGGCTTGGAAAGTGTTTTTTCTTTCAGTGTTGGTTTGTGTGAACGGGTGGACGCCGTGCCGGCTGGACGCCGTGCCGGCTGGACGCCGTGCCGGCTGGATGCCGTGCCGGCTGGACGCCGTGCCGGCTGGACGCCGTGCCGGCTGGACGCCGTGCCGGCTGGACGCCGTGCCGGCTGGACGCCGTGCCGGCTGGACGCCGTGCCGGCTGGACTTGGGTGTCACCAAATAACCACACTGTGACACCCGAAGGACTTCATTTAAAGAAAAAGGACTGCAGGAGCGTTGATCTATTGGATCAGCAAGGACGAGACGCAGCTTTTGTGAACAAAGGTGCAATTATTAAAATTCCAGTTTGAGAAAAAAAACTTTTAACTAGTCAGGCGTTGAATGAAGTCTTCCACCCGCAGCCCGTGTCCTCTTTAAGTAGCACGAAGATAAAAAAAAAAAAAGCATCGACAGACAAGCCTGTGCAGATTAGCCGGTCTTGCCTCACTGAAGCTTCTTGGGCTGGAATTCAGTGGACTTAATATTCTCCAAAACCCAAAGTCAGTGAGGTTTAAAAAAGCCTGAACTGAGCAGAGAGCGCCTCAGCCGAGGGTGTCGGCCACCAACCTAATGCTCAACGTTGTTTTTAAGTCTCCTACGACCAATGTGCTTGGCCGATCAGGAAAAGAAGTGAAACAAACTCGGTGTATGTATGAAAAGTGTCACGTTAATTTAGTGGTTGATCGAATTACTCTATCGTGGGCCATCAAGGTGAGAGCATAGCAGAACGGTGAAATCTCTACTTGAAGCGGCACACAACATTGTGTAATTGAGGATAATACGTTGTGACAGAACTATGGTGGGCGGTTAAAGTCGCATTACTTTTTTATATGCATTAATGAGCGCCCAACGTTTTTCCAAATTTCCAAAAACATTGGTCAACTTGTCAACACTTCCATACATCATCTTGCATTATGCGTTTCTTTTGCGATTTTGTCCAAATATAGAATCACCGCTTTAATCGAGCTGAAGGGTTTGTAATTGAGCAAAAGTTGGATTATTAATTGTTGTTTTTTTTTTTTTTTATTGGCTTGAAAATCTATGTATAAAAGTGTCTCACAACATTTTAGAAACTATTAGTAAATACCTAATTGGAAACTAGTGTGTGTCTGAATTCTCCTGTTTATTTCAGTAATCCCTGTACAGTATATGTCTCACGATACAGAAATGACGGGATTATGTGTGGGGAGATGTAAGCAGACTTGTAATAAGAAGTGGTAACGCCTCTTCAAGTGAGGCAGGACAGATTGAAGAAGAGGCCTTTTAAGAATGATGAATTATTCAGTAAATGGAATTCTCTCGTGGTTTTCTCCAGGTTGGTTGAGCCAACTCGCCTCCTGAGCGGTGGCCGGGAAGCAATAACCACCCTGTCTAAAGTTTACATAGCTCCAGGCAACTTCCAGCTGTCACGTTAGAGCCAGAGATAGGCGCCTCTTTTCATCTTGGTTTTGAGACCAGACCTCTTCCTAAACATGGCTGACCTGCTGCCCTGTGCCGTGCCCCATCACCTCCTGAATAAAGACACAAACCGAAGTGAGACAGTTCCGTCCCAGAAGGCAAGAAAAGAGCAAACTTATCCTTGTTTTGTTGTGGAGAAATGCATCATGGGTTCGATTTGAGTGTCTTCGTCTATTATCTCATCTCCCGCCGTGTCTGGATCCGGCTCGTTGACCGCATTGGAGCGATGGCATCGTGTCTTTTTGGAGATCCTCCAGTGGAGAGCTCAGCTGAGTTCAGGCGAGTCATTAAAATATGCCAGAAAGATGCCAACTCTTCGGTCGTCTGAAGGCTGATTTTACATATTCTATTCACAATTCATACGTTCGTTTTGAAGCTCCCTTTGCATGTCGGGTTTCATTACATCCTCGTCTCTAGCGTGCCAAGGTGAGACGACCATATGGTGATGCAATAAATTACCAGTTTTTTTTTTTGTTTTTTGTCCTCCAACTTTCTTTCCCTAAACCTCCTCTGCCCACTGACAGCTCATTAGCTCTGGCTGTCAGCGGCCGGACTCCACTGAGCTGGCATGTTTACACCCTCATGGAAAAAAAACCCCTCATACCTGCCTCAGCCTGTCCTCAAACTCCCAGTGACTATTTGTGGTATTTGGGCCTGTGCGTTGGGGAAGTATTTGGGAGGTCTCTGTGATTACCACTTAGAACACCCTGCGGCTCATCGGTGGCTCGTTTCCCTTTTTAAACGCGCGGAGATGGATGGTCCCGCAGCCAGCGCGCTCTCTAGAAAAATAAATATAGCCTTCAGTCACATGGCACATGGTAGTGAATTCCCTGACTGAATAATGTAATTGAGCATTTGTGTATTTATAGTGTTGGCAGTAGTAGCGCGGGTGTGTGTGTGATCCCAGACATGACGCCGTGTTGATAAGGCGTCGAGACGGGGCAAGTCAAGAACGCACAAGAGGAGTTATTTAACAGTTGCAGGCGGAGCACGATGACCAAACGCTTCGTCCGGCGGCTCCATATTGATTTTTTTTTTTCCCCCCCGGTTCCAAAATAGTTTCTAAAGAGTTGCTGCAGGAGGGGAAAAATTTATGAAAGAAAGCTCAGATGATGCTATTTCGGTGCTCCTTCCTGCGCCACGTCATACCGCAGAATTAGAATTTTAAAGGCAATAGATGTCGGAAAGTTCCCGCCAGATGGGAATACATCCACTTAGGTATTTAACCTTTTAAATAAGTTAAATATGACAATATTTGATGGTACTTGAATGGTGACATTGCTTCATCCCGGTCTTTATGACAGTACAAACAATCGGGAATATACAGATTTTCATTTGCTCAGTTTGCCGATCATTTTTCAGATTCTGTCCGTCTTCTTGTAAATGGCAGACAGATTAAAACGTCATGTGGCGCTCGCCATGATTAGCAGTGAGTGTGTTAGATTCGTACGCTGAAATGACACCTCGCTGGTCGGAGGATATAAGAATGGTTTTGTTAATTGTGGTGTGAAGGCCGCCGTCTGTTGCACATTCGGTTGTTGTAAGTGAAATTGGGAGACGGGCAGATGTGGCCAAAGACGACTGCAATGTTTCGTAAAACGTTAACGCTCATTGTTTTCTGCTCATGCAACTTTCAGAAATGCGAGGGTGACAAAAGAAACCTGTCATTATCTGACGTTTTTCACCTGACTATGCATTTAATTAGCCGGTAATTACAGAGTACAATTGAACTGATACTCTGCAGACCATGCCACAGCCACTCAAGCTGAGTGGAGGTTTCCTGTGGGGGATATTCCTCTTTCTGCCGTCTCCAGTTGTCTCCGTCACACAGTGTTCTCTGTTTTCTCCTCGCGGTCTCTCTCCATGGCATGTTTGCCAAACTCTCTGACAACAGTCGAGAGAGTTCGTGGTAACAGAAAGCAGGCCGGTGCTCGTATTTTTAGCATTCGTCTTGAATATATTTTGGCCACAGCCACATAATTTGAATAAAATCGTCCCTCTGAGAAGTGGTGATGGGGAAATTCTGGGCTTCATGCTCATCCTCTGGAAGCCCGAATGTTGGAAATGTAAGGCGGCCTTTATTTGCTGTTCTGGTCTGCAGTTTTATTCACGTTTTCTCTGGGAGAGTGAAACTGTTCTGTCCGACGACTGTATGCTACCAATATCTTGTGAAAAACATTTTTTTCTTTTTCATTTTTCAGTTTAAGGTTGAAAGTGTCCAGGTTTGAGTTTCTCTCAAACATTCACATTTTAAAAGGGATGAATGTCTTTATATTTGATATTTTGTCTCTATTTTTCAATTTCGAACTTGATCCTTTATACATGGTTCAGAGTTAGTTGACGTTTGCATATTTATTATCTCGATGTTTCAACTTTATTCCTGGCCTTTTCTTAGTCGTTTGCCGTTATTCCCAACATTTTGCCAGGATTTCTGATGATTTTCTTTTTGACACTATTCCTGCTTTTTTTTACTACTAATCCTGACGTGTTTCATGCTGATCTTTTGATCTTTTGATCTTTTGCCTTTGTCCTCTGTTTTTTCTCTTTTGTTCTGACCGTGTTGTTTCTTCACTTTGTCTTGGCTCTCAGTGCTCATTGACACATTTGAATTACTACTACAAACATACAATTTTTTGGGGCCTTTGTTGCTGTCCTTGTTTTACTTTTTGTTGACTTGCCATTAAAATGCACGCAGAAAGAAATGGCACAGATGTATTAATCCCATTTTTTGTGATGAAAGTGAAAGTGAATGTGAATGAGGTTTCCCGGGATAGATGTAACTGTTATCCTAGACAGATGGGTGTTTTTATTAATGCGGATTAGCTTCCTATCAGTGAACTTTGGATATTGTCTTGACTTCAGCCCATTTTCTTTTTTGTTGGCTCGCTTCTTGACTGGGCATGGTTCAGTTACTGTCCCGACATCTTTCTCTTTTTGTGCTGTTAATGTAGCTGCATTTCCAAACCAGGACAAGCCTGAGGTCGTTTTTTTTTTTTTTAACACACTACACCGACCAGACGCTTGTGTTTGTAGGCACCTTCATGACTTTTTGGACTACTGTTTGCTTTCTGTTTGGACGCCAAAAAGAAAAGAGAGACCAATGCTACCAATGACAAACCTTTGTGACATCCCAGTTCTCACACACAAAATATGCAGCCGCTCTCTGAACCAGACAGGACGGCTTACAAGGGTCTCCCCGGAGAAATGACGCACTCCCAGGCATACATGTGAACTCAGACGTAGACGTCCACACCAACTCCCTGTAATTTATAACATAAGACAGGGATTTTTACAGTGGCTCGACACGGCCAGCTTTCACTGGAGTTCGTTGACCTCAGCTCAGGAGAGTTTTTGATAATGTGTGTGTGAGTAGAGTGGGACAATGAACAGCCAGGCCCCGTTGGACCCAGATAAGGAACTGGGATAAGGGTGGGAGTGTCGACGCCGAGCTAGGAAAGTTTTGGCCCATTCCAAGAACCATTATTGTCGGGGATGGGAAAACCAGTGAGGGGAAACCCCCCAAACCAACCACCCCTCATGAACCCATTCATAAAAGTTAATGAAGGGACAGCAGCAGTGGTTCAATAACATGAAGTTCAATGGGATACATAGAATTGAAACTTCTCGCCCCTCAACAAAGTAAAGTTGAGGAAAGGTGATATAGTCAGAGGTGTCAATAAAAGAAGAGCTGGAAGAGCGTTTTGCAGCTCGTTTGGTTATTTAGTAATCCATCAGTGACATATAGAAATATAAAAGAAAAGCATTTTAGAGAGGCACCGAGTCCCAGAAGTACAACCTTGTAAAGATTTACCAGAATAGCAAACAAAAGTCTGTCAAATTGTCAAAAACTGTTCCTCATTGTAAAAATATTAAAACTGTGAAGGGCGAACCGTGACGATTTAGAAAATCCAGAGGCCAAAGGTTTAACGCTTCGTGCAGGTGAGAATTAAATGTAATTGTGTCCTGATTCATTTCCACTTCACAAACCGTCCCAGCCTGTTTGCTCAAATATTCCATTCATGTTCGTCACATCAGATGTTGTCTTTCAGTGCAAAAGCACGACTGCGGCACACTCGGAGTAATTAACAAAGCTCATTAATCACAGACTCACAAATTGAGGAGACATTTAGGAGCTGTAAAGTGTTTAAGAGGTGTATAATTGGATTTACTGCTCGCTGCCGCTCACTGTCTCCATCGAAGCAGAGCGGGGACGCAGGTCTGAGTCTCAAACACTTCGACAAAGTGTCACTGACTTCCAAATCAGGAGTGTTCTTTTTTGATTGTGACCATACATAATACATTAAACGGCCAGGTTGATATGCAAAGAGGATTTCTGTATGTCTCCGTGTCCAGATCGGCCAGGTTGTGGACTTTATTGTGGGTGGATCTTGGTTGGTATGTTAAGTGGATCTTTCTTTCCTATATTCCAGAATGGACGGCCTCTTTTTGCCGTTTCTTGTGCCACACTTAAGTAATTAATTTCTATATCGTCAAGTTTAGAGACGACTTTCTGCTACGTATAGTGTTTTGTTTGCTCGTGTGAGAAACATGGATAAATAAGCAAAGTTACTCTTCTTTCATCGTTTGGATTGGACCGCTGAACAGCCTTCACGGTCCTGTACGACCGCTCACTCATTCACGACGAGGACCAGTTTTTCTGCTTCTGATGCTTCGACTTCGAGGACAAAATGTTCACTTACTGTCTTAATATAACCCAGCTGCTTAGAGGCAGAATCATCATGCTATTGAATGATATTGCTGTTAAGATGGTGTAAAATCGTAGCATTTAAACATATATGCTCAAATTATTCTATGATTGAATTTTTGTTTTCACCATAAATCACAAATTCATCGTCATGGCATTAATAACATTGGTAATAAACACCCCAGAAAAGATTTCAACAAAAAAAGCACTAAGCGACATCATTCGGAGGACAAACATTTGTCAGCTTTTTAAAAGAAACCCAAGTTAAAATAGTGTTTCCACAGACTTCAGCTGGGTTTCTGACCTGACCTCTGTTGTGTCTGGTGACTGAAACGCAGACGATCGTGTTGACAGTGCCGAGGTTTTCCGTCTGTTCATTACAGGCGCTCGGCTGGAAAGTTCACCGCTTCTTGCTTTGCCGTGAAACCAATTAAAGCTGCCCCCGTCTTTATTTACAGTTTTCCAGGCTTTGTGTTGGAATACCCAGAGCTCAGGCTTTACCCACACGCGGTTGGAGAAGCTCTCAGAAAGCGGTTCGACGCTTTTTATATCGTCGACTTATTGTCACGAGTCTGTTTCTACCTGGAATCGGGTGCTCGGTTTATTGAATCCTGCGTCCGCGTCGTTTATCAAAGGAGTTTGTCCTGCCGTCAGCTTGTAAACCTTAAGGGGAGTGCTGAGCAGCGCTTACTTGGCAACAGCAAGGCCTTCAGAAGCTTCCTTATGCATCCGTATTGTTCAGTGACTCACTTGACTTCAGCCTTACAATGGGACGTTTTCACTTCACAAGAAGAAGGTTCGGAAGAGATCTTGTGGAACTTTCCACTGGACCCTGTCAGGGTTTTTCCAAGTATTAAAATATTCTCGTTTTGGTGTTTCTCAAGAAAGTAAGACTTTTGTCTTTGGAATTTGTCTGATCTCAGTGTTTCCGTCTTTAATTTTCACAGTTGGAGTTTCTAAAAAATGTCATTTAAGTTTCAAAATGTCGATTTCTTAAAAGTCTGACTTGAACTTTTAAACGTCCCTGCCATCATGTGAAAGAGCAAAACACGACTTTACTTGAAACATCTAGTACGGCACGCGTGCAGTCAAGGATTTTAAATTGTTTGTGTGGTTCACAGTTGTACATTTAATACAATTAACTAACTTTACAAAAGTTCCAACCTGGTGAAAATGACAGATTTTGAAGAAATGTTTTTTACAAGGAGACGTCCTCTTGTTCAAGCTGTGTAAAAAAATAATTATTTGCTTTATTTTGTTTCAGAAAGAAATTATGCTTTTAAAATTAACATCACAATATATAAAAAGATGAAGATACTGAAAGGCATAATACATCCCCCTTTAGATTTCCTTGTTGTCAGCCAACATCATTGCATCATAAAGCCCCGTCTACATGCTGCCGCTTATTTAAGGTGGTTTTATCCTTCGGATTTTCATTCTCGGTCTTTATTGCTCAGGCATAAATCACAAATAGTTTGCTAACATATCTGAAGGGCAGTGTTGAGCTTCACATGTCAACTTTTGTTCCACAGAATCTTCCGAGACCTTCAGCGATTAAACTTGTTCCACAAGTCGGACTGAAATGTAGTTTGGAATCGGATGGAAGGTGTTTATTAGCGAGCTTTCACCGGCAGGCTTCCACATGTTGCCCTGTGAGGACCGGCTCTCCAGCCCCCCCCTCCACACACACACACACACACACACACACACACACACACACACACACACACACACACACACACACACACACACACACACACACACACACACACACACACACACACACAGTCTTTGATGGAGATTGCCTATTGTCTCTGGTTCTTGTACAGTCAGGCTGGGAATATTTCCACATTAAAGCTATTGTTTTGTGTTTTTTTTTTTTTTTTTTTTTTTTTTTTTTTGTCAGTGAGGCCCCAGCCCAAAAAAAGCACACATTAGGTCTGCTGAAGTTATTAAGCGTGGCCTGGTAGTGACTATGCGTATGACTTCCTGGTAGCCTTTTGCCTGATAGGATTTCCTGCTCTGGTTGGAGCACCTGGTTGGCACTCCGACAATTTTTGATTCTATAAATATCGGGCATGAGTAGGTCACACACACACACACACATTCCAAATCCATTGACAAAAAAGTTTGGCCAATTTCTTCCATGTCCTTCCAGCAGTTTTTGACAAAATTATATTTTTGTTGTTTCCGATGCAGACTTTGAGCTGCTCAGAAGTTTGAGGTCGCTGTTTTTTTTCAGCTGAGAAAGTGTCTGATGTCCTCATTTGGTGGAAAATCTAGTTTGACCAGGACTTCGATCTTTACAGTTTAAGATGCTCAACATTATATATATATATATTTATTTCATTTGGGTGACTCTTCAACTAAGCAGCCATGCATTTCGATTGAGGTGGAATTTGCTTTGGCATTGCGATGCAAGAGAGCAAGCACTGTCCATTCATTATATATCTCTCTATATAGATATATAATATAGATGGTGCTTACCAACAGTAGTTTTGAGAGCCTTGTGGTGGGAACGCTCCGAACAAGCACTGGAACCAGCTTTGTGGACAAGGGACCAATGTCCCCTCAATCCAAACAAGGTGTTTTTAATGGTCTCCGATTCTTTAAAGACGTCTTTACCCCACGTCCATTCTGGCTTTACTGGAACTGTTGGGTGTCACAAGCTCTCACATCAGGCCTGCAGTGCTAACAAGTGTGTCCTCCGTCACTGAGCGCCACGTCTGCTTTCTCTCAACAAATTCCTCCAATGGTCGCCTCACAGTTTGACATCCTCTGGCTCCCATTTCTAGAAAGCCACAAAACATAATAAACACTTGCTACCGGTGACCTCCACCTCGATCCCGGTGTGACGCCTGTGGCTGCAGATGTGGAAATGCGCTGCGGTGTTTGTTTTGCCCGGGTGGATGTGGCGCTGCATCCAGAGAGCAGGTGAGGTCCAGCCGCAGAGGAAAGGGGCCTCAGTCCTCGCCACGCTGCAGTGGCGACGGAGCTCGGCGCCTGCTCTAATTACTGCATCATTAGTCCTCCCACTCACAGCTCTGAAAACGAAGACCCGGAACAGCAGACAGCCAGGAGTAGAACATTCATCCAAACCTGATGTCGTCGCTGTATTTTAACACTCTTTTTTAAAAAAAAATTTTTTAAATCTACCGCAGCATGCTTGATGTCTCTCACACACATTCACATTCAAGCTTGCAGCAGTTTTGAGGATCCCTGTGTTTATTACATGCACATTAGATAGATTGATCGCCTCCTGTTCACCGGTGCTAGCAGCATTTAAATAAAGAATAATCACTGACTCACTTCATGACAAGTCTTGTAAGATAACAGAACTGCTTTAAAGCCCGTTTACATGACGAGAATTTCAACCCCAAACCTTCGTACCATATTTGGTGTCCGTTTACACGACAAAGGTGCTTGAACCCGCTGAAACCGCAACTCGGTAACAATATCATAGTATCATTATAGTTATTAGGTAGCAGGCAAGGCAATTACCTTGTACATCAGCTCTTGCATCCACAGTGTAACTGAAGGTACAATCAGATAAAAATAGTTTAATTTGTTTGGAATTGAGAGGCGTAATTGCACTGACTCACATGAGCCCGGATGATCTCCGTCAGAAGTACAGGAGAGGTGCAATGCTTAAAACTCTTAATAGTAAGACAGTTAAAGTACTGTAACTTCCGGACTATTGAGCACACCTGAATATAAGCTGCACCCACCCAAAAAACAAGGAAGATCAGAGTCACGTGAACGCATCACCCATGTATTGCAGACATGAAGCTCATTGACCTGCAAAAATCCATAAATCAGCCGCGTCATTGTTTAAGCCGCAGGGTTCAAAGCGTGTGAAAAAAGTAGAGGCTTACAGTCTGGAAAATGATGGTACATGTCACACGTGTCACGGTCGGAAAAGCTTTGCGTCGGAAGAATTGCTGGTAAACCTGAACATAACGAGACAAAAAAAGCGACGTATAAATAATTAACCACAGCAGAACTGAAGCTGAAAAGGTGGAAACTAAGCAGCTCTGTGCTCATGTGTCCCATTTTTGAACCACTGGGTGGAGGTTCGACCACTCCCTGCTGATTTGCCCTCATATTTCCAAACCGTACTGGAAGCGCCGCTGGTTTTCCAGCAAATATGTTTGTGAGAATGTGTGTGTGGTCCACTCTCACAACTCCATAACCTCCCCCCCCCCCCGCCCCAAGCCTTTAACGAGAGGGTTATCGCTCCGTCTTCCCCTGAGCAACAGTAAAGTTTCCACTGCGGACAACTTGAACAATGCCGACCCTCCTGTTCTCTGCACCACTTCTGCCTCTCTTACGCCAGCTATATATAGACCTCAACCACGAGTGGATCTTTGTCTAAGACATCCTATTATTTCTTCACGGTGTTCCTGCTGAATTGCCCGACAATCCTGGGCGTGGATCAGCTACTGTGGCAGGATAAGTACTCGGTGTCACCCACATTTTTCCTCTCTGTGAGATGGGAGAAGACGGAAAGAATCCATCCACATTTTGTGTTAAATAGCAAGAGTTGAATGACTTCTATTCTAATTTGACCTGGCAGCTTCATAAGCACACAAACTGCAAAGCAATGTGTGAACCGTGCTTGGTTGTTACTTTTTATAGCAATAGATGCAGGTGAACAGCAGAAATGTGTGAAATGCATGCCTTAAGGAGCTGACATTAGTGGAAATCCAAACCTGACCCATGACAACAAGAACCCAGATATTTTTCTAGTACTGGATTCAGAGAAGAACTCCTGATTTTCTAATTCAACGTCTGCGCGATGATGTGCATGCTTTGCAACAACGGTCTAATTTGCAATAGATACACACCTTTTAGGTAGATGATCATATATTCATGCTTTAAGATTTGTTCTTCCAAATAACAGTGCGCTTTCTCTTGCCTCATTTGCAACAGCTGCGACTGGTTCGTGGTTTTTTTTTTTTTTTTCCGTAACAGTTGCAGCTCCTTCGCTGGTAAATTGAAAAGACGACATAAGCGCCACAATTAAAAAATTAAATGGAGTCGGAGCAGGTGTGGCATAAAAAAAAAAAAAGTTTATTTAACATCAACTCGTATAACTGAACATGACTGTGAAGCAGGTTGGGGCAAAGGGGTTGTCAAACTAAACTATACAAATACAATCAAACCTGGCGTCACTGTCTATCAACTGAAGAATTAAACTCAAACAAAAGCTTGGCGCGAAACAAACGAGAGCTCAAACCAAAAGTAAATACAGTAGTGGCGCCAACCCATTAACCCGGTGTGAATATATCAATGAAGCAACTACGTGAATGAAGGATACCTCAACTATTTCTTTCAATAAGTTGTATGATAACATTTAGAGCTCTTTAGATTGAATTTGGATGGACACTTAAATCTACACCTTGTTACCAAAGATGCGGTTCAGTGGGCTTTATTCATGAAACACACAAAATCTTCTCCGCTTGAGCAGTAACCTGGATTTAAACGACGAAAGTGACGAGTCGAGCAGCGGTTCGACCGGCTACTGAATCGGCCTCAGATAAAAAGACCTCACACTTGTGCCGGTACACACACACACACACTCACACACACTTGTCTGGAGGGTCATTCTGGCCACTTGCCTGCAGTCTGTCAACACTCACGAGCTCCGAAGACAAGTGTCCGTTCATCTCCCGTCCCCTGCAGGGACGGTGGCCAGCGTGGAGTTGCCAGTGGGCATGCCAGCCGAACAGATGGCGCCGTCTCCACCTTGCCTGCTTCGCCGGGTTTTATTACCCAATTTTGGAGAGCCGCAGGCGAGTGAGAATGGGCAAGATGAATGCCCGCGGTAGAGGGAGTACATTTATCCACCTGCTTATGCTCCTCATTTAGCTTTTATAGGTATTTGCTTTGTTCGTATGACAGATGGAAGCCTTGTTAAATAGTGTAAGTAAAATATTTAGATGTATGTGCTTGGCGAAACACCAGGCTCGGTGTGTCAGCGAGGTTATAGAAACATTCCGCTGATGGCAGGGGGGGAAAAAACACACACACGCATTCACACTCACGCACACACACACTATTGAAAGCTGTCCGGTAGGCATAAAATTGTCCGACACAAAACAGCAGAGGGTTTTACAAGGTTTGGCATCTGTTTGGAGAGCAAGTCTTGTAAAATGATCTGAAACTTATTGCCTGGCCGTTCCTCCATGAGGTGCATATTCGTCATCTTTATATCCAAGGGTACAGAGACATACAGTCCAGGGACATTAATCTGTTTCGCAAGTCGGGTGTTTAGACCATCACACCTCTGGGCTTGTGAGCTCGGAGTAACTTGTACCTCCACTGCCGCATGTAGATATCAGTCCACTTCAGATTGACTGTTGAAAGATGAGCATCCACAATTACATTGGTTGTTTTATTTTTTATCTTGACAGTTCTCAGGTTTTTAAGTAGAACCTTCGATTGGTGGGTTGGGCGAACGTCAAACTTCACTTTGGATTCTTTTCCTTTGTTTTCAAGGGCAAAGTTTCGGCCTCCTTTGAATTTTTAAAGTGAAGATTGACCAAAAAATGGGCCAAATCGATGACATTGTGTGTTTCTCGGGTTCTAGTGACTGCACCTAGGGAAGAAATTATTATTTTATTTTTATTCAAAGTGTCTGAGCTGAATTAACAAAACTAAATGGTTTACTTTTTAGATTTAGTTCACATAAACTGGATTTGGAATATGATGAAAATTTAAGTTTCTCTGCAATTAAAGGAAAATGGAAATAAAAACACTCAGATTTCCACCATATTTATCTTGTGGATTACTCTTAGAACGATGTAAGGAGAGGGTGTTGACCGTGAGGCTGCTTGTTTCCATTGTTTCAATGGCATTTTGGATTTACCTATATACAGTATATATAAGTATATTTCCAACTATAAATTAGTTTTTTACACACCTTGATTATCACACCAGGAGGCAAGAAAACATTCAGAAACTACTTTACCCATTTAGATTCCTTCAGTTTTTCGACAGTACTTTGAAGCTGCTCTTGCAGAATCAGCAATCTCCTTCAACTGAAAAGCTCTCGGCCACGAAAAGTTAAAGGCTGGGAAGCTCCGGTGTTTGTTTCCTCTTCGGATGCGGACTTTCTTCAGTGGAAAAAAGAAAAAAAGAAAAGAGAGAGATAAGTGGAGCTTAAGTGGTGTGAAAGCTACTGTGTTTGCATTCTCCACTCTTAAGTTCACAACACTGGGTGTTGGTTTGGACTGTCTTTCTGTCTCTTTTGTACTCGTGTTTGCACACATGGATCCAAACACGATAACAATGAGACACGAGAGGCTCGGTAAGTGTCTTATCTGATTGGTTGCTGTGTTGTGTTGAAAGACACTTAAGGATAAACACGGCCTCTGGCTTTCCTGTTTGCCGTGTTTCCTTCTTCCCATTCTCGTGAATCTGATCAGTTTCTCCTGATATGGCAGAAATCGAGTGTCAAAGCAGCTTCAGATGTTAATGTTCTGGACGGGCAACATGTTCCCTACATTAGAAAAGATTATCATAATGGGATTCATCAGAGTTGAATGAATTGAAGCTGTCCAGATAAGCCGATTGAATCGACATCATTAAGTGTGATTACAGTAATGAGTGCAGGGCAACCGTTTGCACTTTGTAGCACTGGAGAATTCGTGTCCTAAAACTGTAAAAAGAAAAAAAAAAAAAAACCTTTGTAAAACTAAAGATTAGTCTACAAATGTGACTTCTTGAGAGGCATTTGGGTTACCAAGAAATAGGGTCAGCCAGTCATCCGCTCCACTTTTCAAACCGCCAGGAAAAATTGATTGTAGTTATTCCCATTTAGTCCGGAATATGTCCGATCTGTTAATTATAATCACATGAATTCATGGAAGACACTGTTCCTCTTCTTGGTTTTAATTTACTAAAAGAAAAAGAAAACATTCAGATGTGTGCCTCAACCTACTAGTGGACATGTGGATGTCCTCGTTCCCTATTTACCTGGGTGGTGGTGGAGGGGAGTCCGCTCCCACAGTAACGTTTCACATGTGTCTGTGTGACTCGGTGAGGTGTCTCCGCCACAGGCCTGTTTGAGCTCCAGGGAAACGGCTCAGTTTTGTGGGAGACGACAGTCGGCGTGTGTCTCCAGGCGGCGGCCGGTTGTGAGTGTGGAAGAACTTTGCGTCTGGAACAGAGAGATTACGGTTCAACTTTGTGTCTCAATTCCTGTTTACACGTCTGTGGCGATGCCCTGTCCTCACTCCTTATCCTGTGTTTCTGTGTGTGCGTGTGCGTGTGCGCGTGCGTGCTGGGAGGCTGCCTGCACTTTCACCCTCCTACATTTCTTCTTATATGAACGTATGTCTGGAAGGTCAGCAGAGTGACTTCACTGCCTGCCACATATGATTAGATATATCGGGGGATGAATGGGACCGGGCCCCGAGTAGATAGGAATCCGAGTGCTTCCATCTGTAGAGCTGACGACGTGTTTTTTTTATTTATTTTTATTTTAAAGGGAGGGATTCAGAACCGAAGCAGGTCAGGATGCTGTTTTGCAGTCTGCTCGTTGGCCATTTTTCAGGAGAACAGTGTTATTTTCATTGTCTGCCTACATCACTGCTCCCACTCATCTATTCCTCCGGTCGATCTCGTCTTGGACCTCACAGTAAATTCGAAAAAAAAACAAAAAAACAATGTTGGTTTATTTAAATCAGTGTTTTGCAAACCTGGTGCACTTAAAGAGCTTCAAATATTAGGCGTATTTTTAATTCCATTCAGCATAGCTGCAGCCCCACCTAAACAGCTCAACGTCTTCAAAGCGACGTGACCAAATCTGGTTCCTAAGAAAATCCGCAAGTGCTTTGCTTCTTACTCACACACTCTCAGGTCCGCTGCCATCAGTAACAGTTAGTTCATCTTAAAGTATGGTAGGATGATCAAATGGAATGAACAACACAATCTTAGATACTGTACCTGTGTGCCTGAAAAGTCGATCAAATCAACATCAGATCAGGTATCGGGATCTCAGAGGATGCTGACTGGACAGTCTGATTATTCACTGGACCTCAAACCTCCAGTTTAAATACAACTGAACAGCCATTCTGTGTTATTATTTATGTGATGAAATGACTGGTCCTCAGTCTTCAGTTAAATTTGTCCACATGGACAGAGAAAAGACACAGAGACAGTAGAGTCTTTTTTCCATGCAGAGAAAATAGTCTGAACGGGTTAGACGTCAGTGAAATGACCAACGTTGATGTCCAGGATGGATGGAACGTGGACGTGGATGTTGGTGAGCCCAGTTGTGTTTGGTTAGGTTTGGCTTCAATGCTCATCTTTGGCACATCAGACGTCACATTGCTCCTTTTCTTAGATATAATCTGGATTCTGAAATTAGTTTGTTTGTCATTGTATTGGAATTTTGTTCATTCAATCAATGAATACATCTAATACGCCTGATAAAGGCTGACCACACTATTAAAGTTTCATCTGAAGGAATAAAAGAATGAACTATTAAGTGTAGATGTAGGTCTGAGTTACACCTACTTCTGCAGTGATCACTTTTACTATTTTATTTTGTAAACCTTTAAGACACGTCCTCTTCTAAAGTTTTCCATGTGGAGACCTAATTTATTTACCCTCGCCATTTATTAAAATTTTTTTTTTAAAACAGTTTGATTTTGGCTGGGATTGCGCAAAGCCAGAACTTCCATTAAACTTTCCTCTGTCACACTCCCTCGTCTCCTCCTGTCAATCAGACGACCCACATGGCCACCGGGCCACTTCTCAAACTCTTCAACAAGTTCCAAACTCGTCACTCTGTCAGATGTCCGTGACAGAAATGTCACATGATAGAAAATACCCTACATCCCTGAAATGTAGGGTAACCCCATCATCCGCCCTCCTGCTGCTTTTGTGATGTCGGTTGAGAAGAAAGTTTCCAAACTGAGTTGTGAAATGAATCAAAAGCTCAAAAGTCTCATTTTATAATAATAGACGATGGGAGGAATCTCTTGTGCCCTGCTTGAAGGGACCTTTCTGTGAATGGTGACATCTGTGTGTTTTACCAATTCCCATACAAACCGTAATCAGGACCCTTCTGGCAACACTGATTCTCACTCTGTGCTTTTTTTGGACGTTTTCTGTTGGGAGATTAGAAGGAGAGCTGGAATTGTTCTATTTTGAGCCCCGGTCTGTGGAGCTATTGGACCTATTTTCGGGGCAGCTTGGATTGTAGCATTGATCTGCCGTCACAGTGACGTGAATTGTTGCGGAGCAGCCGAGACAAATGTAAATGTAAAGACGCATCAATTGGGAAATTGGTCCCGAGTAGCACCCAAACCCGCAAAGCTGCACATGAGAGCCCAGGTCTTCACTTCCATGTTGGTCAACCATCTTTAACGAGCCTGTCGTGTGTGCAGCATCTTGATCTGGCCTGGGGTTTTAACCGCCGAGATGTGTTGTGGTGTTTTCTGTGGCCGTGACTCATCAACTCCAAGTCCGGCCAAAGCCCGAGCCCGAGCGCTGCGTTTTGGAAACCCAGCGCCCTCGCTCTCTTTTCCGCCATCTCTCTCTCTCTCTCTCTCTCTCTGGTTGTTTATTTTGGAAGTGTGTTTCTGGCGCTCCACTGAAGGTCAGTGGCGGGGGGAAGCTTTTCAAACGAAGAGGGCTCCTCTGGGGGGACATATACTCTCGATTTGGACATATTTTGAATGCGTTTTCTGCTGGGAGAGTGGGAGCAGAGCCGGGTTTGCTCCATTTTGGGCCTTGTCTGATGAACTGCTATGGATTTAACCTATTTCTGTGAGACTCGCTTCTCTGTGTGGATCTTTCTGCTCTACATAGTGGCAGGAAGAATTGTTGCAGGGCTTCTCAGAAACGTTTTAATGGGGTCCTGGTGGAAATGGAAACTGACCTTTCTGAGCCCCCTCCCTCTTTCTCTCTCGCTCACTCCCACAGCAGGAAAAGCCCAATTATAGCGATATCGGGCCCATGCTGAAAACGTGATAGCCTGTGAAATGTCTCCGGCGTCACACAGAGACAATGTTTGTCCTGCCCCCGTGCAAACAGGATGCTGTGTGCAGAAGAACGCCGCCAGATAAGAACAGACAACGGCAAGAGGAGAGAGAAGGACCCGAAAAAAGGCAACTGAGGAGGGAGCGTAGACAGAGAGAGGAAAAAACAGCTATGATGCCCAAATGATCTGATGACCCCAGCACAGACAAAAAATAAAAATAAAAATAGAGCAGGAGTGTGGCTACGCTATCAGTAGAATAGTGTAACGGAAGAAGACTGAATGCACTATCACCTTAAGGAAATACAAGGTTTGCTTGGCGTGTGGTTTTTCGCTCCCTTCCTCAACATTTCCTGTTGCCTCCTCGCTCGACGCCGGCTCGCAGTGACTTCATTCCACAAGCACACACCTCAGATTTTGGAGGTTCAGTTTCTCAAATGATGAAACAAAAGATCACATTGAACTAAATATTAATTGATCTTGATATTATTCAGACTCTGTTGCATAAATAACATTGCCTGGTTGCAGTTAAATACGAGAAACTGTGGCAGGGGATGGCGTTGTGTAACATGACCTCAGTGATACTGCAGAATTTAGCAGTTTGTTATAGAGCTGGTGTGTGGAGTGTGTGTATGTGTGGAGTGTGTGTATTGAAGAACACTTGAGGTTGCACTTTGTAGACGGCAGAAAACTCAACTTTTTGAAAATGCTCCATCTCTGTTTTTTTTTTTGATGGACAATAACAACAGTGGCGGCCTCCAGAGTGTCACGACTCGAAGTCCTTAGTCTTGCCATGTACTGTGGGTCATGTGACATCATTACTCAACTGAGTAACGACATAGATGACACTATCACTACAAAGTACACTGTAAATGAGAGTATCACTGAAATATGACACAGTGACTCCATCACGCTGCACCGTGACACTTAAATGACAGCGTGCTAACAGACCACGGTGAACCGACGCCATACAACATGTAACTTGACATGTCATCACAGACTATAATGTAAATGAGAGAAGACTGCATTGTAAGAGCTATTACAGCACATGAGTATAAATACCTCGCCTTCGCAGAATGTGACAAAGTTAACATAACAGTGTATGTGGCGTTGTAAATTATGTAAAGTTACTCTCGTCAATTGAGTACTCTCTCACGATTGTGTGTTTCTATTGTTATAAAACACAGTAAAATGACAGAAATGTTGTTTGATTTCACCCAGAAAACAACGAGGCTTTGTGAACTCCGCTCCCTGGCTACTGGTGGCAGGGATATTTCTGGTATAATTATAATCACATGTTATTCTCGCGCAGAAACAGATTACAGCATGATTATGCCCCCCCCCCCCCCCCCCCCCCCCCACTAAGCCACAGACAGATTATTATAATTTTTCTGTAGGCTTATCTCCCCAGCTCATTTTGTCTTTGGCACCAGCCGCTACGGTGCAGAATCGGGATTAAAATACGGGCTGTGTCATTTTCTTTTATACGTACTTAAGGTTTGTTTCCCCTTGACGATCAAGTCATTTTTAACTGCATGCTTATTGTTCAAACAGAATTAGTTTTTATTTATTTATTTATTTTTTATCTTAATCAAGGTTGCAGAGTTCTACATGAATTCAAACTCTTGGCCAAAATAACTGTTGTGATCACTTTTTGCTTATGTGTCGTTTATTAACTTGCAATTTCAAAGTTGATTGACAGCCGTTTTACTAAATCATGATTTAAAAAAAAAAAAAACAACAACCTGCAACTACATTGAAAACGTCTTATGTGAGCTTTTAAAGTCAAGTTATTAATCTTAAATTTTTAATTTCAAAACTGTAGAAAACTGCCAGATCGATGAACAACTGTTCCGAAGAGCCTAATTGGTTGACGGCTGTATTCACGATGGAAATGTTTGGCGCCGCCAAGATTGGTCCCGTGAAAGTTGGATGACATTTAAGTGTGAAAGGTGTCCTAATGCAAACAAGAACAAAAAAGTGACTTACAATAACTCAAATATTCCAATGGGGCATAAATGTTTTCTGATTTAGTTCCAACAGTTCACAGATACTCTTTAACTAACACATTTACAAACAATTATACAAAGTAGTTTGAACCCGTAGAGCGACATCGCCTGTCACACACTGACTCGTCCATACTTCAATATTTACCACCTCATGGGTGCAGTTTGCACATCCTCGGGCTTTTAGCCGCCGAGCAGGAAGCTACAACGTCAACTGCAGTGTCGGCTGCATTCAAACGTTACCGCTCATGTCAATCATTGATTACGGGATTGATCAGTGTACGAACAAAATGAAGGTTTTTTTTTTGTAAGCTTGTGCTTTGCTGCTGCAGTGAAATTTGTCCTTTTGAGGTAACTAATGAACACCGGATTAACTTTTTGTTGCGTTTTAATTGAGTAGATAGCAGTGAGGGTGCCCGGCACAAAGACACAAACTCCAGGATTGATGTCGGGATCAATGGCAAGACTTTTGGATCGTGCGCTGAGCAGCTTAGACAACAAAAACAAAAGTCAGGTCTTTCTTTTCTCATCAAACGTCGCTTCGGAGACGCCTCCAGAGGTGTGGGAAGCGTCCGAGTGACTTTTCAAAGCCTGGCGAATGTGGAGCGTGCTCTTTTATGTCGAATCTGTGACAACCCAATTCTCCCTCAGTCTGGCGTTTCTTCCCTTGCTAAATTATGCATGCGTTTCTAAGTATGGCCTTTTCACAGATTGGAGCCTCCTTTTACGGGAGCGTGAGCAGAACCAGTTTTTGGCTGGTGTGTCCCTCAGGATGTCCTCAGGCCATCCGGGGAGTGAACACCTCGACAGCTGCTGAACCAGTGAAGGCAGTTTGAGGTTCCGCACAGACGGTCGAGCACAGACAAAGTGTTCTGCTCTCTCGCTCTCTGGATGTTCAGTTTGTTTAAGCTGTGGATGTTTAGATGAGATGCTTAATACGGAGCGATAAAAAACAATGAACAGTTTCTGAAAGCTATACTGATTCATTTTACTTTCAGGTTTTGTGACTTTCGTTTTCGTTGTTTCCGACTGGGTGAATGAATGTTGGAATAAGACTGCGGGAGATTCAGAACGTCTTCACAGGGGGTATTTATGAGAAAGTTATCACGAGGATGTGTTCTTTCAGCCCCGTTTATCTAAAAAAAAAAATCCAGACGAACAAAGAAAACGCTCATTCATTCCCTATCAATAACTTTTTTTTCTTTTTTAAAAGGAGTTCTCTGGTTTTTGGGTACCTTTTTATGAAATGAAGGTCGATGTTGCATAACTAGAACTCTGACATTGCTGGAGTAATTCTGCCAAGTTGATTTGCGTGTCCTTCACTGGATAATTATGAACACTGACAATGTCATGCAGTAACAGGTGCGTAAAGCCAGCCCTATTCACGATGCAACATTCTCCATAACTCGCCGCAGTTCTTGGGGAAAACCACTGATAAGACAGAGACTTTTTGAAAAAAAAAAAAAAAAATTGCTGGCAAGCCCCGGTGCATCATAAATCTCTCACAGATGCACTCTCTGCTGTGTTCTCTGACAATGTGACAGTCTCTGCTCTTTTTACTGAACCACGGGGAAGGGAGCAAAGTAAACAACGGGATTAACCTTCAGCACTGAGTCGACAGAGCCTTTAAATCTCAGATGGATTGCATTTTCAGCTCAAAACAATAAGAAATCCCCCCCCCCCGGTCTGGTCAAGTTTGTGTAGAAATACGCTGCTTTGGAGATTTTCACACTATTTCCGATCATTTCTATTACGATCCTACTCATTTCACCGGAGTGCTGCTGGAGTATATGGAGGATATTCCACTTATAGGAACAGTAACTCTCAGGCTCAAGCTGCATTTTATTTGGGCTTTCAATCACCGATGCCATGAGGGGCATTGCTTACTCCTCCAGGAAAGTGTCTGGTACTTGTTACAGCTGATGCTCAGTTGTTTGAGGGGACAACTAAAAAAAGCTTGACTTCAGAGGTAAAAAGAACAAACATCATTATTCTCTTCCAGTGAGCCAAATTGGAGGGAAGAGGAATTGTTCCGTGTCTTGAAGGTTATGTAGTGGTGGCATTCATTCCTCCATCGTTTCCATTCACATGTCTCCTGTTTTGAAAGCGAAATAAAGGATGATGAAATCTCCTTGTAGTCACCGCCATGACCTTTGCTCTGCCCCCGGTATTGGCATAAACTTATCTCAAACTTCAGGTACAGCCATGACTGTGCATAGCAGAGGTTTTCCTAATTGATTACAGCCTTTAATTTTAACTTTGCCTCTCGGTGCGCTCATGAGACATCATGACTTGCCCCCTGGTCTCAACCTCAACAGACTTGTCTAGGTTGATGACGTGAAGCCTGAGAAAAGTTTCCTATCTTCAGGGTAGCTTCAGGTATTTGGTCCACCGGAAGTAATAGACGATAACGGCCAAGACAAATAAGCGATTGTTGAGAAACTTCATGTCCTGAGTGGTTGATCTTGATTCTTGCCACGTATCATAATTTATTATTTTTTTTAATTCACAGCAACCACTATCCCTAAAATGCAAAGAAATTTTGTAACTTGGCTATTTTAGTATATTTTAAGTATAAGCATCACTAAAGGCAGCTCTCCGGATGTATTTAAATGTGTTTTAAAACATTTTTTATTGGTAAATGGTTAAGAGCAATCCAAACAAAAAAGATCAACCAGTTTATAGCTCAACACTTTTTCCTCATACATTTTAAACGTATCTGCCACAGCCAAAGGAAGGAATGTCTATTAAATAATTTAAATATACTGGTGGAAAAAACGATGGTTAAAAAAATCTAAAACAAACTGGGATAAATCCTAATTCTGTTTTGTGACACGCATTACCAGATTCTCACCAGGAGCCCTCATTAAGTTATCGGCTAACACAAATCATCTGCTGATCTGAACTAACTATCTTCTTTCAGCCTCTTTCTGTTGAGTTCCTGATTTATGAGGTTTCTGCCATTCGCTCCTTATTTCTTAATTCAAAGTGCAGCTCAGTATGTTTAGGCTCAACATGAGCCATAACCTTCCAAAGCTTTTGCCTCCATCAACGTTACATGGATATGGAAAAAGGCGTTAACCGGATGATCTGCATTATTTTCTGGGATTGGGGTGGGATCACAGCGTCTCTGGGCGAACGATCTCAAATCAGCCTGAGTGACTGGACACATCGCACACAATTAAATCAGTGATCGGTTTAGCCAACTATAATTTCCGGTGCCCACGAACCGGGGAGGGCGTAGTACACAGGGGCTATTGTCATGCGTTATATAAGAAAGGGTGTGATTTCAGTAGCTTTGCTCAGCTCTGTAATCACACAGGCAATGCGATTGGGAATGCATCAAAGGGAAATCCAACACGCCTCCACAGTGCGAATCGTCTTTATCTTAGCTCATCTGTGACTGGTAATTACAGCGTGGTGGATCTGGGTGGCAGCTCTACACAGCGGACACGCGCCTCTGCGCCCTGCAGAGATTTCCCCCTTCTTGTTTTGAATCCGAATCGTCCTGCTTCACGTTGGGCGATTCACAGTTATGCCTTGTGTCGTTAAGACATCTGCGTGGAACAATACAAGCTTGGCCGCTCAACTAAATTGCTTCCTTGCAATTATTTTTGTTTTTAGTAACAAGCACAAAGATGAGATGTGTGTTGTATGAGTTGGACTTTTGTGTAGCATGAAAGACTTATAGATGGTCCTGTGGTACCACAAATAGGGAATGTATATTATTTCTATGAACTCTTTAGTCTAATAAAACTTTAAATTATTATACTACTGATGTTTATAAGGTTGGATATTGTAGCTCTTTTGTCTTCTGTTTGTTAATTTTTCTTCTACCCTTATTTAATTTTTCACCACTTGGGGTCTTGTATTCAAAGCTAATTTGTCATCAAACAGTGTTAAAGTCAGGTGTTCAACAATTATAGTTCCAGCAACAAGAAAGTAGCCAATGTTTCTTGAATAGCGGTGAGAAAAAACACATTTTCCTCTTGATTATTGCTTTGGTCGGACTGTTGAATCCTTCTGTTTTCTGAAGATTTTGGGCAACAAGTCAAAGCACATTTCTGGGCCTCAGAGTGATATAACTCCAGTCATTGTGTTTTGCACTCTCACAGCTCTACAAATCAAAACACTGTGGGAACAGTTGATACTGCTGCTCTTGTTCTCAGACAGCTTGCGCTTGGTGATGTGAATAATCACGGAAAAAAGTTTGATTAGGCTTGACGGTTATCACAGAGAACTTCACTTGATGTTAATATGATCGGAGACACATTGGCGGCACCTGCTTCTGAATGTGCTACTTGTGCTGTTAAAATCAAACCAAACCAGGAAATAGAATCGCTGAAGTGTATTCCAGTTCATTCGGATTGTGTGATCTTAAAGACACATGGCTTGTGGTTTGACTTTCCGTGGCTTGTTGACAATCCCAGAGGGCTGGAGAAATAATTCGCTTGTTTGGTTTTGAGCTCATCTTGAAGACGTCTCCTGCATTTTGATTATTTCTTTTGCAACGTATATATTGGACTAAACTCTTATAAATATGTTTGCAAGCGCTGTACATATTTGGCCAATCAGATGGAGCCCGGCTGCACTAGACTGTTTATTTCACTTTATCTCAACAATAAATCACACCTGGTGGAAACGGGCTGCAGGACAAAAGCACAAAAGCACAAAAGCACAGCGATCAAGGAGAAATGATTGAAATCAGCCTTTTCACTTCTGAAAAACTGCTGGTGGGAACTGCGCACGCGCTTCTGTCTGGTTAAATTTGGGTCCAAGAAGAGAAAGAGCTATACGGGACAATATCGTCACTTGTTTAACAGACATCCTGACAGTGTCTCCGTCAATATTCTAAATAAATTGGTATATCAGCTAACGTTTAGCCTGCTACTGACAGACCTACCCTCTAAGAGAATGCAGGTAAACGCTTCGTCACGCATGTTGCTTTCACTTGAAGTTGCGGTCTATTCGGGGTTCTTGTTTATGACTTTCCTGTAAAGGAGAACAGAAGCTGTGCTCTCCTCCTTGTTGTCTGTGTTGAGTAACACATGGCAGAGGTGTGAGTGGGAGAACTTCACACTATCCAGATAGTAGCGTTGCCGAGCTCCCTTCAGGCCTCGCGTTGATTGCACAACGCAGCACCTTTCAGCGCCGACTTTCATGCTGAGAAGCCATTTTTAGCATAATAGAAAATGCCCTTGATCTTTCTCTTATTGAAATCTGCTTTTCATAGGAATAGCAATATTGCTTCCCCCCCCCCCCGTCCCCTCCTCTCACACCAGTCTTATCAACTCTGACGACAATCCCCTGTTAAATAACTTATTCCGAGAGATGCGGCAGCCCGACGGGTTCAAGGTTTAGTCTGCGTCACACCGCAGTTCTACACGGCAACACCTGAGCTGCTACCGTGCAGATGACTGCATCCGTCCACGTAGGTGTGCGATGGATAACCGTCGGCGCTGCACGCTGCAGTCTCATGTGGCGAGGGGAGGGCTTTGAAGCACGCAGCTGTGGCTCCTACGAGCGCTGTAATTTCCTGTTTGCCGATGACACTTGTTCTACACAAATCCCAGCTGATTGCAGTGTCGATTCCCCCTTACAACAGTGGCTGACTGCAAACCTCTAACAATGCCGCGATGGTGGCTGACATGCTTTTTACTCTACAACAATATCTGCAACTATTCTCACTATTACAGTGTGTGTGTGGGGGGGGGGGGGGGGGGGGGCATGTTAAGAAATGAAAACACAGCCCTGCTTATTCAAGGTCATTGTAGACGGTGCTGAGATTTCACTAGGAAACCCAGGAGAAATGTAGAGAAACACAAAATGGGAACTCAAATAAACCTCCTAGTCACTATTCAGACGTTCATACGAGCTAAATTTAAATGGTCAGAAGATAAAGTCTTGCGAAATACCCTCAATATACATACGTGAAAGTCTAATTTATGTCACGTTTGCCGACACTGAGATGCTATTTGTATTTGAGTGATTACATGATTAACTTATTACGTTGATGGCTTTAACTAAAACGATGCCTACATGTCTGATGGTTTCATCTCCATTGCTGTGTGTTTTCTCATTCAGATAATGGTGCCCCACTGCTACTGCTAAACTATGAATTAAGAATGGTGACGAGGTACTATGGTGTGAAGGCTGTTCTCTGTGCGGGTCTCTGAGTTTGAGCAGGCAGCAGAGAGGGAAGAACAAAAACGAGTGTCAGGTTGGCCTTTTATGGTTTGACGCAGAGTTGTTTCATTGTTTATTTGTCAATGATGCAGCCAGATAAAGTTCAAACTGCATGAAGACACACGCTCTGATTTAAGAGGTGCGAGACCGTTTCTGAAGGCAAAACACCGGGAAAAAGGAGGTAGAATTGAAATACTGCTGTTTTTTTTTTGTTTTAAAGGATTAACCAAGATGGAAAGATGGGCTAAAAATAAGATGTGATGGAAACAAGGCTTAGTGAGTGATGAACACAAAGCATACGACTTTAACATGATGAGAGTTTTACTAAAAATACACATTTCGGACCGGTTTAAAGATAATTCCAAAAGGCCATCCACTTTCCGCGTGTCCGTACTTCTTTGAATGTCAGGTGTTGTTTATTTGCAACCAATTGGAGATTGAAAGAAACTCCAGCACATCGGCAGTGAACCCAACACAGATTTCCATTTGTTTTTGTTTGTTTTTTTTCAGTGAAAATTTGCACAGAGTCTGTTTGGAGAGTCATAGAGAGGGCCGAGCAAGGACACGACATGTATTTCGATAGATTTCCTCAAAGAGTTCGAAGGGGCTGCCCTCAATTTTTCCCAGTAATAGACACAAAAGTAGTGGAGAGAATATCTTGTCATGTCTATTAAAAGTGGGCAAGCGCGTTGAGATCCAGGTCCTCGGAGTCTGTTATGTGTAGGTAGAATGGGTCTTCAAGCACTATTTCAGGACGAAATAGGTGCTTTGTTTGAAATGTAGGGCCCCTGATGTGTTAACTTTCCTCTTTGCCTCCTCCGTACTTCCAGAGCCGCCCCTCTCAAGGCACAGAGACGGCTCTCAGGAGTCGGCCCCGGTCTAATTTGACACTTCAGCGTGGGTTTGCTCTAATTAATTCCATAATGAGCTCCTTTGATATCGACTTGCATAAAATACCGAGGGGACGCAAACCCTCGCGCCAGCGAGGAGACTGGTTTAGGGAAAACGACATCGGCGGCAACCTGTTGGAGGACACGGGGCCGGGCCAATCGTCCCGTTCCCCCGCTGATTCTCCAGCTGCTCCGCTTCCTCGCATCCCCTCCCCTCGGTCCATGGCCTTCATCTAAGCCAGGGTATTTTTAGTCAGCTGCCCGCTCCCCTGAAAGCCAATAACCTCCTTTCAAACAGTCCATCAACACACACATACCGAAGAAGCTGTGCTGCAGGGGTTGGGGGAAAAAAAGAAAATACCAGAGGCTTTTTTGACATGAAAGACGTCCCTTGTGTACCTACTGCCATTTCTGTATATTTGAACTTTTTGTTGTTATTAATTAGGTTGTTTGCTTTGGATACAGGGAAAAAAAAAACCCGTACTCTGTTATTAGGAACTAATTTAGACTCTGTTGTGAGTGAAATAATATCAAAGCAGCGATTCTCTTCAAAAGGATGTTTCCATGAGCGGTGCTTGTTTGCTGAAGCCTGATTGGTGGTTAACGCCGACAGGGATTTATTCGCTTGCTTCGCGTAACAAATGAGGTGGTTATGTGGTTATGGCCAGTAAAATGAGATTAATTTCTTTTTATTGCAGTTTGGTAATGGTTTCACCACCCATATTAATCGTACTTCCCTGAATGTGTACCTGGAAAAGCCAAGTTTTATTTATCTCTTTTTCTATAAAGGGAATTCTAAAAGCTCTAGAATTAACCTTCATCAAACAAAAGCATGTTTGCATCTTAATAGTGGGCAGAATTCCCTAAAAAATATTTTTAACTTCATTTTTCCTGTAGCTCTTTGAGATTATTTAAATATAAAGTGCATTATAAAAAGCCATTATTATTATTATTATTGTTATTATTGTTATTATAATTATGTATACGTTTTCACAACCCTCCAAGCATCTCTAGCATCAATGTGTTGGCATCAAGTGTGTAAGAAAAAAGTACACAAAATTACAAGTCGTGCCTTTAAAAGTCATTAAAAAAGTTGTATTTATATGAGCACCATCAGTTTAGTCAAGAAACACATTGCAATTATTTGTCCGGGTAACTACAAACTAATTGAATGAAAGTGGTTAAAATAAGGTTAAAAAAAAAAAAAAAAAAAAGGCAATAAAAGCTGAAATAAGTACATGAGTCACAAAATGTGTAATGTTCTAATTTGTATTCAAGAAACCTGATAGATGTAAGCAAAGATACAGTTTCTATAGCAAAATTGTGCAAAGTACTTCATATCTTTTAGTTTTGAGGGTTGCATGTGTTTTGCGGCTCAACATTATTTGCATTTGGTGAAAATGTCATTTTTAGAGAGAAACAGGATCCTACAAACCCCATGTTGCATTTCTGTAGAATTCATTCTTGAGGCCTACTTACCTGGTAACTTCTCCTCAGTTTGTAATCCAGACTTGTTTTTATGATTGACATGCACCTCGATGACATTAGTTTATGTTATCACAGACTCTCCAGGACCTCTGGGTCAAAGAACCCCCCCCCCCCAAAAAAAAAAAACCATTAACGTGGTCCATGTCCTGAAGGCCAATTCTTTTTTTAGCTGCAATTGTGCATTCATGTAATGGCTGATTGTGGCAGACACATCAGAACCACACTGTGCTTCACCTTGCTCTGGAGCTCTTTCTTTTCTGCGGCTGACCCGAGTGTCTGTTATTAGTTGCAGGTGTAGCCAAGCAACCGTTGCTTTTTTAAGACTCCTCATCATCTCCTCGGAGCAAAGCTGATGGTTTTTAAGAGCGCCTTTCCTTCCTCAGCCAGTGCAGCCTGAGAGAGTGAGTGCTTTGTTTGTAAAAAAGGATGGACAACGGCCAGAAGAGATGCTATGTTGTTCTGACTGAGCATTCAGGCCGGACCCAATGAAAACAATAACACTGCAGCCCAAGCTGAGGGCCAAGGGAAAGAGGTGTCAGGATCACGGCACGAGGGGTAGGTGGAGAGGGAGCAAACTCATGTGGTGGCCATGTGTTCCCAGCAAATCGCTACGGGGGGGCTTTGACAGGACCGGCCTTGACGTAATTTCCCCCTACCGGTCTGAGTTTAAACAGCCGCTGGCTGCATCAGGCCTCAGTGAGGGAAATATTCCAGGTCACGACCTCGGAGACTTTGCAGAGCACCGAAGGTTTTGACCTCCGCTTCACCAGCTGAGATTCACGTTCAGACGTTTCATGGATCTGCATGTGCTCCATGGTTTATATGAGATTTGCCCACAGTTCAGCACACCTGTGGACTGCGGCACACATGAACTGTAATGGCTTTTATTGCAATTTTACTGTTCATGGAAAGTAACACGTCATACCTAAAGGCACATCGGTTCACGAGTGAAATAATCTTTTATTTATTGTTTCCTAAAATGCACATTGTTGTTGAATAAAACAAGACAATTCAGCATAGTGTCGTTCAGAGAATAAACAAAGCCATTGTTTAATCGTCTCCTTTCTGCTCCTCTCAATGGAAATACTCCTAAAGAATGACACAAAGTAGTTTATTGACTGCAAACTCTTGTGGCTGAAACTTTTTAACTTCTATATTGAGCAATCGCCAGTATCTTCAATGACATTTTTGTCTCTTCGCTCAGCGCTCAAACATTAACTCTTGAACTCTCGAAGATGACGAAGCTTGTTGTGTCGATGTTTTTTTTTTTATTGAGTAACAGTCCCGATACCAAGAATGTTAAAACAAAAATGTGCTCTTTTGAAATGAATGTCTAAAATGAAGCATCAAGTACATGTACTCCACACTCCAACTCCGTTTTGACATTTTCTGCTGAAAAAACAAAACAGAAACAGTCCTTTGTGGCTTTAAAACACGCTGTGCTCCAAACTGTGACTGTATTGATCGTTTTCCAACTTTCTTTGGTATCCAATAGAAACACACAGACCAATGGTTCATTTCGAGAGGAGTCAGCGCTGCTGTGTACTGTTCGCTTTGTCTGCACTCGGAGCAGAGATTACATGCCGATGAGACACACTTGATGGCACGTAGTAACAATTACCTGATTCATCATATCCCACAAATAGAGATCACCACACCTCACACTGACATTTAATATCTGCATATTTGCACTCCTCAGCTCATTTCGAGACCTGGTCGGTAGACTTCATTGGGAAAAAAAATCATGCAGATACACGATAAAACAGGTTTGGGTGCTTAATGTGGATTACTCAGAAACATAATTGGTGCGTCTTTATGCGACGGAACGCTTTAGAAGAATTAAAAAAAAAAAAACTGGAAGAAACGATCTATTCATGTGAACAAAAAAGATGTCCAGTTCTATTTTTTCTTCTTTAAAACTTTTGCGCAACATTTTATTACTCAACGTTTTTACTTTCACTGTGTCACCGCATTGGCCTCGGCCCCAAACTCTGGCGACTGGCGAAGAGTAATTTGCAGGTTATTTATGTCCGCAAAAGGTCGAACTTTGCAAATGGTGAATTATCAGCCATTGACCTTAATAAACATTGACATGTTCAGCGGGTTTCCCTCTTGGTTAAAACCAAAAAGGAAAATATCTAGAAACTGAAACAGTCGAAAAAGAGGTTTTCAGGTTAAATTTAACTGTTCGGCAGAAAGACGTTTGTGATAGCTATAGATTGGATTCTCAACGCCCAAAGAAAGTATTGTGACGTTGACCTCGCTAAACGAAGCAAATGAGGCTTGCATGGTGGATTTTTGTTGGCATACCGAATCAGGGCTGCTGCGGGAACATCCAGAAAATATCCAGTCAAAACAGATCCCAGTCAGGATTCTTGTCCTCGCTAAATGAAAAGCTGATTGCTCTGGTTTCGCTGCCGGGTCAAACTGAAAAGAAAGATGTGGGGATTTATTGTCGAACTGAAAGTCACATTTGTTTCCAGTGAGCGCCAATAAACTGAACTGAAAAACGGGTCAGAACGAGTAGCTGAAGTCGTTAGTGTTATTTTAAAATCCACCTCTTATTTATGACTGATGATGAAAATGAGGGCAGAATCTCTTAGATGCCCTCACAGGTTGAAAAGTAGGCCATCGACTGTTGAACCAGAGATTCTGGCAGAGAATAAAGGCGGTGGAGAGAGCTGAGCGAGTGAAAGTACTTTCGGAGGAAGAGGCGGTATACCTCGTGGAGCGGCCGAGGAGGCCGATAGGGTTTATTTTTACCTTCTCCTGCCTGCTCGGGCCACACTTTCCAATTAGCTGTAAATTAGGTGCAGATAAATGGGGAACAAGGTGAATGGCATAGATGTACGGCGGCAGATCGTCGCCTCGATGGCCAACATCTGCTCGCCCCGGACTGCTTTTACAAAACTACATAGATTTAATCGGTACAGTCAAAAGCGCTGGTTGGGTTTGCCACATTCCCGAACGCTCGTTACTGCAAAGTGACCATGGACGTGACACACAACCTTCTTACGACACCTTTTTTTTCTCCCGCATTCCGGAATATTCCAGACAAGTTCAGAACGTGAGAAGTCGGTATACTGAATCTGTATTTTTTTTTAATAAAGGTGAAGACTTGTTTACAAAGACTTTTGTATGGTCTCACTACTTTAGTCGCCCTCGTATAAAAAGACTTTCTTTTGGGAACTTTACATATTTTTGGGGCGATTCTTGAGCAATGAAATCCACAAGAATGTCGTCCATACGATCGGACTGCGAACGCTTTTGAAATCTCGGCTAACAACGCCCCTGGGAGAAACAACCAATGGAAAGAGCTAAAAATATCCCGATGATTCGTCAAGTCCTGTCATGTTACTGGATGGTACCTTCGCTGGGATCCCACACACGGGAGGATTAGCCTCTTAAAACCCGAGACGTGAACGTATGACTGCGTCCGGCCGCTGCCAACATTTCACCGGGATGGCCAGGTGGCAACTTTTCTGATCTGCTTGTTGTTCCTCAGAGCGCCCGTCTCCGTCTCACTCTCTCTTTCTCTTCCTCCATCCATGTGACTGATGACAAGGTCCGCTGCTTATGTCCTTATATAGGCCTATGCTCTGTGTGATCTGGCTTAGGCTTGGGACGATGGTACACACACATTCACACACACTGTTGCTGAAGCTCGAGACATTTAGGTGCCCTTGGAAAAGTCAGCATATATCACAGAACCGCTCTCGACCCCATCGGTTACTCTCATCGTACGCAAGTTTATTTATGATGACGTTTTCGGACCACATGAAAGAAAAATACATCGAAAGAATACTTTGACTTATATGCCAAATGACAAATTTATAAGACTGCAGAGAAGAAATCTCAGGACTTGTGTATTACAATCAAAGTAATTAAAAAAAACGGTGTTCAATATATGAATGTTTCTAATATACTGTATCATAAAGATTACATTTTAAAATGAGGGGAAAAAAGCACATTTATTGTAATTACAATATCATATGAATTGTCATCAATTATATGTAAATGCTTTCATGCCCTAATTCAAAAAAGTCGACTTGTAAATACAATGAAAAGTGTGATCAATCATGAATAAGTCACAAAAATTGTGCGATTGAATAATTAAATAATTTTAATTGGTTATTACAAACCTGGTGGCCCCGAAGTGGGAGTCAAAAGTCCCCCCAAAAATAAATAATAAGATCATATAGTCAACAAACTGCTCCTCCATTGACACTTTGCTGGTGGGAACATGGGATGTGATGAGGAGGAAGAAAAGACTTCTGTTATCTGGAGGAAAGACGAGAAAACGATCTACTGAAGTCTCAATATCCATGGTGGATCTTTATCTTGGAAGTGAAATTTTAAATTGTTCATATATTATTCAATAAAATTTGGACTGCCTGCAATAAAGACAAAACTATGAGATTTAGGTTTTAATGTTGTAATACTAATTCATAATGTTGATAGTATCACCTGCATTAAAACTACCAATGAGTGTCCAACTGCTCATGCGGTTAAAGGCTGAGAGCAGCAATTGTGACATTTTCACTCCAAACTAGTTGAACATTCTTAAAACAATTCGGCTCCAAACGACAGTGCTGGGACATTTTTATATTGGGGAAGATGTATATTTTATATTTTTGTTGGGGAAGCAGTTCTGTCCTTCCATCAGTCCAATGAAACGTTAATACAAAGTAGATAGATACACACACACACACACTCCAAAGGGCATTCTAGATTCACCGGTTACACTAACCAGCACGCGCTTTCAGAAAGTAATTACACGGTCATTGAGAACATGCAATCTCACATAGAAACTGCTCAATCCCAGAATCTGACCAGTTATGGATAGAAAGAGTCCGTCCATTAACATTCTACACCGTCTCATCGCACTGGCTATGGAGGAGACACAACTATACACTCACATTCGCACCTACGGGCCGTTTAGATTCACCAGTTAACCTCAGACACTTTGGGAGAAAACTGGAGTACCCAGAGACAATCCACTCGCGAGCCGGGTCCGTAGTCTCAAGATATTCTCACTCTAACGCGACATTACAGACGGGCAGGCCAACAAGCGGCCGATCTACTGACCTTTTATTTTTTTGTTTGTTTGTTTTGTTTGTTTAACCTTCCAAATGCCAACAGGACCTACAGATCCCTTGTGTATTCTTATTTTAGACCAGTCTTGTTAGGACACACACACACACACACACACACGCACACACACACGAGACCCAGTTATCGACATGGGGAGATCTCTCCTTAAATGGTAGACTGCCCAGGGCCCTGTCTTTGTTTCCACTGCATGAACCAAATGAAGTGCAGGTCTGGGAATATCCTTTTAAAGTGGATGAGAGAGAAGAAAAAAGGGAGAGCGTGAGGTATCCAGCCAGAGCTGAAGGAAGGGAGGAAAAGGAGCGATGGCGGGGAGGCTGGAGTCGGCAACCTGTGGCTCTTCGGTTCCTCTTACACTGGCTCTGTGTTGCTTTAACAAAAATGACATCTCTATTTATATAACATAACCAGTCGTGCTGTAAATGAAATCACTAAAGATTGTTGTCACAGTTCAATTTAAATAGTTTTGTTTGATGGTCGGGGGGGGGGGGGGGGGACAAACATGGCTGTTGGCAGACACACCTGATCTCGGGATTGGAAACTGCAAGAAGATCCTGTGAATGACGTCACATGCACTTTACACCCCAACATTGTCTCACGCACCATTTCCTCACACTTTGACTTACATTAGAGCCAACCTGATACTTTGCATTGGTTCCACAGTATCCATCACTGTTCTAAGCTCATATAATTGTCCATCCGGGTCGCTTCAGTACTCATGTGGACACCAAAAAAAAAAGGGCAGACGTTCTGCTTTGCGTGCAAACTTTTTTTTTTTTGTGGCTTTCTTGTGAAGTTGTGAAAAACAGTGTTGTGAGGAAAAACCTCAGCAGGAAGACGACTGTAACTGACTGAGCCAATGCTCTTTCTGTGTTTCTCTTTTTAAGTCTTCTGCAACTACACCACTAACAATGTTTATTTTTTTTCTCTTTCCAGCCTGAACACCTACAGAAAACATGGCTAAGAGAGTTTTACCAGGTACGTAAAATGTTCATCCAGACGATTCACACATGAATTTAATCGTGTCGTTTGAGTTGTGGCTGTTCACGCTTAACCCCCGTCTTGTGGCGACTCGGGGCTGAAAGGGTTAAGTTTATTCTTCATATGCATATAATTGTTTCTCCATTTGGGTTTTTGTACCTGCCATGTCAACAGTTGTGTTTTGTTGACTAGACTACTGGGGTTAACCGTAATCGCCTTGCTCCAGGGTATTAAGGTGAAACAAAAAGACTTAAATTGCTTTGTTGAAATCTAAATTCTGTGCATATTTTGCCTGCGGCCGGAACCTCATCCACACCTCGATTTCGACGGCATTTCAAACTGCAAATTTCCATTCATGTACCCTCATCTGTTTCAAGATGGAGTCCATTGGCCCCCGAGGGTGTAAAAGTAAAACACCTTTCAGTGAATTCTTTTTCTTTTTAAAACATTTCTTTTTTCTGCAATTAATCAGTCAAAATTGACGTGTTTAATTTAATTTAATCTTTAATTTATCCCATGAATATCCCGTAACCCGACCACTCGTAAATGAGATCACGTTGTCGTTCCAGCGAGCCCCGAGCCAGCATCGGATTAGTTTGTTCAGATAAAGATAAAGTCTCCTAAAGGAGCCGCATGTATGAACCGTTCCCTTGATATACTACTGTTTTCAGCTCGTTTCCATTTTCTGCCTCGTCCTCCAGACTCTTGTTAGGAGGCTTTTGACAGGGCGCTCGCTCCCTTTGTTTACAACTTTCCGCGCTGCAGCATTCTTTTCCAGTAAATACAGCTGAACACATTTGCTGCCGTCTAACGTCTTCCGTGAGACACTTTAGTGAAGTTTCTCCCCGGATACTCTCCACACTGCCGGAGTCACAAGTTCAATATCTCATTGACATTAACAGCCAAGATATTGTAATAAGGTTTTTCTACTCCTGGTATTTCTAGAACAGGCCGTCTCAACTCGTCTCATCCTGGTCATTAAGTCACGACCCACTTTTTTTTTTCCGATTTCAACCAACAATATACATATACATGTTAAAAACACACCTTTTATATATTTTTCTGTGCAACATGCCCTTCAGAGTAAAGTTAATAAACTGAGGAGGACCACAGCAGCCGCACGTACATAAGTGAAATCAAAAATCCTCATTTGTGGAAGTTGATGAGACAGTTCTTGCATCCGAACATGAACAGAAACGTAACCATCATTTGATAAAAGTTCCTTTTATCTTGAAAAACACGAAACTCTGGAGTCCTTTTCGCAGCCACACAAAATCTGGATATGCACAAGTGCGGTTCGCAGAAATATATGTAATTACCGTTTCTTTACTAAATGTTTTAACTTGATACAGTGTTATTTATCATAGAACCGGCCCGCGACCCACCAGCTGAGAATCACAGCTCTAGAACATCTGCGAACGCAGTGTTTACTGTATTGCCTCCAGGCACAGAATTACAGCAAAAGGAACTTTCACAAACATTGTTGCCTCTCATTATTTTACTTGTAAGTAATGCGACAAGTACATTTTCAACCGTAGTTGCAGCTGCAAGGCCGCTGCCTTGTGTCATCAGTTCACAATGTGCTGCTGTGGCACCACTTAACCGTCTGGATTACACAGAGAAGCAGTCGGTATAATAAGCTATTCATTCAGTTGACCAGTATTTAGTAAAAGTGGATGTACTATGCATGTGGTATGTCCTTCTGTAGTGTTTATGGAGAGAAGTTGTAACCTGAGGCTTCATGTGACTCTGACTGAAGCGATGCTGTAGATCAAACAGTGAGGGGACGCGCTTCATACGGCCGCAGCGTCTGATTCAAACTCTGAACTCTGTTTTTATTCACACCCTTTTTATTATAAACAACCGATTGCATTTTTTCTTTTTTCTTTTGGTAGTTTCAAAGAAAGCCGGAGCTCAGTCATCCTTCATATCGTACCTTGTCATCTACATAGGAACCCCTGACTAACCGCAACTCTTTCCACTGGGTTAAGGGAAGTGAGGCGGCGGCGGCGGCGGCCTCTTAAACTGCCGCCCAAAAGTGACAGAAAGGCTGAAACCCCGTTGACTCAAACGGTTTGAAGTTTTGAAAGTTGTTTTTTTAGTGGTTTGTTTCAGCTGCCTGTTTCACATGGACATGACACGTTGCACGAGAAAACCTCGCAGATGTACATTTTCATGCTTTCTGGGTAAATAACAACCCTTTTAAATAAGTACACAATCAAGTCGTGCATTTTATGCCGACACTGATAAATCATCTCCACTAACAGTTTCCAGGAAGCACTCATCAGTTAAAGTCACTTAGCAAAACACCTCTTTTTATCTAAATCAAACCCTCGCGGTGCGCCGTGCAGTCGAATAACTCAGAAATAAACAATAAATTGCTTATGTTCGCACTGCTAGGTTTTGAGGCGCATTAACCTAGCCACTGGTGACTGTCGCGCCATCGTTTGTCAATATGACGATCGTACAACCATCAGCCATAACATTATGACCCGGGACAGAGGGAGGAAATGAGGCCCGGCTTATGCGGTTCAGTGTAAAGTGAAAATGCATTGTTTGTGTATATATATATATATATATATATATATATATATATATATTACATCACAATGTAGAATGTAGAAGGAGATGCTGTAGATTGATGCGTCGTATTTGCCTTTCACACCACCCGATGAAACACGTGAGAAATAAACGGAGAAAGAAAGAACATGACGCAGAGAATCAAACTGGCCAATGTTCACATTCACACATAAAGAAGGGCAGAGTTGAGCAATCTACTCCCCGGAGCTGTGATGCCGTGAGGCGGGAGAACGTTTAAAAGGAAAGTCGGCGTGAAAGTGGTTTGACTTGAAGCGGTTTTTCCAGTGTCCTGGAATCACTGCTGGAGTTCACGCAGAACTTAATTTTCCAGTTGTGACAGCCAGTGATTTATGGCGATGTGTATATTCTGATGAAAGCATGTTCAACTGAGTTACGAGGTGTCGTAGTTTTCTCTAAACTGAAAATGCCCGAGTACGGAATGACCTCACTTCCTTTGGAAAAATACTGCAGTGTTCCAGTTCGTCACAACTTTGGGATTACTATTGTAACTAGATAGGTTGCGCCCATATTGATATTGATAAAAAGACACAATCGGAGGCTGCGTTGCAGGTGCTGGTAGTCTGCAAAGATGTTAAACAGGAAGCTACAGCCCGCTTAGGACTCGTCTTACTTTGGAAGAGAGGAAACGACTTCAAAATAAAATCGTGAATAAAAAAAACCAGGATTCATGACGACACATTATAACAGTGCTCTACATAAAAGTGTGATTCAAAAACGTCACTCCATTGGTCAACATTGAAAATGACTTGGAATTTTGAGTTCAGAGGAAAACTGGAAGACACTTTTGATCTTTTAGCCTTTTTTTTTTTTTTTTTACACAGTCAAATAAGTGTAAGACACAGTGTGAGGGAGGTAAGGAGTGACTGTACCTTCGTGAACTATTCAGTGATCCTGGATTCAAACAGGCCTCACACTGTTTCTATTCTTAGACGCAACATTACCAAGATTCTCCGCCTTTCATTCATAATGTAGTGGTTTAGAGGAACAGAGCTTCTTTGTTCAGAAGTCTTAACGGGTCTCAGTTGTTCATTCTTGTTTCATTTTGTCTCAGTTGCTCCTAATATAGAAGCTTGAAGTTGTCCGAGCACACGGATGTAGACGCTCTTTTTATCACCAAAATAGACATTTGAGCGATATCAATTGTTTTAGGAGTGTTTTTGGTGACTTTCCTAATAGTAGTTTCGAGGAATTTTAGAGGTGTGGTCTGTTTTCTCTTTATCCGTTTTCTTTTGGTTTTCGTTAAACGCAGCCATTTGAGCAATATTAGCTTTTTTAGTCATATAGGCCAGTTTACTTTTAAAAGCTTTTCTCTTCCAATTTTAGGCATTTGGGCCATTTCTTGTTTAGACCTTTTTAATTGGTTGGACCTTTTTTTTTTAGCCACATTTAAACATTGCAGCAAACTTAGCTATGTCATTTGTTTTAATCTGTTTTACTTTTTGTTTTCTTGTCGGTATTCTTTGTTTTCCCTTTTTTTTACCATTTCTAGTGGTTCTTGCCGTTTAAGACATTTTAAGCCTTTTTTTTGTGTTTCAATCTACCTTTTTTTTATTTTTATTTCAACTGTTGGGATTCTTTTTCTTTTTGACCTTTATGAATCAGCGCTCCATCTAAGAGACGAAGATAAATGAGGGTGAGCTCCATGCCCAGGAGTGATCGTCACATAAATTATACATCTTCTATATTTAGCAATTTAAATGAAAAGCTCTTAGCTTTTCTTTGTGCCTGTTTGCATCGACTACCTGCCCTGGCACCCGTCCATCCGTCTGTCTGTCCATCGATTTCCTATTCTCTCCCTGTTGTCAAATTGCCAGTTTCTTAAAGAGCAACTAACTCCAATAAGCGAGCAGCCAAAATATACGGATAGAATCAACTCCTTTGCGTACAAATGCAGTATAAGCTATACCTGAGCTGGTCACCTCGGTTGTTTTTTTTAGTGCTTTTTGTCTGTGAACTTTGCAACTTAAGCCTGGAGTCGTTGGTGACATGGTTAACGGCAATCATCATATAATTCCACTCGGACGACATCGGAAACAGTGATTAGTATAAATACTTTTATTTGCTATTCCAAGGAAGCTCTGGTCCATTGTTTGTGAATCCAAAGATTGCAGACTCGCCCTTAACGCACACATACTCACACCCGCACACACACACCCACCCACACACACCCATAAAACTATTGTTTGTCACTTGAGCATTACCACAGGCTGTCACACGTTCAGATACTGTTGCACAAATGTAAATAATGTAATGTATTTTTTGCTTAAAGACAATATTCCGATCGACATATTGCGGTGCAGCAATCATTTGCAGTGCTGTATTTTATTGCAATGTGTCCGCGGTAAAATGATAGCCGCCATGGACTGCAGCATGCCCGACTAATGGATTTTCTCACATAAACTGAATCCACATCGAAGAGATTGAATGTGATGCAGGACCTATAAACGGGACGCAAATACTGATATTTACGATCTGTTTTCCCGGTAATTGCCCGACCCAGTAAGTTCCATCCATTAAGACTTCTTTCTGTCATGTTACGTCAACGCCATTGATGTTCGAGGGAGCCAGTGCGTAATGCGGCTTCTACTGCTGGATTGAAATAGAACTGATGTTTTCTAATATATAAGATTTCCAAGAAACCGTATCTGGCCACCCGGCTCGGTGTTTTCGTACTTGATTCACCTCCCAGTGATGTCATTTTGAGTGCCAGTCTTACATTTCCCGTTATTACCTCGTACAACATATAAGCCCTTAACTTTTGGAGGGTAAAATATAAAAAATAATAAGATCTCAGATTTCTTTTGGGGGGGGATAAAGCAGGATATCAATAACAAGAATTTACACTTATAGGATAATCAAAGTTGCTCGGTCAGATTAAGATCAAAACACTATCATCTACAAACATTGACAGTAGGGGCTGACTCTTTAATGCTTGAACTTTGATTCATCAAAACAAGAACTCATTGAACAAATTCACACATTTCATCATGCTTTAGTTTGACACGCTACAAGGGACGTTTTATTCAGCGCATCTGAGAAACTTTGTTCCACTCGAGTGTGTGAGGCAGCTGGAGTGTCGTGAGAGATGGGCTGTTGCTTTTTTTGAGGGGGGGGGGGGGGGGGGGGGTTTCCAGCTTGGTCCCAAATGAAAGTCACCATTTATTTGCTTATTCCTCATCGTTTTTCCGAGCTGATGAGTGTGATGTGCGAAACGGATAAGAGCAATCCAATTTTTTTTTTTATGTCACCAAACGCAATTCGGGTCTTCGCTATCACGCCAATGCTAAACATGTAGCCACGAGCGAGTACACCCACGCCAACGCTAAGAGTTTTATTAAAAACAATTGTGGGCATTTGAAATTCAAAAAATAACCTGACTGAATAAATCTTATTTATTTACTTACTTACTTACTTACTTCATTTATTATGAGACACATTAGTGATTAGTTGATTACAGAGCCCTTAATTATTATACATTCTATTATCATGTCCCATCTAGTTTTCATCAGTAAGCCCACACATGCTGCACTACAGTATATTAGCAATTACTTGGACATATTTTACTCTGGGATTGATCCCCCCCAAAAACCTGAAAAGCCTTTTACACATTTTGAAAAATCATTTTCTAACATTTGTAAAGTATTTAGGAACAGAAGTGACGTTTATGTGATGTGCTGATTAGAGTTTCATCGCCTCACTCAACATGACGTTTGACACGATTTCACACCAGCGTGTGTAAGGGTTATGCAAGATGGATCTAATTTAATCCCCCCCCCCCCCCCCACGCTTCTGAGTGACGTCTGTATGTTTCTACTGGAGGTTTTTTATGAAATGAGAATTTCCTTGTTTCCAAAATTCATTCACTTTTGATAACGGCCATCAGTTTGTCTTTCATAAGAGTGACAGTAATGCCAAGAGGAGTTATTCTGGTGGATGGAGGGATACAGGTACAAGGCAGTACTTCATCTTGTTCCTAAATTTGCTCATTCTCACAGTTACTGTGTGGATGTCTTCCCAGCATTAGCAGCCTCATATCATATTTGTTGGTCTCTCTTCTGGTCTAATGAATGATGTCCCATACCTTCTGCCGAGCACAGAAAGGAATGAAGCTGCGGTTTGCCGGAAGGTTTGGATAACATTTTTATTGCTTTCCTGAAACATAGTACAGAAGTCCCGATGCTGCACTCGACCAATAGCAGCGCCTCGGACTCGTTCTGTGGTGCGTCTGAGAAATGTCACGGGGGGGAAGGGGGGAGGACGCAAAAACAGAAAGGAAACACTGACGGCTTCACAGACATCCCTTAGCTATTTTTCTCATTCTTTCTCCATGTTTATCTAACAAGAATAACTTTACTATGTGTGAAGTACCTCACCAACAAAGGCTTGTTTAGTGTTTCAGTCAGTTTGAAAAGGGCGACTGCACACTATCAGTTAAAACATACGATAATGCTTTTTAGTGTTGCGATGATGATGATGATGATTCACGATAATTACAAAAACTCTACCAGAATCCGTGCAGGAAGAATCAAAAATTTTGGACCCACTTTTAATTGTTGTTCATCTCTAATACGTTGTCAGTACCTTTCTGAAGGAAATCCGTCTTTTACAGTCGTACAAAACACATATTTCCTGCATTCAAATTTCTCCGAAAATCTCCGGGTTTCCGAGTCTTGCCGTCACGAAAAACTCCCAAACTACCAAGGGCATAGTGTGGACAAGAGCCCGCTTGTACACTTGATCTCGCCAGATCTCCATTCGCACTGTAAAAAAAGATTAACGGTCAGTTTCACAACATTTAAAACTGTTCTCTTTGTTTGTTTTTTTAAACACGTCGACTTTGGTGTGATCGATTCAGGCAATGAGTGGTAATGGCCTTGTTTTCCTGTATTGGTTTATTCTCTGTGAAGAAGTGATTCCTTTTATGGGAAGTATCTTTTAAAGATGTTTTCTGGTAGAGTTAACTTGAAGTAGATCATGTTGATGTCTTTGCAAATGACCTCAGACACATCTTCTGTACGTCATGGGAAGCAGGGAACCATGTGATTGACCAAATAAATTCCAACAAAACAAAAGTTCTGCACGTGGGAGTCGATGGACAATATTAATGATGGTGGCTTCCAGAATGTCCATATTCTCTTGGGACTTGATAGTTTTATAGTTAAGAGTCACCCGGAATAACAGTCCAACTTCCCTTGTACTCGCAATTGATGATATCTTTAATGTATTAACCTCTGCGCGCATGTGTGTGGTTTCATTACAAAAACCAATGGCACCCTCTTGTGGCCCAACAGTGAAACTACATCATTGTAAGCGTTTTTCCTGTTTCTGTGTAAACGGAGCTCGTTTTCAACACAAAAAGAATTCATTTTCACTTTGAAACGTTGTGTAAATAAGGCCTCAGATGTTCCTGATCTCCACTTTTATCAGTTTGTGACTTTTGTTTCTTACTTAGCTTCTTTAAAATCAGTTTACACCCTCAGTTGACCAACAACTTTCTCGTTGTAGTCGTGTCATGTATGGAGAAAGGCCTGCTCCGCTGTATTCCAATCCGTAGCCCCGTCCCTGTTTTACTCCACATAATTGTTACTGTCGCTGGCAGGCCGCAACACGTTGTGATTCCAGCTCACATGTTTGCTTTGAGTCTGACGTTACGGGATATCGGGAGCATTAAGCTGGAAAAGCATGTCCTGGTTACGGCTGGTGAGGAATTCTGTTTGCACTGTGCAGCGGGCTTGTGTGCTTTGGAGGAACGTCTCCTGATGTGTGTATGTGTGGCGAAAAAGAGAGGAAGAAGAGCATGCTGGGAGGGGGGGTGGCTCTGTGTGAACCAGGCCTGTAGCTTCATGCCAGTTGTGCGCTGCTTCTGCTGCTGCTTCTGCTGCTACTTCTGCTGCTGCTTCTGCTGCCGGCTGACGTCATGGAAAGAAGCATCAGACTCTGAACCCTGCCCGGCTGGGAACAAGCAGCCACTGCGTTCAGCCACGGTACACACACTCTGCGCTGTCTTCTGACCTGTTGCTTCAGCCAAAGTTTGTTCTAACAGCTACCAAAAAAAAAAAAAAAAAAAAAAAAAAAATTCCGAAGGAGATGTAGTGTGTTTAATGCAGTGTGGTCACATGACTCCAGTTTCAGTTTGACTTGACGGGGATCCAAAGACTTTCAGACACGAAAACCTTCTCTCACACCCATTGAACTGAATCAGCACTGTGGCTCCAATCACACGAGATCCTCTGGACGTCAAAAACAAAACAACCAATCCAGCGGACTGAAAACCAGCGTGAACCTGCTGCCGTTATTAAGAAAAGAGCTGCTTCACTCTGTGAATTTGTCGGTTTGTTTTCGTAATGGGCCACAACGCACATGCGTGCAGAGAGCAACATGTTGTAAGCATTAACAATTGAGAGTACACGGGCATTTGTATGGACAATCGGATGAAGTTGAATTGTTATTATGGTGACTCCCAATTGGAAAGCGACCAAATCACAGGAGTCGTGACACTCTGGAGGCCGCCATCGTTGTTATTGTCCGTCTACTCACACATTGGCAAAACTGCTTACCTTGGTGCGCGTGCACAGTGGCAGTGTTTCAGAAAAGTTGCATTGACGCACGGTTTGCACAGAGATGGAGTCGGGGCATTTTCTAAAAGTTCCACCTTGGGAGCACCGTTGCTGTGTGAATGGACACATAGAAGACGATGGAAGTTTTCACTTGAATCCTTAGTGTTGTGTCGTGTCTGCTACTCTTACCATCTTCTGTAAATAAATCCATCTTACAAAAGCAGTTGTGTTCAACAGAAAAAGTCTTTGGAATTTTTATTTATTTGTTTTTTTAAACCTTACGGGCTGGTGTAGGACCATTGGCCTTATGTTTGACAACATTGGGGGAACCAAATCCAGCCAGGTTTTTGAGATCACAAGTCTCCGGAACCAACCTAGATTTCCCTTGTTTAAAACGTATCTCGTCCATGAATCGGCGTGATGTGAGCACACTCGCCTGAGAAGAGTTCAGACGGTGACTAAGGACTTTCTGAAAGCTTTGCGTCTCATTTCCCTCTTTGTCACGCCAATGAATCCAATCACGTCCTGTGTCTGGAATCATTTGCGGGCAGTCAAAGCAGACTCGTTTGCCTGAGCGTCGTGTGTGCGGCACACTCGGGCTGGATGGAATCCCGCCTTTGCAGCTTGCAGCATGAAAGGGACTTTGCATCGCACCGCGATGAATTGAAAAATCCCTGTGGCTGATTTGCATTGGAAACTTCCCCGGGCCGTCACAGGCCAGCGATTGTGTTCAGGTCCCCTCGTTCAGTCTCATGATCGGCACGTCTCGCAGGCGCAGGCCGCTGAAGGTCATCGGATAGCCAATTGATTAGATGAGCTGTTTCTCCACCAATATGTTTTACTGAACCCTGAAGTAGAATCCCAGGCCTGCCCGACTCCGTTTCTCAGGAACCACGGCTTTGATTTCTCGTTTATTGAGCGAGACTTCGGAAGTGAACATTCTCTGTGGAATGGCGACCCACAAACCCATCAGATCCTCCCGATTATTGACCACTTCTAAACAGAAACCATGAAATATGATTCACTCCTCACTCAATAGTTCTCATCAAAGACCCTCTCGGTCTCGCAAATTATATTTAGTGCGCGGCGTAGCATTTGACCTCTAACCCAGTTTCTGAGGATCAATGATATTTCAGGCTTGTATACATAATTCTGTTGAAACCCTTTTTTTTTTTTGGGATTGCTCAAAACTGACAACCACAGATTTCACATCTTTCAATCCAAACATTTTATTAAATTTTTGCTGATTTCTCCACTTCAAGTTGAACCTAAATTCTTCACTCTTTGCCATTTTAAGAACTCATTAAATCTCACAGCTTCATCGGATAAATCTAAGCCATCCTCATCAAGTGTGTACATTTGCAAAACATTCAGTGATTCACACAGAAACAGAATCTTAGCCCTCCCGCCTCCGTGTCTACCTGCACCGTTCTGACATTAAATGATCCCTTTTGAGAAACATAAAAACTAAAAATAGACTATTTGCATGGGTTGTGTCGATCCAACACTCTCTAAAAGTCAGCGGGAAAAGCATTAGCTTTCGCCAGCATTTCGTGACACTACTTTGCTACGAATGCTGATTCTACCAGTAGTTGTAGTTGCTTTGAATTTAGTCTGGTGATATATCCAATTTATTTTTAGCCAACTGTTAATATTGTTGCTTTATTGTTTACCTCTGAAGATGTACAACATGATAGGCCACAGAAAACAACACTAAATCAGCTTTGTTGCCCCCTGGTGGTTGCTTGTGGTATCAGTTTTTTTTTTTTAAATCCATCACCCAAATAACGATAAACATCCTAAAGCATAGAAGCGCTTCTTGGACATGGTATGTAAATTCATTCATTTCATTCTGCAGATGCAGTGTTCACTCTCTCATTACATTTCAAGTTTCTCTCAGAGGCACGTTAGATATGAGTGTGAATGGGGAAAATGGAACTGACAATGTAAAGGAACCATCAAACTACAGGATTTTGGCCGTCTTAAGTGTATTTTCTGCTACACTGTGTAGCATGAATTCATAAACTTGGGTACAACAGTAAGCTTGACTGCACAGCCTTGCGTTCCATGGAATAGGAAGTTACAACATAATTAAATATGCAAAGAATAAGGCACATACATCATCAACGTACTGTAATGGTCGGTCTCCTCCACATAATCACGGGCGATAATGTGTGAGGAAGAGCAGAATTGTGAACCCTGAACGACGATGACCTTGATCGGTTCTTTCACAAAGGTGTAATTCAGAGAAACCGGGACTTACTTCGAATTCAATTGTCAGAAATCAGGTCATGGAGAAAGGGAGGTAGAAAGGACACGCCTCCGCATCCAACAGCGTTCAACATGCGAGGGTGAAAAACAGCAGCTGGCATCACCTGACCACTGTTCAGTTAATCCTCTGCTCTGGTTAGGCATCATAGAATCTGCTTTTATACAGGCGCTGTTCTTCCTGTCAGTAATGCGGCCACCAGATGAATTTATCCAGTGGTGTGGGATCGGCTGCTGGTCAGAGGTGTAATAAGGTCACCATGTAATGCTGTTTGGTTTGGGGCTGATAGCGTTAGGTGCCTCTGCTAATGAAATTACCACCTGAATTCTGTCTATGTTTGCCGACCCGGAGCTGAATTTACAGCCCGGAAAGACAAATAGAAGTCGGCGGCGCGCACGTCGGCACGCGCACACTGCATTAGCCGCAGAGCTCCTGGAGAGCGTGACCTTTTCCATCGGCGGTTGATAGGTGCACTAATCTTTACCAAGTTTGAGCCGCTCCTTGGGTCATCGAGCTAAGTGACAAGCCATAGGTTGATGGAAAATCCATAGCATTACTGCCATACATTACCTTTATTTGATTGGGCCCGCACTGAGCGTTTTGCAGCAGAGAGTCGGGGAACGCCGGCGAAGTCGCGAAGCCTCTCCGTCCGGGACCATTTCTACCCCCTCCCTCCTCCTCCTCCTCCTCCTCCTCCTCCTCCTCCTCCTCCTTCTCCACGGCCTCGGTGACATTGACGTACAGCCTCTTGCTACCATCCATAGGGCCGACCCCGTGAGTGCTTGTGAGTGCTGTAAATCACTCCCCGCTATTGATTTTCCATTAGAAGTCAGCCACTCTGAGCACCTCTGACAGCGCGCTCGCAAACACCTCGCCATGTGTTAGAGGGGATGTTAAAGCAAAGGCAACACGGTGTCACGTGACTGAGCTGGCTCACGGGAAGCAGAGGAAGTGTTCCCGCTCTCACTTTTCTGTACGCTGAGACCCAGTTCCTACACACGCACACACACACACACACACACACACACACACACACACACACACACACACACACACACACACACACACACACACACACACACACACACACACACACACACACACACACACTGGTTTCCATTAAAATAACAACATTTTTTTATTTATTTTTCCCCCCCCCTCTTATTTGCTGGAGCCTTGCCCACACTCTTAATAAGCATCACTGACGTCTTCCTGGAACGGCCCGGGTTGTTTTCGGTATCAGCACTAATGGTGACGCGGGAGCATCTGTCACCCCCCTCGCCGAACATACGTGCGCATCCCCGGCTGCGGATAAAGAGGGGCTCGCATTACACTTGTGGAACAAGCTCGCTAAGTGCCACCTGCCTACATTAGCCGGGCACTTTGTCTTGTGTACATACGGCGGCGCGTCACGGAGCGGAGCCCCGGGAAGAGTTGTGGAGGCCCCGGGCGCCAAACTCGGCAGAGTATTCCCGCGGCCCGCCGGGGTGGATAAGTCAGCTCGGGTTTTGTTTACCGTGAGCAGAGAGGCTGATTCCACCTGACCTGTTTCCCCCCCTCTGTTCTGTTGCAGACGGTGCAGACACACCGGCCTCACTTCCTGGCGGTGCACTGTCAGGAGGTGGGTGGGAAGAACTACGAGGCGTCCATGTCGCACGTGGACATCTTTGTCAAGTAAGTCCTTTGCTGCTGGTTAATTGGACCTGAGTGACAGCAGCAGAGACGTTCACCTTGATGAGCCGGCTAGTGGAACCAAGGAGCAGTCTTGGTTTTAATCTTGAGCGGACTGCTCCCCCCACTGGCAGCGGCACTTCCACACAGTTTCAAATAATGAGAACGTCACAATGTTTAGTTCAGAGGGCCACATACAGCAAAATTTCAATTTGAATGGGCCAGCACAGTGAACTAGTGTCATAATAACCTGTTAATTTGCATTTTCTTTGTTGTGGTAAAGAGTATACATACGTGGGAAAATGTCTATAATTTTGAACAAAAAAAACCAACAAACGATTCTCAACATAAAACCAATTTTAATGATACTTTCCGGTGCAGAATACAGTGAAATGTCAAGAAAACACAATCCAAAGTCCAGAAATCTGTGTATAACTTCAAATGTTTCCCTCTGGCAGTTTGGCCAGATTGGCTCACAGCCTTATGTTGGCCACCCCTGGTTTAGCTTGATCTTTCTTCTTTTTTTTTTTATTAGAGAGCTGCTGTCCAGTGATGCCATGAAGGAGTACAACAGAGCCCGCGTCTACCTCGATGAGAACTACAAGTCCCAGGAGCACTTCACGGTAAGTGCTGTTGGACTTGAGGAGTTTCACACAAACACACCAGAATCAAAACTTCAGACCTCAGATATGAATTATCAATACTTCAATCAATGGAATTGGAAGAAACCCTGATTTTGCCTTCAGTCACTTTTGATCCGAAAGGGTTTTGAGAACTTCTTTACTTTTAGACAAATATTTTAGCTGGAAATTGTAACACATGTGATTTTAGGTCATTTGGAGGCTTTATAACTCCAATACAAAGGGTTACAGCATGAAATCGTCAGTGTTATAGCATGATAGAGTTCTACATGTTATTATAATACATATTTACTAGTGGTTGGTCTGGTATGTCTTTTATTTATTTTTTAAAAGATAGAGGTTTTGATTGCGTATCTCAGTGTCCAAAAACAAGATTCAACATTTTTCAGTTCAAACATGTTTGGTCTCAGTGATGTCAATTCTTCATTTTCAGGTTATGTCATACATTTAAATGAAGCTAAAATTAAAATGTGAAGACGTTTCATGTTACAGTCTGAACAGATGAAGCATGTTGCACACAGTCACAAAGCCATTCACTCAACTATAGAAAAGAAACCTTGAGATACACATTGAATTCTGTGCGTTTATGTAGCTGCAGTGATGGGAACTGGCCACATGGGGGCAGTAGATGTTCAAGAATAGATTTGTGTTGTGCGACGTGAGGATAAACTACTGTTTTCCTGTTTTATGATTGATGTTTAGAATTAGCCAAATACTGGAATCAGCAGCCGAATATCAGACACGTTAGGTGGTTGGTTAAAGAGAATTTTGGCGACAATATACGAACAAACAAATTTCTTTAAAGTAACCATTAATGCATCCAATTGGAGCACTTTTGATGTTTGCAGAGTTTTCCATGGTGTTTCATAAGAATGAGTGATGGACCTGGGTTAGAACTTCCAGGTCAAACACAATGGATTCTTGTTAGGGACAACCATGATTCAGATTATTGAGGGTTTTTCCTCAGTGTAATGAATTATGACAAAACTATCATGGGACAAATTCGACTATATTGATCAGACATTGGTGGGGCGTCAAATCCTCTTCATGTGTGTTCAATTGATTCAGTGGGACAAGTTAGACAATTGTGGACCATCAAAATCCCATTGTGTAGATTTCTTTTTTTTGTTTGAGGTGGGACAAATGAGACTATAGTGGGACACGCAGTCACTTCAAGTACATTGAGAAACTGTGGAAAGCCATAAGAGAGTATGGCGAGCCATCACAGCCAGTCTGAAGACCTTTTGAATTGAAATGAGACTTTGGTGGGCCAGCACAGTCACTTCAGGTACACCTTGAAAACAGTGACTATGGCTGCCATTTATCAAAGGCCATCACAAGTATGTTTATTGGACCATTGGTGGGCCGTCAAAACACTGTTGTGGATACTTTTTAGTGGCAGTGTTAATAATGAGACTATAGTGGACCGTCGCAGTCATTTTTGGTACATTTACAAACTGTAGAAGGCCATAGATATTGTGGGGGGCCCACTCTAATCACTTTAGGTACATTTAGGAGCTTTATTGAGACAAATAAGACTATGGAACCGTGGAAGGCTATAAGAGACCCTGAGAGGCCGACAAAGTCACTTTTTAAATATGTTTCCAAATGATAATGGGGAATATCAGACTATGATGGGGCTTCATAGTCGACTCAAGTATATTTAGGAACTACATTGGGAAACATTTGACAATAATGAGCTGTCACACTCGGGTTTTAGAGGCTATCGAAGGCCAGTACAAGCAGTGGGGGGCCATTAGTGTCACATTTGGTACATTTACAAACTGTGTGAGTCTATAATAGACGGTGGTGGCTCACTATAACCACTTTAAGAACATTTTAAAATGATCAGACTAAGGTCAAAAGAGACTCTGAGAGGCTGTTAAAGTAACTTTTTAAGTGTGTTCACAAATTATAATGGGGAATGTTAGACTATGATTGTTTTGAGGTTAGACTGTGGTGTTTGTCACGGTCACTTTCCGTACATTTAAAAGAGTAATGTGGGACTTCAAAGTCACCTGAATGAAAATCTCTCCTCTGCTGAATTGACTCTTCCTGTGTCCCGCAGGCTGAACATGTGGCCTCTTGGTGGAGCCAAACGCTCAAACTCTCAGTGATCGAGCCGCTCGCTGTTTAACCATGCTGTCGATTACAATCAAACGTGTTTTAAAATGCAGTTTTATGTCCAATACTCAATAAACATCCCCCAGGTGTCTATCAGATCATCGTATGGGGACTCCCGGGAAATAATGTGGAAGTCCTCCAGAACGCCACATCAGAGTGGCCCCGATATGGACTGCAGCCCCACTGTGTGTGTGTGTGTGTGTGTGTGTGTGTGTGTGTGTGTGTGTGTGTGTGTGTGTGTGTGTGTGTGTGTGTGTGTGTGTGTGTGTGTGTGTGTGTGTGTGTGTGTGTGTGTGTGTGTGTGTGTGTGTGTGTGTGTGTGTGTGTGTGTGTGTGTGTGTGCGCGTGTGCGACTACTGACTCGTATCCGTCCCGGTTCTTCCCCGTGTTTTATTTATTTGTTTATTTATTTATTTTGGATGTTATCACCACGCTACGCTGCGCCTCCATAAACGCTCATAAATCACGGCGCCCGCTGAGTCACATTTGCTCTTTTCAAAAAAAAATTACAAACACTGTGGCCTTTCCAAAAAAAATCTAATTATGTTGCGTTTCATACAAGCGCTGCTAATATCCCGGCATTACGAGCTGTTTATTTAATGGTGTTTGTCTATAGATTAACCTTCTTCTTCATTTTTTTTTTTTTTTTTTTTTGCCCTTCTTTTCCCTACTTGTATTTTGATTTTCACCAAATAGAGATGGAGGCGTGCGCCCGTCTCTGTGAATCAGTCAGCGGAACGAGAAACATCAGATGTGCTTTTCTATTGAAAATCCTGGCAACAGTAAATATGAAGAGACTCTGCAGTGCCTCTCACAAAGGGCTTGCCATTTAGCTTTGCTGACATCACTCCATGTTTGTTTTCCCCCCAATCTTCGATTCATTTTTGTCCTCGCCGCTACGCCGCCTGGATAATTGTTTGTACCGCCCCCTCCCCCACTGTTGTCAGGTTTTCAAATCATGTAAGTGGGAACACTTTGTTGAGTCCGGAGGTCGCACTTTGTGTAAATGTGAGAGTGTGTGTGTGGGTGTGTATGTTTTAGAAACACACAACTGTTTTCGGTGAGGTGCGTAGCATCGGAGCGAGTGTTTGTGTGTGTGTGTTTGTGTGTGTGTGTGTGTGTGAGAAGCCAGAAGTCTGAGCTCTGTGAGAGTGTTGTGGAGAAAGAGGTCAGTGATTTTAATGCTCCTGATAACGTCCATTTATCTTCTCGCAGCGGGTAAATTAATCTCAAACTTGATAATCAGTCCGGCCATCGCGCCAAAAACTCACATGATGGGAAATTGAATCTTCTCATTCAGCTGCTCTCAGCTCTCGGTCCGACAGAAACAAACCGTCTGACTGTATTTGTTGTTAATAAAAAAAAAAAGATTTTTCCCAGCCGTTTAACAAAGTGAATTTAGCAAGTAATGGAGAACATAATCCAAAAATGGCCGGATTGAGAATTTTATTTTATTTATTGGGTTTTTAACTGTTTATATTCACTTTTCCAAACATTACACTGAAAGAACAAGTAACCCCCCCCCCCCCCCCCCCCAAAAAAAAAAAAAGAAAAATCCCTTCGACATAATGTCTGACACATCAGGCTGTAAAGATTTAATGTGACTTTTCCATATTTTAATAAACGTTGTTGTTGTAATGTGAAAGACACATGTAATATCCGGTACCAGTTCCAGCAATTCATTTTTATTTATACCCTCAAAGTCTGATAGATTTGCAAAGCTATAGAAATAAAAATGTGTATATACAAATAAGATTGCATGAAAACTCATATTTACTTTGCTCAGGGTGAAGGTATTTACTGAATAAATGATTGTTCAAGGTAGATTTTACGTGGATAAATTTGGCAGATTAAAATCTAAATGTGAAGGATAAAGACAAAAGCTGTGAAATCAAGAGAGAAAAAAATGTGAATACTGAGAATAAAGCAAGTAATTTTTCAAACTGAAGAATAAAGATAAAGTGTCGTGAAGAAATGAAAATTAAAAAAAAAAAAAGATGTTAATAATGAAAGTACTGTGCAACAATTAAGTGAAAATGTTGCCAAGCACATTAGTGGGAAGAGGTTGATGCATTGATGAATATATTGAACAGTCAATCCAGATTTTCAGAATAATAATGTGAATAATGCTGAAATGAAGAGAATAATCCAAAATATAAAACAAAATCACAAAGTTGAGAACAAAGTCATAATGTTAATAGGAGATCTTAAATATTAATGCAGAATACTGCAATGGTGAATAAGAAACACACTTTAAATAGTTACAAACAGTCGTAATATCTTCAATAATATGGCAGTTTTATGGGAAAAAAAGGATGTTAATGAAGTTTTGATGGCTTGAAGAAGGCTGCTGTGTTAGGAAGAACGTTGAAAGGTCAAGAATCGGATTGAAATGTCTGCAATCAAACTGTCAAATGGGCGAAGTGAAAATGTTGAGGAAAAAGTGTAAATATTAAATGATCATTTGAAACAACAAAACCTCTTGAGTTAGGAACAAATCTTTTGAACAGAATTTGAATGTTGAGAATCATTTTCAGCCAGAGAGGATAATAAATGTATCCCTTTATAGCTTTTGAGGTTTTAGATTTAGATTGAAAAAGATTTCACGGGAAAATTTGCACTTATTTTCTGAGAACAAATAAATTGTTGTCCAAGGAAAGTTTCTCGATCTCCAAAGTGCAGAGGAACATCCAATGTGTGATCTGTCTTATTTTGTCAAAGAATCTGATATTTTTTCCACCAAAGTTGTGATGATTGCTTAAAAAGTGGCTAAAGACTTTAGAACGAATCTGCATTAATTTATCTGACTATATATCTTCAAATCACAATCTTCACATCTCAAAACATTTTGTTGAGGGATCTGTGATCATTTGGGAAATGTGTGTCTTTCTTCAACAATCTGAGGATGCTGGTAAAGACTTTGCCACACTTTGAAGAATCTGACATCATAGTTTAACGAATCTACGGCTATTCTTCTAAATCTCTGGCGTTAGCGGTGGAAGAATCACATTATTAAATAAAGTGTCATTATTTGCTGATGACACGATGCTTCAGGTGGCGCCTTGCTGTGCTGTTGAAAGTGAACAATGACAAGTGCAGGCTGGTGCTCCTCCTCTCCTCCCAGAGGAGGCCAGCAGGAAGATGGCTTGACTGACACGTCCCCCCCCCCCCCCCCCCCCATGCGCCTCTTCCTGGCTGGGCCCAGGGCCTGGTGTTTTACAGCCCCGTTAAGGTATACAGCAGGTAAAATGTCAATTAGGAAGGCCCGCCCTGATAACTCAACTCCCAATCCACTTGTTCTTGGCCATTAATATTTATCGTCGGGGGCCCGGCCCTGGAGCTGCAGCCTCGTTGTCATGTGGAGTGATGTGTCACACACACACACACACACACACACACACACACACACACACACACACACACACACTTACACACACTTGGGTGTCGACTAAACTCCACACAAAACACCCACAAATTCACATGCGCCAACACACACCTGCGGCTGGTACAGGATCCACACACACACACACACACACACACACACACACACACACACACACACACACACACACACACACACACACACACACACACACACACACACACACACACACACACACACACACACACACACACACACACACACACACACACACACACACACACACACACACACACACACAGACAAAGACAGACAGAGCCTCCTCAGCCCTCAGTTGTTCCAGGGCATTTTAATGGGAAATTAAAGGCATCCCTCATGTCTGTGGTCTGCAGGACGGCAACGAGAGCAGCAATGGAGGATAAATCAGACTCCTGACAGGACACCGCCGTTTCCCGTTGAGGCGTGTGTGCATGCATGCACATGTGTGTGTGACACAAATGTTTTCACCCTCAGAGGCAGCGTTGAAGAGCCGAATCGCTCTTTCACGGACAGTTTTTGCCGAAGGTTCAAAGGACTGTGCCGCAGGTTCTAAGGGGTGATGTTGGGTTTCAGACTCACTTTCAGGTCTTTGTGGAAGCAACCTGCGAGCGGAGAATGGCTTCCAATGGAGAGCAGCCAACGGCGAGCAGGAATCCCAAGTAGTTCAGATGTGTCTGGAGTTTAGTGTGAGGATGTCACATTGGACCAAGAGAGAGTTGCGAAGAAGCTCGGCCGCTTCTGTGGAAAAACAAATGATCTACCAACATTGGGTCTGATTTCAGCCTATTAAAAGCTCAGAAGTGACAATCCTGTGGTGTACCCATAAGCACATCATGTGTGACAGGAGTGAAGATGTGACAACAGTGAACAAACATTGGGAAGACCAGAGCACCAATGGTCAGTCTTGATTGTACGATCATGTGATCACCCTATTTGATTTGCCTCATATAGAACTTACGGTAACTTCTTGGTCACAGTTTCCCCTTTTTACCTTTACTTCAAGTTTAAAGGCTTTAAGTCTGACCTTTGCACCAGTACCTACCTGGACTTGATACTAAACACGGCGTCAGACTGAGACCCCGAACTGAACCGTAGGTGGCAGTAAGAAGTAGATACCCTATCTCTGACAATATAGCATTAAACAAAACATACATGGGGATGTAGGAATGACGTCGGAATGCCGGATTTCAGATTGCAACTATTCTTATCAATAAATTTGAGTTGGCATCATCCATTGTTTGTACTGACTTTACAGTAAGTGGCCCCCCGAACTTAAATGAGTTTGAGGCCTGATCCTCCTCACCTCCTGAGTCTCTAATCACTACAGAAGAAAAATCTCAACTAAATTATTCCAATGTAAATAACCCATTTCCAGGGAAGCATGAGTTGCTTTGTTTCTGACTTTCCTCGCCAGTTTGCGTTCAGATTTCCGATCAGCTGCCGCTCGCCTGTTCCGATTCGCCTCACTTTGCTCCTTGAGGTTAGTCTTTAATTCTTCCCCCACAAGGCAGCGTGCTGTAATGCAATCAACAGTGGCATTCTGCTCGGCCAGGAATTTATGAACACTTAGTGTCCCTCAGTGCTGACAGGGCCGAGGCGCGAGTGTGTTTACGGTATCGCCCAGAAATGCGTGTCACTCGCCTTTATCGCCCCTTCCTTCTATTTATTTATTTATTATATGTTTTTCCTGTTTAACTGCTTCCTATATCACCCTGCTACTTTGGCTTTTTACGATGAAACGAAACCAGGTTGCATATAGAGATTATATACTCAAAGAGGGAGGGAGGGGGGGGTCATAAAGGGAGGGGTCTTTCAGTACAGTGTTTTACTCAGAGAGGTTAACTAGGAGCAGCAGCCATCCACCACCTCCTCCTCCACCCCTACCTTTTCCGTGTCTGGAAAGGCCGCAGCCGACGCACCAGCAGGTTAAAAAAATTGCTAACTAAATCCAAGAGAGCTCTTATTTCAATATGGCGAGAAGCACGGCAACGACTCGGGCCACTTGAATGGAGTAGATGTCAGCTCGGTAATATGGCCGAGGCCATAACTCTACATGGCCATCACTCATACTCTCGGGGGCTAAGTGCATACACACACACACACACACACACACACACACACACACACACACACACACACACACACATACTGGCTTATAGTGACTAAACCAAACAAACAGTCATGCACGGTGGTGGTGGCGGTGGGGGGGGGGGGCAGACTGTGGACATGCGTTGAGCGACAATCAATGAATCTGCCATCAGATGTGAGTTATGATCCAGAAAGAGTGGGCATTCCCACTGTGAAAATATTTGGACTGAAAATGTAGATATAATTAATGGATTGTGTAAAGAGGTGGAGAAATTGATGCATTTATTACGAGGAGTCACAGCCGAACAAGCAGAGCCTTTTGCCCTCCTGGATAATCGCCGTGCCCGAGACACCCCGCCCACCCCCCCACCCCCGAGCAGCTCCCCTCGTCTCACACGTTTCTTCTCATAAACAGCGCTCTGATAAAGTGTCCTCCCCTCTGTTTGTTTGTGTGTGTGTGTGTGTGTGTGTGTGTGTGTGTGTGTGTGTGTGTGTGTGTGTGTGTGTGTGTGTGTGTGTGTGTGTGTGTGTGTGTGTGTGTGTGTGTGTGTGTGTGTGTGTGTGTGTGTGTGTGTGTGTGTGTGTGTGTGTGTGTGTGTGTGTGTGTGTGTGTGTGTGTGTGTGTGTGTGTGTGTGTGTGTGTGTGTGTGTGTGTGTGTGTGTGTGTGTGTGTGTGTGTGTGTGTGTGTGTGTGTGTGTGTGTGTGCGTGTGTGTTCGTGAGAAGGAGATCCAGCAGAGTAAATCAGTTGGAAGGTGGAGGTGTTGTTGTCCTGGTGTTGGAGGGTGTCGTCGTGTCTCCAGCCACTAGATAATGATGTGATTGCAGCATGAGGCGGTCCGGGTGTATCTCGCCACCGTCCATTATGATGTGTGGTCCCCCCCCCCCCCCCCCCTCCACCTCTTTCACATCGCCACCACCACCAGCCAGGCCACCCAAAGGGGGCAGAGTGAAGGTGAGCCTGTCATATCGATCTTTTTAGTGCTAAAATATGAGCCACTTTACTCTGCTCCCCGGCGCGGTGATGTGAAAAATAATAACTCGGACCCAAATTAAAAATATTGATCGCTTAGGAGGTGTTGAGAGCAAATAAACACCCTCTGAAGGATTTTTATCCCCCACACCACACCCATCCCCACCTCCATCGCTCTTCCTGCCGCTTCAACTGGCCTCCTGCTTCTGTCCGGTGAAAGAGCCGGGTCAAGGGCTGCACTGTATAAAAATATTCCACTGTGTCGTTGCTCGATCTACTTCGCTATTTATTGTTAAAAGACACACGTCAGCAAGCAACCATCTTTACGGTGTCCCACAGGGCTTAATTGTGGGGCTCCTTTTAATTTATTTTGGGAAAAATCATCCAAAATTCAAAATATTCTGCTTTCAGTAAAAAAAAGTGTTTATTCGTTGTTCATCTTAAATAGTTGATCAAACATACCGATTGAGTTATTTTATTCCCCAAAATATGGAAAATGTGTTTGGGAAACAGCTGAATTTCTATTTATTTATTTGTTTTTTTGTTTGTTTATTATCATCATAAAAAAGATTTTTGACCTGGAGCCTACACACATTATATTATCTCTATTCATTTTAATCGTTAAGCAAGAAGAAAAGGTAGGTTTTCAATATTATATTTGTTGTAGTTGATTTTATCTTAGGTTAAATTGATGTGCTTCTTTGGAGAAATACAAATCCTTTCTTGAGTTTCTTAAAATTTCTTTAAAAAAAAAAAAATCTAGTTCTGTTCTAACCCTAGGCCTGTGTTGTGTGCAGTTTTATCATTTTATCTGTTTTCTGTCAAATCTCGACCTTCATAGTCATTTGTCTCTCCCCTCCAATTCTTCTTGGTGTACCACAGGACTCATTGTTTTGTCCCCAGTTTTTTTCTCCCTGTATTTCCTAGGCCTGGAACAAATCATGTACAGTTTCCATATTCGATTGTCTGTTTACAGATGAGAACATTTTGAGGGAGTCTCACCCAACCTAAACTGTCTCAGGCCACTGGGAACTTGATAGAAACTGTACTGTGGCTGATGTTCCACTGCATGCTGTCCTCGTTGCCTTGCAAAGGTTTAGTCCACGTTTTCCTGCGGCCCCTTTTTTTCCTTAGCCATGATGTTGCATACTACGAGCCAGACTCTTGCTGCTCTTTATCGTTCCCAGACACAAATCAACAAGCAGACATCTTTTTAGATACTCTTTAACACTGATTGATGGGGTTTTGACTCAATAATCTGGCATTATCTCACCTCCATTCACGCACAAACACTGCCATCCTGCTGTCGTCACCCTCCGCAGGTCATAATTTTCTGTTGATCCAAGCCTGCCTTTTTTTTTATCCCTTCTCCTGTCGTAACAGATGAGCTGACATGGGGCCATCAAATGGGTGGGAAAACAATTGCCACAAGGTTAATTTTATTGCCTTGCTCCATGCATTTGTGAGCAGGCGGGAGGTGTCCTCTGCCCGGGCCCTGATGAATGGCCATGCAGCGAGCAGGGTGGGAATGAAAATGAGTAGGGGGGAGACAGGGGGGCGGAGCCGGTGAGAGGCCAAGCAAAAGGAGCCCAGGAGTCCCCGCCGCCGCCGCCGCTTCCCCACCTGAAATTGAAATTTCTCCTGACATGCTCAAAATTGGTATTCTGATATATAAGAGGCGATGTTCCATTTAGTTAGATGATGAAAGCCGTCAAGTGTCCCACTCAATCGCATTTTACGATGCGCCGCTTTACCTCATAACATCCGGGCAAGGTTAATATCTGCACGCCCTAAATGGCGAATGTCAGATGGTCCGGAGTCCGTAGGAAAATAAACTACTTAGTGTGTCCTAAATGCTGTCGTAATACTTGGCCGTCCTGGTCGCGGCGCTATTGATTGTCCACAAGGACGTTTGTTCAGTTTTTTTTTTTTGTTTTTTTTTCCTCCGGGGGCCGAGGCGGGATGAATAGATATTTGACGGAGCGTGGAGAGCGGGGCTGGACCAGCATCTGCATCTCCGTGCTGTGTCAGTGGGGATGAGAGCCAGGCGTCGGGGAGAGTCACATGCTGCCTGTTGACATCAGTGAGAGGGAGCAGGGCCGGAGCTGGCGATATCTCCTCTTCCCCACTTGAGCTTGGTCCTCTTGCTGAAAGCTCACTTCTGTCTGCTGGCTTCAGGCCCTCACTGTGTGTGTGTGTGTGTGTGTGTGTGTGTGTGTGTGTGTGTGTGTGTGTGTGTGTGTGTGTGTGTGTGTGTGTGTGTGTGTGTGTGTGTGTGTGTGTGTGTGTGTGTGTGTGTGTGTGTGTGTGTGTGTGTGTGTGTGTGTGTGTGTGTGTGTGTGTGTGTGTGTGTGTGTGTGTGTGTGTGTGTGTGTGTGTGTGTGTGTCCCTTCTTCTACGGGGGGGCTATCTCTGTGCAGCACTTTGTCCGTACGTATCGATTCTTCCTCCGCCACTGGCTATAGTGGCTCCATTTGCATGGCCCAGCTGACCCACGCAGTCAGTGGCCATTATATTCCCATTAGCTAATCTCTCAGCTTTGATTTCCATAATCCTCTGTCTATTGAGAGCCCTCACAGCCTCCCACTCTCCAAGGAAAAAGGAAGGGCCCCCTCAACCCACCCACCCTGCACACTCTGCTCTTCAAAAATCTCTGCCATGTCATTGTTTTGTACACTACTTTTATATTTAATATAATCACCGCAATATGCTGCGTTACACTGTATTACTGAGTTTTATTGCTTTTTATTGACACCGTTGGAGGGATGCGGATCTTTACTGGCCATAATACCAGAATAATGGCGGGCATTGTTTTCAGTCATCACCATTCATGAAACAACACTTGAACAGAGACGCCATTGTTGCTCGAAGCATATTAGGGTCTTTAGCCGTGGGACGAAAACAAGCAAATCTACAGATAACTACAGATAATGTGTTTTAACACTGTTATTACATTATACAATTGATATCAAAGTATTTCTGAAGTATTACTACATTTATTAGGAACTGAGTGAAACTCAATTCATGCAGCTGCATGACATAAAAGTATTTGAGTTTAACAAAACATTTCACACTGGTTGCTTTTAGCTTTCCTGAAAGTGTTGGATTTTGTTATTTATCACCCTAAAATCTACCTTAATAAAATGTTGGACTCACAAGAGATGATAAAATATCATTCAACTCTAGGTAGGATTTTCAGGTTGTAATTTGCCGGTGGGATTTTTAGTATTAAATATATGTTACTGGTTGTGGCCAAAACCTTAAATACTACTGATTTATTCTTGATTTTAATCAGTCTTTGGAGCATATTAGACATAATATTACATAAAGACAATTTGTCCAACTAGTAGCTTCATGCTTGTTAATCAGTGGTGTCTCGCAGGGTTCATACCTGGAGCCCCTGTCATTATTTAATAACTTTAATATTTTCCACATCCTATATCCTATAACGTATGTGAGGCTCAGAGCTTGCATCTATCGTAATCAGGACTGCATAGCCAAAAATAGCTCTTCATAGATAATTGCCAATGTCTCTGTATTGAGATAAAACTCCAGTGTTCTAAATCCAGTCTACTTCATCTTAACAAAGCCAAAACTCTAATTAGGACTGTGAGATTAGAAATGTTATAGTTGGGCCGCAATATATCTGGTACTTAAATTGCGCTCCAGTGGAGATAGAAATCCTAATGTTCTAGTACTAGCAATATGCCACCTTTTCACCATTACTAGAATCTGTCCAATCACACTGTCAAACTTTTCAATAAGATACTACATTTTATTTAAGCTGCAACATCCAGATATATATATATATATATATATATATATATATATATATATATATATATATAAAAAGTGCTAAACTTGTCAACTGTCAGTGTGTTTATAGGCTAAAAATAATCATTTGACCGATGGTAATCAGCTGTCTCAAGCCAACCGTCTCCCCCTCCCACATATCCGTCCAGGGAGCGTCCACTTATCCTCTCTAAGAAGAAACATCCAGCGTGCCCAGCCAAGATTAACCTTAATCACCCTCAGCGGAGTTGTCTTCAAGCGATCGCTTACATTGATCAAAGAGGTCCTACAACCCCCCCCCCCACCCCCCCACCCCCCCTCACAAATGAGCTGATAATTAATAAGGGTCGGCTCCACAAACACCAGCCAACAGACAGTATGATGGATCGGACAGCTCGGATACAAACCAATACATTGCCAAGCTTTTCTCCAGCCTTGCGACAGGCCCCTGGGTGATCTTTACCTTGCATGATCAGGGATGCATAGGAGCACCCACCCTGCTAATTAAATACCCACAGGTTGCCCTTGTTTTGCAGCGGGGATGTTTTCTATCTGTTCACTATTGGCATGTTTTAAATAATTCATGAAGCTGCATTGCTGCGGCCAGACTTTATGGTTTCTGCTGTACTGCTGAAGACTCCGAGATAAAGTCAGTCAAAAGTGACGAGTTACATTTCACTTTGTTCGGCTGAAATGGAATGGGAGTTTTCAGCCTTCGCCATCTGACGGGCGATCAGAAGTTTCTACACCTACATCCCAAATGCCAATCAAATAGGATAAAGATGGACGCGTTAGTAATTGTCAGCACTCAGACAATTCTGATGATTCATGTAAAGCAGTCGCGTCTTTGTGGGACATTCATCTCGGAGCTGCTGAATAACTTCAGTCTCCGCTGATTTCCTGTAACTGTCAGAGATTCGACAGCTGTTGGATGATGACTTTAGGCTGGAGGAAGTTCTGGCCTTTGTGTTGTACATTTGTTTTGACATACTTCTATAGCTATGTGTTTTTCATCTTGTTGGAATGCTGTTTGTTTCATAGCCTAAAGATGCATTGATTAGTTTTTTTTGTCTTGGTCACTGACTATTTCTTTTAATACATTGCAGTAGTTTGATCTCAGTTGATTCAAAGCCAAACTGTTTGGTGGCAGATGATCAAGGTCATGATGCCATCAGCCCAGCAAACGGCTTTGGGCAGAGTCTGATGTATTTGGATTGTACGTTTGTCACATTCTTATTGAGTTCTTGGACGCAATGAATAAAATATTATGATAAAAAAACAAATGGCAAATGTCCTGGTGACTGGTCTTTAAAACTCCTATAAATCTGCATTGAGGTGGAAGTTTTGCATTCACATTCTTTCTCACCCAAAAATCATTAAATAGGTTCTGACGGTCAAAGGTCAAGGTTCTTAATTCTTAACTATTCTTCAGGCAACCTTACCTTTTTGAGGTCTGTCTTACAATCCAAAAGATTTATTAAGCCTTTGCAGTTTGGCAAACAGATGGAATAGGAACGCCCTTGTCTGAATGATGGCGACAGTTCCTCTTGTTTCAATAGTAAATTTTAATATATAGACAAAAATCCGTTGTTGGCTTCCTCAGATCTCATCTCGGAGGCTCGCGGGCTCGGCACCAGTTGCAGCGACGTATTTTCAGGAGCCCGAGGAGGAGGAATAATCTAAAGGAGGAAAGTGCAGCCTCGCTACGTCTCTCGTCATGTTTTTAGACGTCGAGTCTCAACGAGGCAGCGGTCGCGGAAGGAAAAGCGTTTTGGTCAGTCCCCGGTGTGGCCCCCCGTAAACCAGCGTGATTGGGTGTAATTGGTGAATCTGGTCTGAGAGGAGTTGGAGGGTCGGTGGCTATAGGCTGTGAGCCTGTCATAATAACAACCAACAATGTGATCATTTCATTTCCTTTTCACTTACACATCACCTCACTTCACATGAGATGCTACACACACACACACACCCACACACACCCACACACACGCAAACACACACACACACACACACACACACACACACACACACACACACACACACACACACACACACACACACACACACACACACACACACGCAGGGACAAGGTTAACGTTGGGTCCCATTTATTTCACTCTAACAATGACTCTAAATAGCCTTTCAAAAGCCGAGTGAGGAGGGAGACAAAAATAATCGAATCACACAATTACTGTTTGGCTTCATTCTATAGTTAAGTGCATTTTTATTGTGTAACGTTTCTTTTTTTTTTTGCCCCCTCCTTCTGCACCCTCTCCCACCCCGACTGCCCACTCTATTTTTCCTGCCTCTCCCGAGCAAGCGTTCTCTCCCTGCCACTTCTCATCTAATATGGCCATAATTGGGTTTGCTTTCACAAATCAGATTTCAGCAATTGGGTTATCCTCCTCTGAAATTGGATAGGTCTCTGGGCCGGCATGGGTGGAGAGTTAATCAGCTTTTGTTAAGCCTTCCTTTTGGTGGCTGCCGCAACATTTGGACCGCGCTAGTTAAAGCGGGTTTACCTGTCACTGTGGTCAAGACTCATCATTTAGCCTTCTCTTTCCCTCGAAAAAGATGAGAAAGATTAAAATCTACCCCCCTCCTTTTTGTTTTTTTTACACATCCCTCCACCTTCTGCTTCTCCTTGGCCGAATAATGACATTTGAATCGAGCATTAACAGGCTTAATTACTTTAAAATTGTCATTTTAATTTACACTGATATAGTATTGATCACACAGGCAGAGATTAAGGCCCTCAGTGGAGCAGTTGATGTGGAATTAAACAGGGCTGGGTCCTCCTGGGGCCTCGCCTGGCCTGTCCTGCCGCAGCCAGAAGAGGAATGACATCCCCCCCACCCCCCGCCCTCCCCACCCCCCAACCAACCCTAATGAACTGGCAGCATGCGCAGACATGAATTTCAGGCCCCGCTGGAGAAGGAGGGAAATAATGGGGTTTGGGGAGCCACGGCGGGTTATTCATTCACTGCCATGCACCAATTCTCCTGTGATTCATCCCCGGCCCTCCCCTCCCACCTACAGACCCCCACTGCCTGTTTGCCTGCCATGTTCAGGCCGCCTGACCTTTCTCCTGCCTAAGTGTATATATATATATATATATATATATATGTGTGTGTGTGTGTGTGTGTGTGTGTGTGTCTCCCATCCCTCCCTTCTCAAGGGATCACCTTGCCCCTTATACCAGGTATAATGCACAGAAGGGGGCAGTAGCATGGGAAAGGTAGTAAGGGGGGGGGGGGGTGGTAACGGGGGACGCGGGGGACGCGAACCTGTGGCGAGCAACTAATCCAAACATTGCCGTGACCACACATTGGTGGAAGTGCCAGTGCGTGATTCTCACTATCCCGTCTCAAGAAGACGACACCATCCTGGGGAATTGATCCCCCTCGTTTCAGGCCGTTGTCACGCACGGCTGGCTAATATCTGAAGAGGGGCTGGGGGGGTTGCGGGGGAGCTGGGGGGGGGGGGGGGGGGTCACTAAATTACATCAAGCAATTTCTCCTCAGTTTGAAGGAAGCATGTGGCTCCTGCGGTAAGAAGCATGTTGTGGGCTAATTAAAACAGTAGGAACAACCTCTTGACACCGTCTGCAATGAACACACTCAAAAACAATCACAGTCTATGCTATGGCTTTTAATGACCAGCTCTGAGAGCGAGCGGCCTGCTGATAAGAGGAACCCCATGGTTGACAGTTGACTCTGTTTGCTCGGCCAAACATAGAACCAGGTAATCTTTAGCTCACTTAATTTACCTATGAAAGATTAGTTTGTGCAAAGAAGAGACTCTCCCATTTGTTAGCACCTGTCCGCACACTAGTTGTTCTTGAATCCCCTGATCTTCTTGAATTAACAAATTTTGCAGTATTTCCATATCAAATACAATCCTTTCTTTTCTTCCCCCCGTAAAAGGATGCTGGATGTCCTTTAACCACCAGTGCAGGTTTTGGATATCGGCGCAATTTGGCAGGTTGTGTAATGCACATTCAGTGTGAAAATGTCTGTCAAATCTGCAACAGACATTCTACAGTTTTAGCAGTTGTGTATGCATCATTCTGACACTGTTCCATGCAGTCCAATCCAGACATCTTTTTTCACCTCAAGGCCACATGGGGTGATAATATGGAAAACAAACAGGGACACAACATTCTCCAGCGCCTATAAGTGGAACTAAATCAGCTCCCAGACCCACTGAGAGTTTTTTGTTTTTTTAAGAACACCTCGTTTATCATGATGCTGAAGATTTTTTGGGGGCTATTCTGATTCTGCAAACTGTCCCGAATCAGAAATGCATCAGAACTTTAATGTTGATCAGATGCCTCCTTCATTTAGTCAAAGCTATTAAATCTGACATACCCCTGTACAGTTCTGTATCTTCTTCATCTGCGCCTTTCTTGATGTTACCCACTGTGTGCTATCAGCAGCTTCAGAAATGATTTACAAGAGCAGACGTCAAGAAATCGAACCACGATGGCATTGTGGCAAAGTCAAACCCAGCGCTGAAGTCCGCGCTCGCCCTTCAACCAGTTGACTACCAGGATTCTCTTAAACAGCCCAAAGGTTGCAGTGCAGATTGAAAAAGAGGGGGCGGGCGACTGTTTTGCGAGGTCCGCAATTGATTGTATTGCTCACACCTGCGTGTCGTGAGGTGGAAGCCATCCTGACAATGAAGGCACAACAAAACAACAACCCTCGTCTCGCCCTCTCTCTCTCTCTCTATGCTTTGGCCGGCGAATTCCCCGTGACTGATATGGAGACGTCTCCAATACGCGTAATGGACTTGGCACGGCCCGCGGTGGCTGGGGCTCGGGCCTTCTACTTTACTCTGTCATCCAATCACCTTATTCTAATGCTATTGCATTGTTTAGTCAACCAGCCGTCCATTTACATCAACCCATAACCGCACCGCCACACCACAGGAGCACTTAATAGAATTAGCAGGTATTGTGCAGCACATTTTAAACACATAGGCCATTTTAAACACACACATTCAGTCACTCCGCCGCCCTCCTCCCCCGGACTCATGATCCCCCCGTTTGCTGTCAGAGTAATGGCATCACAAGCTCTGCATGCAGCTCCTGCCTCTGTCATAACTCTACCCTCTGTTCACCGTTGACACTTTATCCAGATCTTTAAATCTGTAGCCAATATTGTTGTCATGTTTATGTTATGTACTACATATTAATAGCTCATAAAGCTCATTTGTTGCATTATTAAATCATTTTTGCTCCCTCTTCATTAGGAAGTCGGATGTCAAAGCCCCTCGACCGAAACAGTTGGTCAATTACAAGGCTTATAATTTCTTAATCTGATTTTTTGGGGGAAATGTTTACGAGCCTGTTCGACTAGCCAGCGTATAAATAGACAAAAATGAAACGGCCACATGTTTGGGAATTTGCAGTCATATGCCCTCCGTTGCCCTTGACTGAATCCATTATTTTCTCTGTCAAATCTCAACACTCCAATGACATCTTTTCAAACAAATTACTCTCATATGCTTCCCTCCACGTGATTAAGAGAGAACAATTTCACATCAAATAACCCACAAATGGTCTTATGGCCTCTCTTTTTTTTCTTCTTCTTTTTTTTTTTGGACTAATGATATTAAACAAGGGCATGCACAAGTTTATTTGGAGTGACTCATCTGCAGGGGTCAGAGGAAATGAGCAATCCCTTTGTCCCCTCGCCACCACCCTCCGTTAAACTATTACCTATAAAACCAGCTGTACGCTCTCAGTCGGAGGGTGTGTCCTCGCTCAGTGTAATAACGAGTTCCTTCCTCCTTGTCCCATTCTCTTGGCCGATTGATTTTTTTATTTATTTATTTGCTGGGGAAAATTAATGCCGCTGCCGTGAGGTTCTGGAGGTCAGAGGTAGACGGGCTCCAGCGAATGAGGGGCGTTGCTGTGTGAACGTAAAGGCAGCGGACAGATACAGGACCGAGAGACTCGGCCCTGATGAAACTTCCAGTTCGTTCGGTCGAGGGCGGAGCGCGCAGTGGCTTATGATGTATTGTCTGTTGTGTTTCAAACACCCACCAAAATGCATCTCCTATGATTGACCAAGCAAATAAATAGACCCATTTATTGACTGCACTCACTCACCCCGAATGTTATGTGGTGCAGCCGGCCTTGTTTTATGTGTCTCTGTTCTTGATAAAACTGAAGATTAAGATTAAGCCCAAAGCAACTATTCCAAGAACTTCTCACCACACAGCATTTATTTATCTATTTTTTTCCCTTTAGGAATCACCAGAACTTTTCACCTTGGCTAAAAGTTACGCAGTCAACCAGACAACCTCCGTCAAAACCTCCGTCTGACCCCCAAGAACATAATCCAAGCGGTGTCTTATAAAGGCTTAAGCATAACGATATTTCAGTGAATAATGGCTCCCAAGTGGGAACCAATCTAACACAAAGGGTGCCCCAGTCAGCAGGGTCCCTGCACAAGTTCAAGACACAACGGACCCTGTGTGCACCATGCTGTAGCTAATTACCAGCTCATTAAAGAGCCCTCTAATTAGATTGGATGTTATGCTCTTCGGTTAAATCGGAGCTCTTAATTTTAACAGCCTAATTACATTTCTGGCTAATTGCTCGCTTTTCAAAGACCGTCTTTTGGCAAATGGAAATGATGCATTTTCTCCGAACTCTGAGCTGCACATGCTGGAGTCTTCCTGTTTGTTTGTAGATGTGATGCCATAGAAACATAAACATGTGGCATAAAAAAAAAGTGTGGGTGATTTTATTGACTGTCTGGCTTTCAGATGATACAGACTGGCTTTTGGTGGCTTTTATTAGTGATTCAGTTTCTTGACAGTTGGTCCATTCAGGTCAAGTCTACAATTTACACTGAAAATGTCATTAGTTACCAACAGATACCTCTAATTCCCTCAGCCCAGCTTCTTCAGTATCGTTGTTTTTCCGTTCATATTTATGTTAGTGAACCGATTATCTTATCTATGAACGAAAATCTTGTAAGACTTGGCGACTAATCATCAACGTTTTGCACCATTCTGTCCGATTTTCAATGATGAAACAACCAACCAAATAATCAATTATAGGACTTTTCATTTTAACAACCCGACTATTGAGTTTCTTGAGTAGCTGAAAGCGCGGTCATTGAGGTATCACTGAGATGAATCTACCCTATTAGACCTTTCACTTATCAGTGCCACCTTATTTTTTTCAAGGTAATACAATTTTGGGGAAGATCTACTACAGCATTGAGCGGAATTTAATTTGACCCGGGGCTGGCCTTTTATTCCAGTGCCAACACACTGATGCTGATACAGCCAGAAGAGTTCATTTCCAGCCATTCATTCATTCACGGCCACACAGCAGAAGTCAGAATATGCATATTTGATGGGAAATGCAAAACCAAAAAACACAGATCAGGTGTCATTTATGGAAAAGGATCTCTGCATGGTGCTTGTGGTTTATATTTTACTAGGCACCGTGTACAGTATCGAAGTTTTTTCACTTTTTGTAATAAAAATTACTATGTCTTCATTATTGTCACCGGACAATCAGTCATTTCAAACGTGCTCCTAAAAGTAACAGATGCACTGTACATTGCACATTGTGTTCCGCTTCCACGTGACCTCCAGTGATCAACAATACAGTACCACCTGGTCATCTCTCGGACCCCCAAGGGGGCGGCACGGCAGACACCCTGCAGACCTGCACTGGCCCCTCCAAATCCTCTTTTCTTCCCACGTTTCTGTGGGTGTGACATTTACAGGAGAGCAGACGTGGGTTTATTTGCTGCCACTCTTGCCCCTGGCACAGGACTGCCGCTCACGTCTGAAAGCTGGCTCTCGGGAGGGGCCAGGGGCGAAAGGCCGGATGCTTCGATTGTACGGATAAAAAGAAACATCTGCGTAAGAAAAGTCCTCCCCCTCTTTTTTTAAATTTATTATTATAATAATACAATAAGAGGCACAAGAAAAAAAAACCCATGACATAATTTCTGGTTATCTAAGAAGCTGAGGCTGCATTTACATTTGCTTTTCATGCAGCGTCCATGTGTTCTTAGGGGCGATGCACTGGAGTATAACTAAGCTAGCATGGAGGATATCCAACCATTTAAATCAAGGCTCTGGGAATTTTACATAACACATCATTGGAGAGCATTGGTTTTTACATAAAGACAAAGAAGGGCCACAAAGAGCCACCGGACGGGCGTCTTAGCCTGAGACGAGCCGCTGCGTGTGTTTTCGCAGACTCCTCTAAAGCTTCACGGTCCTGTGGTCACTGTTGTGCAGCGAGAACGCCTCTGCTCATACTCAGACAGCACGCAGACAGAAGAAAGCTGCTTATTTTTTTATACATCCCGTGTGTTGGAAGCGGGGGGGGGGGGGGGGGAATTATGTTTTTTTTACCCCCCTTTCCTCCTTCCGAATGCGACCTCAAAACTGAACCCTCTCCTCCTGAACCTCACAGGAGCCACTCTCCAGCCCCAGAGGAGATACTGTAAGCCCCATGCCATCGATTGTACCTGTCATATTTTATAGATGCCTCACAGGATGGCTCATGATCGAGACGATGTTGCCCTCATTTAGGAAGAGTTGTGTTTGTACTAAGGAAGGAGGAAGGGCCCTTGATACAGAGAGATGGCGGGTGGGTGGGTGGGGGGGTGCCCTCGCGATCACTTCTACTCACAAGTGACAAAGTAATGCCACTAAGATGCAGCACAACTCATATATTTCATTATGAGACTCTGCAATAGAGCTGTTTCTCATTGGGCAGCCAAGGATGCCACTTTGTCATTACAAGGCCACATGAGCGAGCCAACAGGCAGCACGGGGATGGGCCGGGCGGGCGGGCGGTGAGGACAGAGTCAACGCTGCCACCGGACATGAGCTGACTGATTACTTTTGGAGCTGACATCACTGCTCTGACAGCTCGTTCGCAGCGTCCTCAGGGAGGGTTCCAGTTTGCTCAATACTGATTATTTGCCATAAGAAGTTGCCCATGTCGAGGGTCACTTCACCTCAACTGTTGAAATATGTGTGCGCACGTATTTTCTTTCTCTCCTCCAAATTCTCCACACCGCTGTAAAAACGGTCAACTTTTGTTATGATTCTATGTATTCAAAGTGTGCGATGACATTTGTAAAGTTGGTAAACCTCAGCTTATTAGCTGGAGAAATGTGTCGTAGTTGGGTTGCTCTTTGGACGATGGACAGCTGAAGCCATAAGCTCTGTTTTTACAAAGTCATCCATAATATGGCTTGCATGATAATTTGCTGGTGATAAGGGAGCTCCCCTTTGCTGCCGCTTGACTGTATAGTGGTGCCAACTGTATGGCTGACTTAGTTTCTGAATATGAAACTCATCTTTGTATCACTGTTCTCATATTGGTTTATATTGGTCAAAGTCACAGCGGAATCTTAAGGTTACAGTCAAAAGAGAAATATTAAGGTTGTGTCTTTGAGCTGGACAATGAGGCGATGGAATAATAGATTTGGATGGACTGGAGACCTGCTTGGATCTTCAATGCCTTCAGCCAAATTCCTCTGAGATCATCTTCAGCCCACTGTTACCCAAACTAGAATAATGTGGGATGGAAGATGGATAGATGGACTGTTTTAAAGTCCTGATCTGAAGAAAAGACAATCTGCCAAGGCTGAAGAACCAAATGTGGAAGTATTTTGAATACGGGGATCAGTGGAAGAAACTGACACCCAAGATGGGTGCAAAAAGCTTGAGAATCCTCTGAGACATTAGTGCCAAAGGTTCAGAAACTAAACTCTTAATTATGTACACAACATCATGCTGAACATGGTTAACTGTAAACCAAGAAAACCAAGTTCAATTCAAGTGCATCCAGTCATTATGAATCAAAAGTTTTCCAAAGTTCTTCCCCGGCTATATTGAACTGCAGTGATCAGTTAAAATTACATTGCTTCCAGTCTCCCTACAGCCTGTGTGACCATAATTTAATCACTCCTTTCACAAATGAGGCCACGTGAATAGGCGCAATATTGAATCAGATAAAAATATAGATTGATGAGCAGTCCATGACAACATTAGCAGCCTTTCCAAAATGCAGGGAAGGGAGAGAAAAAAAAAAAATCAATGAGCTCAAAGACCTGTCATTTGCATGGGGCCTCTTCTCCTAATGGGAATACTTTTATAGACGGGGAATTACAAGTTGAAATATTCTTTTTGATTATTGGACATCCATAGCCAAATATGATTTACATTAATGAGCGTAAGTATATTAAAGACGTTGTATCCCCCGGCATCCGAAACAATTGAATAATGGCTCTGGCAACCAGGCAGGGGCCTGAGAAAACCGAGGGGGTAGGGAGGGGTAATGTCACTTTAATTGCTAATGGATATCTCAATTGTTCAGACTTTGATTTTTCATCTTTAGGAACAATCTAATAAGGCAAATATTCATCGTCTTCATATCCCCTTTTAGAATGATGACTTTTGTCAAGCCCCCTCCCCGGGTGACGTTATTTAAAGAAAGTGGCCGTTTACCACGCCGACCTCCGACGGTTTATTTGAGGATCGCTTTCAAAAGATTATTTTCCTGCGGAGAGGGAACAAAGGCCTTTTCATGCCCAATTGCAGACGTCTGATACACTTAGAGTGGAGCGGTTGACCCTGTTAGCGGGGGGGGGGGCCGACATTGCAAAATTCCTCTTTAGAACTCTAATTGCCCAACGTATCGCTCCTCGCAGTTCGCCAGTGAATGATTGTTACGTCCCGTTTCACTGCTCGCTTGATTAAATTGTGTTCTGCTGCAGTTTGACCTGGGCTTCATTGAAATGACAAAGTTACAGACCAATCTCATCCTTGGATGTATGTAAAACGGGGGATTGGGGGATGTAAACGTGCTCTACATGCTTTGTTTAAATGCCCTCGTCACTATTAAAATAATGTTCTGACGGCACTGAATTCTATCAAGGTGAGATAATTTAACAGACTTCTACTCAGACAAGTTTCTTGATACTTTCCAGCTTCATCATCCTTGTCGTTTTTCTTGTATTGTGCTCCTTCAACCAGCATCCATGTGGAGTGGCTGTTGCGTCTGTAGCTAAATATTTCTATAATCTTTGATCGGCCTAACGCGTGCACGATTTTGATTTTGCAGTGAGCAGTTAGTGCAAAACTCTTATTTGTTATGTTGGATTTTCAGGCGCTCGGGTTTATATTGGTAAAAAACGGACGGTCCTACATCGTGATCGGCCATTCCTACCTTCATGTGAAGCTCACTGTTCTCTACCAAGTGTGGTGATGTTCGTACCGTAGTCCAGAGTGGAGCAACCGAATGTCGAGTCGCCAGAAGATGTGTGAGAAAACCAGAGACTCTCACCACGAGATGTCACCCTGCAGCCTCAAAGTAAAACAGTCAGACAGTAACACAGGTTCGATATCCCGGATTTTATTTTTTAAAGTGCGGCACTCTATGGGACCGTTCCAGGGTGACATTGGGTTGCACACCTCCAGCTCAGTTAATAATAACCCTGATGTCACGCACCTTACAACTGCGTTTACAAGCTTCCTCGGGCAACAAGTCTTTTTGCGAAACATCTGCCGCTTTTCAGTTTACCGCTCTTCTCCATATGCTACATGTTAAGCGCCCCCCCCCGGCTCCATTTCATGTATCTAATACGTGAATTTATGTACATCATTTCTGCGTCGTAACTGGTCGCTTTTTTTTACCCAACCTCATTAAGAGGTCAGCGGCGGCGCAGGCCCCCACAGGTGTAATCCCATTTGCTTTGATCCTCTGTTTTTTTATGTCCTCGTTAAAAACTGCTGATATAGCGGGACCGCATTAGTAAATACGCCGTCGGAATACATATGAGCATTAATCATTTCCCTCTAGTGATCAGAGCTTACAGGAAGTTAGACATTGGATGGAAATAAAATGATTTTCCAACTTTTTTTTTGTCTCCCTTCTTACAAATGTCTCCACAAGTGTTCAATCAAATTGGACGCAACCACATTTCTTGCTTACCGCTTTATCAGAAGACATTTGTTCTGTCTGAACACAGAAATAAGGTGCTATTACGGTGCGTACTGAACATTTTTTAAACAAAATTATCAAACTCCTCCATCAGGATTATGCCAAAGGACACACCAATCATGTGGTCTGGAGCAAAGAGAATAGCGGCATTATAAAGCAGCTCCTTTGAAAGTCTGAGTCATATCATGTAAACGCGTATTCACTTTTCTTTTCTTTTCTTTTTTTTTTCTTTCTTGTTGAATGTCATTGCCGTGATGGTTTTATTGCCTTAGACCCCTCTGCCGGGCAGGTTAGAGGAGCGACTCTACGACTGATGAGCATGGCAGGAAATTGGCAGATGGAAGCATCCATTTCACCGCTAATTAGGGGGTCCGGGGGCCCGCCGACTGACAGGGTTCAACTGGGCAATGTAGTGCCTGCCAGCTCCCATCCCGTGCGCTTTATAAAACGCTCTTTAATTCCCCGGCACAATATCATTAACTTTGTAAGTGGATGAACACAATGGACAAGCAATTTAATTAACTTCTACCATTGAATGTTGGAGGGGAGACTAAATGAAATTAATGCACAATATTTCCCAGCGAGGCAGCCAACCTTGGGAGTGGGTCTGGATTGTTGGCAGGTCAGGCGCTGCCGCGGGTTTGGCCAATTATGCCTTGTTTAGACCCATCCATAATATTTTCCTCAAAGGAAAATAAAATCAGTGGTTTTGAGATCAATCATGAGCGTATGTCGCTCTGCATTCTGGGAGATTTTAGAATAATGAAGTGGGGAGCCCGGAAATGCTCAGCCAGAAGCTTTGAGAGTCAACGGGGACGAGGTCCAGGTATCGTTGCAGATCCGCGCAGCAGTGGGAGGCTTACTCGAAGTAGACGATCAATAAAAGTATGCAGACGTTTCCTGAACCCAAAGTCTGTAACCAATGTAGTCCAAAGTGAAAAATCCGAGCAGTTTCATTACCATTAAAAGGGTCCTACCATCCTCATTTTATTTAATTATTGATTCAACAAAGACATTCATTTTCATCTTATGCTAACATTTTACGGCTCCCCTCAGGTTTTATTCTCTAAATTGCTTTTGTTGTACCGTTGTATCCAACTCAGGGTGACAGGATGCTGGAGCTGGTCTGAGGTAACTATGGGCAATGTCCGCTTTCAGCAGGCAGTACACCACAGGGAAAACACAGAGAGGCAGTAACGCATTCACATTCACACTGCAACCGTTTTGCTTCAAATTCTGTTTTTGGACGGTGGGAGGAAAATTGGGGATCGGGAGAAAACCCCCCAAAAACCCACAAATGTACAGGGAGAACCACCTTGGGTGCCATTTTTCAAAAGTTACGGTTTCAGTGCATCCGAGCGCCGTTGTCATGTGAACAAACACCCAAAACGCGATGAAAGTTTTGTGATTTTACTTGAAATCATTGCATATAAATGGGTTTTAAATGTATACAGAGCTTCGGTTTGATATCAAGTCATCGTGTGATATCAAGAGTTGGACGTCTGATTGGTGAGGCTTATTGGCTGACGCCCTCCACATAGCTGAAAAAACACATTTATGGTGAAATCCTTCACAGTCCTCTGAGAAATCACCTTCAAACTTATTTCCTGTTTTATTCTATAACTCAGTGACGGGTGGAGAACAGCATTGCTCTTGCATTTTTCGCACAGAGAAAGATTCACGTTCAAACGGTAATGTTTAAATATGGATCGCCATGGACACTGAAACACAGAAAACGCTGGAGTTTGCATGCCAGGCCACTAGTTGGTGCTGTATTTTTTTACTGAAGGAGAACTGTTAAATTCAGAAGAGTGAAATGCATCAGCATTGCTCTGCCAGTAAGTCGTAAATGGACAATCAAAACGTAATGCAAATTCACAGTTTTCACTTGGTAATGTGTGTGAACAGGGTTTCCTTCTGATTTTTGGTGGAAAGACTAAACTTTCCCCAAGCACCCCGAACACAACTGATGATATAGTAGCAGTTCTGCGTTTGACCTGTTGATTCAAAAACGTATACAGTGCTGATGAAATCATTACTATATTATTCTGGCATGAACAGCCTCATCTGACCATACTTCCAGGCTTCAGTGAAGTCGATATGATTTAGTGTGGCCATAATACCAGTCAAACAAAGGTTCAGGTGGCCTCCCAGGATCACAGCGGATGGTGTGCTGTTCCTGTTTTAATGCTGCAGGATCAATACTGGTGCTGCTCCGCTGTATAAACCAATTTCCTTGCACACAGTGTCCTTCATGCTGAGGGGCGAGTGGAAGTGCACTAAGGAGGGGAAAGCTTAACTTAAATCTTAATTAGTCTGAGCTCAGTATTGTACATTTAGGGTTCTTCTGGATTCTAACCTTTAGTCTCCTTTACCTAAAGCCACCACCCCCTCCGCCCCCCTTCAGGGCACCCTAGAGACAAGGGCTCCTTCAGGACGTGACGGATGGCTCCAACACCCAGGGCCGCTTTCAAATCACAGGAAGTGACAGAGGAAGTTTTAATGAGAGTTTTGTCTGTGTATCCAGTCAGGCCTTCCAGGCAGCCGATGAATAATAGACACTGTGGCTCAATACACTGAATACTCAATCAATGGCACTGGGAGAGAGGGCCTTGGCAAACTCATATGGCAGGTTGGGGGTGGGTGACGGGCTCAAAAGGGGTAGAAAAACACTCCGGCTTCCTCTATCTCTGGCCTGAGGGGAAAAAAAATAAAAATGCAAGCTACCTCTATTGATGCTGTTCACCATTGTGCCCGGGTGTTTTCCTTGCCGGATGACAAACAGGCTGTTTGTGCAAGTATTGGAGATTTGTGCAGAGAGGCTCCGGTGAAGGTGCTCTTTCAGCCCCCGACCCTGCATATCAATGGCTCCCTCGCTGGGACGCCGCGAGCCCATCTTGAAGCTGAATTTCTAAATCTCGTAGCTGTCAGAGCACGTCGCTCGCTCTTCTATTGTCTGCTGAGGGATTCGCCTTTTACACTTTTGATTGGGAGTGCGTTGGGGGATTTAGCCGCGTATGATTGCTGGTGCTGTGTGACTAATGAGGATATTATGTACCTATTAGTCAGAGCTTATGCCCGAGCCTCCCTCTCTAAGCTGCTTTGACACTGCACGCGTGTCCTGATGTATCGCGACACCGTCCCTTCATGACAGCATATCTGATTGACCTTTTCCGATAAGACCGCGTCCGCGTGTGCACACATCCGCGAGTCGTTTCCGCCGCGGCTGCGTGTCCGTGGGAAGCGCGGCATTGCTCGGGGTGTGACAGATGATCGGGCTCCAGGGAGGGTGTGGAGGGTTTTTTTTTTTTTTTTTTTTTTTAGAGCAACGAGGTATAAACTGAAAAAACAGCCCATTTTGTGTCCATGGTGTCCAGAAGGCAAAATGCCACGGAAATACCCCGAGGAGATATTTCTCTGAGGAGGCTGCCACCAGCTCTCACGCCCACAAAACCCTGATTACAAGTGTCGCTGTAAAGGAAGTGCTGGTAAACAGGCTGGAGATTATTTCTGCGGCTCCCCGGTTATCGCTGAGCTCGGCGACCTTGGCTCCAATAAAGCAAGACAAGCTTTTTCGGCCGTGAGACAGAGTTTGAACAAACATCCAAAACTAATAACCTCTATCAGCCCATCTCATTCGGCTCATAAAACTGTTGCCACTTGGTTTGCCTTCCATCGACTAATAGATTAATAAGTTTACCACTCGAGCTCTCACATGCAGTCTTCCAGTATCCCATGCAGACTCGGTGTTCCGTCCAAATCACAAGAGGATTTGGCTCAACTGCAGGGTGTTTTTTTTTTTTTTTTTTTCTCTTTGGGTCATAATGGGACATATTAATCAAATATTTTTTTTTTTTCCCAGTCTTAACACTTTAATCCAATTTTCTTTATAAAAGACCAGTTACAACTGAGTCATCTTGTGGTACTTCTAAAGGCAAACAGTTAATGAACTATAAATCCAATCAAACAAGAAAGTACAGACGGTCGTATTAGAGTCAGGAAGCTCCAACAGAACCAGACTCAGAGGTTTGGAATAGGAATAGGGCTGAACATATCATTAAAATGCAGTCTCATCATCAAAATGTTGACTTTATTCCTACAAAACAAAAATGTTCCCATTTTTTTTACTTCATTTTTGACCTTTTGGTTTAGTTTTTTGTTTTTGCCTCAATTCTTTTTAACTCTATTTTTGAGCTCTGTTCCCTAAACATTTATTCTCTATCCTTCTTTGTCGTTTCATCCACCAGGCAATGATGATGGACTGTGATGGTTACATTAAAAATAAAACATATTGCAAGATGAACGTTCGGGGGGGGGGGGGGAAATTGCTCACATGTTTTATGGTGACATCTTATAAAACGAGCCCCAGGGGTGGCGTCTCCATTCATCATATGCCTGAAGTACAAGAATCTGCTTTTTTAGGGCAAAAATCCTTAAATGGGATTTAACTGGATGTTGGAAGTCAGTCGTTGTTATCGAGTTGCGTTTAGTATATTAAATGCAACATTGCTGTATGAAAATGATACGCCACAACTGTATGAATCTTTCCCACTGCTTGACACATAAAATCAAAAAAATCGCAAAATATCACTAGATTGTATTTGGAAATTGCGCGTCGTGTACCAAAGAGACTGTAAAGATCAGGGGTGTCAAACACACATTCACCTCACTTTCTTCTTGAGTGGACCGGACCGGTAAAATATTGGCAAGTTAGCCTTTAAATTAAAACTCAAAAGATTTTTCTTTGTCGTGGCGAAGATTGTACCTGATAAATGTGTTGATATTCAAATCAAACAATTACTTGGGGAAATGAGAACAATCTCAACATCAATCCAGCTTTAATGAAATCTTCTGTTAAAAAATACAGTGAAATGTACAAAAAAAAAGTACTTCTCCTATAGCGGTTGCATTATGCATGTTTTTACAAAGTCACACGGAGAGCGAGGCTTTGAGGCGAATGCTAGTTTGTTAGCACCGAGGTCGATCGCTGTCATGGCAACATCACCGATAACTCAGCTCGGGTCTCAGTGTTGTGTTGTGTTCGCTACTCTTAAGAAATTAGGTTTTAAAAAAACAAAAAGAAAAAAGAAGAGGATTTTTATCATTTACTTATTGGGCGGGCCAATTTTGGTCCACAGACCTTATGTTTGTCACCCCTGGTATAGATCATACATTTCTTTACTTTCCCTATGGTTGAGGATGGACTACCACACTGCCACATAGTGGCCAAATTATGGATGAGGTGAGATTTTGTTTATTCAGCGTTTAAAAAGAGCGGTTCATCAGCTGGTGTGTGGTAAATTGTGATTATTCCCATTCTCCTGTCTGTTATGTGGCGGCGTTCCTCAAATAGTCGGCCGCCATCAAAAAAATGGGCCACCAGCTCATTTCAGTGGGTCGTGTGTCCTGTACCTGCGAAAATAAAAGAGAAATATTGTTACGATGAACAAAAATCAGTGTAGCATCATCTGATCATTTATTCACTTGTAATGCGAGAAGGCGGCCATCTTTTCACTCAGTTAGTTTCCATGTCCATTCAAGCATGCAGTTCCTGTTTATTGAGAACATAATTGAACTTTTTATTCAATCTCAGGTTCAAACTGCACCCTATATCCAATGGATATTTTTCTTGATTTTTGGGGGTCGGCCTGTCATTTAAGATGGAACCGTTTGCGAAACGATGTGGTATCAAGTGAGACGAACAGGTCCGAGAGGTCTTGTATTCACAGGTTCACTGGAGAGTTTAGTCCCTGTCTGTGCTCCATATATATGATAGTGAATGAGCTCTTACCATCCTCATCTTTTAAAGGAAGGTTGTTGAAGCCTAAAGGTGGAGGGTGTTCTTGTGGAAAAGGCCCTGAATGTCCAAGCTGTCCTCTTTGGACACGATGGCGGACGCCTTGCAGAACATTACCCTCTGAAGTGGTGCAGTGACACCGGAGCGTGCATGTGTCAGCTCTCCCGGGGACCGCAGCCCGTTCTCCTTTAGCGCAGATTGGAGGTGAGACCTTGAAGAAAAATTATTACTTTTATGTTTGCTTTATGGCTCATTTTTCACATTAAACACAGAAAATCTATGGCGGGGGTCACGGGATTCCCGCTTCCCTCCGTCGGCCGGGTCTAATTCCTGCAGCCCCCGGTATCGATAAAGCATTCAGCGGAGCAAAGTAATGCACGCTATGTACTGCAAGCTCCCCGACTCTCTATTTCCCAGCAGCCAGTCTATTGGGACTTGTTCAAGCCCTGTTATCTGCTGGGGCTTTTGGAAATGTCAACCACACACACACACACACACACACACACACACACACACACACGCAATCACGCACGCGTGCGGCGGTGTGTGTCAGTGCACCCTTATCTGTGCCCGGCGCGGCCAACACGAGTTGTGATAAGAGATAGCATTGCCAGATCAAGTCATAAAAGCCCCGCTTTTATGGCGCGGTTATTGTCTTTCTGTCTACAATTATAGCGATTACTCATTTCCCCCCTTTGCCTCCCTCGCGGCCCTCGCGGTGCACTTAATAGACTGCATTTTCCTAATGGAAAATTAAGTATCCCCCGTGGCAGCGGGGTTTATAAATATGTAAAATATACTTTTAATTATTTCAAGTGAATCTGGCAGCTAATCAATAAAGAGGGACGTGACAAACATACGTTTGACACAGGCCATTGTAAAGCTACTGGTAAAAGATAAGCACGGCCTGTCAGCGCAGGCCGGCCCTAATGAATATTTGGAGCCTGTCATGTAAAGAGACAAATGGATTAATTGCGCCCCGCTAATATAATAGCTTCTTCATGAAGAGTGCAGGAGGGGGAGGTAGAGAGACACAGAGAGAGGGAGAGAGAGAGAGAGAGAGAGAGAGAGGGAGAGAGGACAGCAGCTGCTGGGTTCTGATCCCCCCCTCCAACGTCAGATGAATATTTATCGGAGGTTGAGGGTTAAGTAGATTTTTGCGATTACACGGATAGCCACTTAAGCACAGTTGTTTATCATTTATTTGATAATTGATTAATTTGTTTGATGTCGTATTCATTTTCTTTTTACTGGACTCTGATGTTAAGGGGGGGGGGGGGGGGGGGGGGGGGGGGGGGGGGGGGTGCTGCAGGAAGCATCACAGAGAGAAAGAAGCTACCTTCATGCAGCTGGGAATACGGGAAGTTCCCACTGGGAAAAAGTCCCACTTTCAAAGTTAGGAGTGTTTATCAGTCTCCACATAGCTGAAGGAGATAAACAGGTTGAGCCAAACATCCAACTGTTTGCGTCTGTTTCCACATAAATTGAGCCTTTTTCATTCAAGATTTTCATTTCATTTTTCCAACTCACCGTGTTAAACTAAAACAAATCTGTGAAGTTATGAGGAAAAAAAATAAATCTTATCTAACAGCTGAAAAGATGATTATTAGAAAATGTATTAATTTCTTATATAATATAGTGTGTGTGTGTGTGTGTGTGTGTGTGTGTGTGTGTGTGTGTGTGTGTGTGTGTGTGTGTGTTCTTTTTCACTCAATATAGTCACAATTTATGTATCTTATTTGTTCTTTTTAACCAATAAGTCTGTAATCATACATAGTGGACTTTTTAAATGTTTAGAAATTCTTTGTCATTCATATCTGCAGTGAGCTGAGATCAATATTTCCCCTTTGTGGAATTATAAGACTCCCTTTAAAGCTACCAAATAAATGGACATACAAGCATGTTGTTGAGTGTTGAAATTGTATTATTATTATTATTATTAAAGGAAAGAAAGAAATAGATTGTGTTTCTGTTACTTTGTTGATTTAGGTTATTTTTTCCTCTTATTTTTGTGGTACTCAATTCTTCCTGTCAGTCAGTTTAATTATTTCCAACAGTTAAATGCAAAATTATTATGAATTAATTGATAAAATTCTCTCTCTTTCTCTCTCTCTCTCTCCCCCTCTCTCTCTCTCTCTCTTGTAACTTGTGATATACATTTTTTCTTTATCAGTATCCTTTTAAAGAGTCACAACATTCAACTGGTGACTTATTGGATTTGTTCCATATATTCATAAAAATGCATGAAACTGACTGGTGGGAACAATATCTTGGCTCAGTGTTACACTACAGTCTATTATGTAAGCGTCGATAAATTTGATTTTGATATTGAACTGTCTGTAAAGCAGAAATTACAGAAAATGCTGCTATTCCAGCAGCGGGAACCCGTTCGGGGTTTTGGTAAACGGCTTCGGCCATTAATCATTTATCATTTACGAAAATTTTTGTCTATTAATTTTCCCTCGGTCAAGTGGTCACACTGCTGTGACTCGGCAGACAAATTGCAGACTACAATCTAATTTGTAATGAAAAGAAATATGTCCATTTTTTTATTCTCCTCCGTCGCGCAATAATATTTCAAAATGGTCTTTTTTAGTTGACTACCCGCTGAAATATTCACACAAACAGCGGCGGTTAGCATAGTGGCAGCGTTTTGATGAATGGCGCGGTTTTCCCTCCCTGGCCCTGTTTTCCGATCCATCTCCGTCTCCCAAGTCTGTTGTTGGCACTTTAAGGTGAAAGAGAACATAAAGACAAGTGAGCGAAAATAAGTGCCGGGGGCCTTTTTCCTGGAAGCCGTCCTCCCGCAATGGGAAGCTGTGACCTTGAGTCCAGCACTTCGCCCGATGCCGCCATCGCTTCCCTCCCCCTTTTTTTTTTTCCCTCCTCCCCAGCAGGGGAAGGAGCGCGCGGGAGGGGCCGGTGGGGTGGGCGGGGGGAAGTGCGAGCGGAGGGGTTCGGGTCACCAGCCGCGGCTCTCATCAATTAAATGTGCGACGGTGTTTTTTTTTTTTTTTTTTTTCTTTCCGTCGCCTGAACTTCTATGTCAAGGAGATGGGCAGGACCTCATGTTTGTGCTTTTGACAAATCAGCAAATGTTTAATCTCAAGATGTGCCGGCGGCTCATAAATAATGCAGTGACCGGGCCGAGCCCAAAACCGCGGGGAAGCAGGGAAAAAGACGAGGCGGCGGGCCTGAGCGAGGGATAAAAAAAAATAAATAAATAAAAAAAATCGCAGGGGGAACGTTCAAATCTTTCTTCATTGGGCCTCTTTCTTCCTTGGCGTACCTGAGCGGTTCCTCCCCGTCACTCCCGCTCCCGCCATGTTTTCTCACCACATCTCTGCTCTTCAGGGGAAAAGTTCCTCTCCTCTGCCTCTCTCTTTGAGCGGAGAAAGTAGAATTACCCCAAGCCCAAAGGTCTCGCTATCTCAAAGACACAGGGGATTGAGCCTGAGCTTTGCCTCCATTTGCCCTAAATGTAAAGCGGCCAACAGAAAAGCAGTGTAGTGGACTGTGAACCGCATCAAATCCCCTCTTCGGCGAGACTCTCACTTCTTCCCACAGACTTTGATTGGCTTGTCCGCCGACTGGGAAAGTTTCCTGATTGTTCACAGGGAAAATTAAGATTTTAAGCCTATTGAAGTTGATCTTTGCTCATTGAAAAGTCCATCTGAATGTGTCCTTTTGAGAGCTGAAATTGTTGACTCGTCACATTAGGAGAGTCGTGGATAGGGGCGTGTGGAGACAGCGCTGGGCGTACTGTAACCGGGGGGGAGCGCTGCACCTGTTGTTGTGTAGCTTTGGGTGTTTGTGAAGTGTGCTGTGGAGTGTGCAAACGAGCTTTGCTTTCACTCCACTTTATTAGTCGAGAGGGTTTTTCTTTTTCTTTTCTTTTTTCTTTTTTTTTTTTTCCACCGGGAGAAGTCCTTTGAATGCTGGTGAAAAGCTTTCCAAACTAACGGACAACTCGTAACAGGTGAAAGATCTTGTAAAATCTTGACTCCACCCAGAACCAGTCAAAGCAGAAACTCCAGAATGTGAAGCTTTTATGCTATTTGTAAAAATAACAACCTGGGGTATGCAATAGTCCAATCGCAGGTTGTTGTATTCAGTTATGAACAAAAATGTGTAATTAAGTCGGATTATTTACAAAATGAAGTAAGTACGCCTCGGTCCAGCTTCTCTTGAATTTTTTTGGTATTTTTGCTTTAGTGTGACAGATTTTACTTGTTAGCACGGTGTGCTAATGCTAAAAGTCGGTCAGTTCTACTTCCTGTCCCACTGACTTCTTCTCTGGAAGAAATTAAATCACAGATCTCACTTCTATGATTACACAGGGTGGCGTTTTTTTTGAATATCATGTTTTTTTTTGTTTTTTTTTTATTGAAAATGATCATAAGTTTGTAGTTGCATGTCAGTCCACAAGTGGTGACTGTTGTTTGTCTTTTTTTTTGTAAAGAAACAAGACACACAGAGAACTACAGACTTTAACAGTGGCAAGTACACAGACACTCATGTGGACAGATGTGTGGGAGAATATGAACTGGGAGTCATGAGACTTGTTATTGTCCATCCGCTTGCGCATGTGCAGAAGAACTATTTACTGCAGCGGCGGCGCTTCAGAACAGTTGTGTTTTCCTCCCGTTTCCATGGAGACGGAGCATTTTCGAAAAGTTCCACCTTTGGGAGCCATTTTCAAAAAGTTGCGTTTTCAGTGACTCCGGCCACAGAGGTTCCACTTCAGCGTTGCAGCGTAAACAGGGCCGTGGCAACATTTTGACGTCGCTTTAATTTGCTGACGTCAAGTGTCACGCTCAGTTGCTTTCAGTTTAAACTGTTTTTACTGAATTTCATCGATTTGCTCCCTAAATATCTCACGACCTTTTGTCTTTGTCTCGCAGGCTCTGGGAAGTTTCTACTTTATCCACGAGTCTTTGAAGAACATCCAGCAGTTTGATTTCAAAGGTGAGACCCGACACCCCCCCCCCCCCCCCCCCACACTCTTCTTCTCCCACACATACATCATCATCCTGAAATGAAATCTTCACATCCCACCCCCCCCCCCACCACCATTTCATCCCACCACCGCATGTCACACACAAACCATTCACAGGCTATTCCCGCTTCCATCAAAACCAGCGAGCTAAGATTGGCTTTGAGGATAATGTAAAGGGAGCGGGACAGAATGGTAATGCTTATTAATATTAGGATTTAATTCATACGATTTCGGGCCGAACCGTAATGGTGTGCGGCAGGTTATTGGACAGTTACAGCGGCCTCATCAGCCTGCGGTGTCAGAGGGCCCCGGGGTCCGGCGACCGCGCTAATTAAAGACGAGATATAGATGTGTAGGCGCCTCGCTTCCTATTACACCCAAGTCAGCATTAGCAGTGGTTACCCCCAGTGAAGGACAGAGCGGCGGCAGGGGCGGGGGGGCCAATCACACACTGTGTACTGATGCACACATACTTCAACATCTAACTTAAAGTCCTACCGACATGAGATAAATACACACCGCATTCTGTTTCTTCTCATGGCGACTGGCTTGAGTTCGGCTCCACGGCGGCTAATCGGGGCCTTTAAAGAAAAAAAGCAGTTTAGATATATCAGGATTGAAGCAAGAATGCCAAGAATATTGTTTTGACCAAACAAAACGTAAAGAATAATGTCAAAATGGTAAGCTCATAGAATACGAGAGGAAAAACTTGATTCACAGGTGAAAAAATGAGGTTTAGGTTGGGATGTCTTCAAAAAATGGAAAAGCTCAATGTACAGTTTGAACAGTCATAAAGATTTAGGCATCAGAATCCAAAATGTCAAGAATAAAACCCCCCCAAAAAATATTCAAAAGCAAATTTGGGATGAAATTGTAAAAATAATCCAGATTAAGTTTAAATATCCAATTACATTTTGTACATGCGAATCAAGATTCCAGTTGAAATATTCGGGAAAATAGAATGTTAAGAATAAATTCAAAACATTTAAGACGTTGAAACGTCGAGTCAAAAAAATTACTGATCAAGTCTTAGTGGATATTTAGTTTTGTTATTCCACATCAAACTCAAAACTGTTCTGGGACATTTCAACTTATCCACACAGCTGACAAATTTTCCCTAGTTTCTACTTAACTTCACCCAAAGAAATAGAATTCAAACACTTTAAGCATTTTTCAGCTTTTTCTCAGATTTCTGAAATCTTTAGAAATGTCCCTACAAGTCCTGGCAGAGATCTCATCTTCTCATAGTCAACAAAAAAACAAACACTGATTTTTCACTGTATATTTGATCTGATCAGTTGCAGGTTGATACGAAGCTGAAATAAAGACGTAATGCGTTCACATATGTTTGACAGAAAATTGTTATATCCACATCAATAGGATATGAACTCTTAACAAAAAGTTATGTGGAAATGTAAAATCAGAGAAAAAACGGAAAAAAAACCTGAGCCAAAGGCAGTGTGATTGCTTTAGACACCAGGAGTCACGTTCAATAGATGGCAAACACACCAAGCAGACTCCAGAAGAGCAGCCACAGCCATCAACATGGAATCTCCTGTCAGATCTCTCTTTTCCTTTTTTCTCTCCACACTGAGTGTGTTCTTCCTTCTCGCCAGCAGGGGGCGCAGTTGTCTGGTGAAGCCTATAAGTATTGCTCCTGGCTGCCTGGCAGTGCAAATTAGAAGACACATGGACAGGTCTACTAAAATGAACCTGTTGTGTTTGTCCCCCCCCCTCCCCCCCAGCCAAAAAGTTCCGGAAGGTGGTGGGGAAGGAGACCTGCTCGGAGACACTAGAAAGCACCCCTTCGGTGGAGAAGGAGAAGTTCACGCAAGACTACTATCCAGAGGTGGGTCTGTTTGACAGGTGGGGTGATGCTGAGAAAAGTCACCTTGTGCTGGAATTTCCCAAAAAAGCACTTTAAAAAAAACAACCCCAAAACTTTTGTTTCATCCTGCACGTCGGCGACAAATCTTTTATATTTTGATACATCTCTCACTTCACACCGGTGTAATTTACACACAGAAATACATTTCAAAAACTACTTCCACCCCCTCCCCTTTTGATTCTCTCCGCCTGGAGGGTGGTGGTGGTGGGGGGGGGGTCCTGCCGACGCGCAGCAGATGAAATCAGCATCCCCCCTAAATTCTCATCATGTAAAGAAGAAAGTCCTCGCCGTGCGATCCGCGCTTGCCTTTTTCCCCTCGTCTTTCTTTTCCCCCTCCGTGCTGATATAGTAATAAAGAGCACGGCGGCCCGCGTGTCATCCCCGCACTCCCCACTCATCTGTCAACCATGCTCCGGCGGCCGCCTCGGCGAATATATGCAAAGCAGATGGATACGGCCCCCTTCACACACTTCCCCCCAATTTCCGTCTCTTTCACACACGGTGGGACACCCGGCTCCACCCCGCTTCCACCTCCGCACCACACACACACACACACACACACACACACACACACACACACACACACACACACACGCACCCACACAAGCCATCCCCCCCCCCACCACCACCCCCCCGCTTTGCACAGTTTCCGGAGATGATCTAAAACCAATTACGCTGATTGAGGCTGCGAGCGGAGCCATTTAAAATGATTACGACGAAGCATTGTTCTGCATTTAACGGGACGAGCGGGAGAAGAAGAAAAAAAAAAAAAACGAAACCCCCCCAAAAAAAAAAAACAACCTCAAAACAAACCTGGCGCGACGCGAGAAGGATGAGGGGAGTGATGTCGAGAGAAAGAAGGTGTATCTGGAGAGGAGGAGGAGGAGGGAGAAGGGTGTACAGATGAGAAAAGTTTTGCCCGGTGATTTATGCCTCTTTCCCGGCCGGGATATGAATCTGGGATGATGCTCCAGAGAGCAGCACTCCAGATAATGTTAGCCCATTTAAAAAGAGCAGATTTGTGTAGTCTATCAGGGTCGCAGAGTATTTATTTTTTTTTTCTTCTTCCTTTCCTTCCCCCTTTCCCTCCTTCCCACCCGCCTCCATGCCCACCCTCCTCCTCCTCCTCCTCCTCCTCCTCCGGCCCCTCCGTAGTGAGAAATTGGTTGTTATCATAGATCACAGATACTGCTCAAACCTCTTATGAAAGATGAATTAATTTCACTAATGCCTTAATGCAAAGCTCTCATGAGGGAGGCAGACTGGTGATAACCCCTGCCTCGTCCCCGCTTCCTCCGCCGGTGATTTATGCCCTCTTTTAGTAGATGAAACCGCCTAGATTTGCCATCCATCTGCAGCTTTGAGGAATCCTATTACACGGGGATCTTGGACCGGACAGGACGCGCACGCAGACACACACACACTCTCACACACACTCACACTCTCACACACACACACACACACACACACACAGTCCAAAATCGGTCTGATTTTTTTGGATCACGATGTGTGGAGTAATTGTTGTGACAAATGTTGGTGGATACTCCAACTACACCATTAAAAGGTATCAAAAGGAACACAGGGGAGGGGGCAGGTGTCTTTGTTACTCCCTCATAGCTAATTTTTCTTTGCACAAATAAAACAAGCTTCATTTCACCGATGTTGTCAGGGCGCCCCCGGGTTTCTCTCCCTGGGAAAGTGGCTGCGAGGAGAAAAGATGCTTGTCTGTTACCTTTACTGTCGCACATTAATAAAGTGTCATTACTCATGACATCATGGCGAGGAGTGGCGTGGAGGTGGGGAAAGGGGGGAGGGGGGGGGTGGATTGGTGTTTGTGTGAGTGTTTTAAAAACAACAGCAAGATGTCATTCGGTACGTTTCAGTTTACCTTCAGCACTGACGGCGGGTTTAGACGCATCGTGTCGGGAATCAACAGTTGGAAGTCATTGCCACATTGTCTTCAACCTGTTCGTCTCGTCCGCAATTGAAAGATGTGAAATGTATTTACAGTAAGGTGACCTGAAAGAAGAACTGATCCGCGCATTCTTAGTGGTCTCTGCTTTAGTGTAATGTTATAAAAATGGACAATACAAACCAACAAGAACGCTCTTAACATCGCCAACATTTCTTTTTTCCACTCTGTGCCACTTAGAATCTGCCTCGCTCTCTCAGCTACCATCGCTATAAGGAACCTGAACATACATGAGCAAAGACTTACCTAATAAGCTTTGTAGAATTCCCAAAGGAAACAAGTTTCATCCCAATAATTTGTTGATCATTTTTGCCAACGATAGTCTCACAGTACAAAGCAGCCGCTTTCTAACACTAGAACATAAAGGAAAGATCATCCCCATTTTGAATAGGAATTTCATGTTTTTTATATCAATTAAGGGCTGTTAGGATAATAAGTGACATTATCATTATGTTAATTAAAACTTAATGATGCAAATTGTAGAGTTTATCATCCAGTAAAAGATCATAAACAAACCTCACCCGAAGCTGTTTTGTCTGATATAAATTTTCATATAGTGAGGGGCGTCAGACAGGAAGTAGTATTTTAATGAATGAGAACCCGCTGCCCACCTCACCACACCCTCACCCAGCAACCTGTTCCCTGGTGTGTGATGGTACACGTGCACATGGGGGAGTGTTCCTTCAACTGCAGAGTCACAACTCGGACCTCTGTGTAACACCGACCCTCTCCATTGATGCAGCTCACACGGCTGTAGTGAAACCATCAGGAGGATGTTGGTTGACGACGGGTGAACGTGTTCCTCGCCGTTACATTAACCCGATGACACGTTCAGCCACGTTATCAAGCTCTCTGTCGACTTTACAGAACCAAGAAAACTGGTCAGTTCTTGGGTTATAGCGTCGTAATGGGCTGCTTAACTATAGTGACACCTAGTGGTCTTGATGTGTTGGTTTTGTTGGACAATGGGTGCTTTTAAACCGTCAAATAAAACTGGCCTTCCCCAAGATACTGTCGCACTTTTCAACGAGAGAATAAAAAGAAGGGAAACAAACACTCTGCTCCTGGATGTGAGTGGGGGTCCTTGTCTCCATTTGTAAAGTCACTTCTGGTAGTTTTGAAGTTCGTGCAAGTGGAAATTGTAGTTGCAAGAAGGTAATATTTTATGACAGTGGTTCTCAAACTTCTCACAGTGTGTACCACCTGAGAAAATATGGACTTCTTTTCAATATGAATTTAATATGCTTTATATTTTTTCACTCGAAGTTTTTGACTGTTCTGATAATTTTTAAATAAATTGAATTTAAAAAAAAAAAAAAAAAGACGGATATTTATGACTTGTCCCCATGTACCACGTGAGCTCGCGTACCACTGATGGTACACATACCACAGTTTAGGAATCACATTTTCATGGTATTTGTCTTTTCTTCATCATCACAATATGTAATAACTGCACTAAAATGGCTGACAACTACTTCAATCAGATATTCAGCCATTTCTGCAGCGATTAAACCTTTCACAATTGGTAGATTTTGTGACTTACTGTTTTATTTCTAACTTTTTGAGTTAGAATTATTTGATTAGCAGTGAAAATTAAGTCCATGCAAGGGACGCACAGATGGAATGTGTTTGGAGGTACCATGGCAGGTTCAATTCCCCCATCTCCCGTTTTTGTCCACATGCCTAAGTGTCCTTGAGCTGCGATTAGCTGCACTGAACACCTTGCATGGCAGCCGCCTCCATCGGTGTGTGAATGTGTGTGTGAATGGGTGAATGTGATAAACAGTGTAAAGCACTTTTGGGGCTGCTCAGGCAGCACTATATACTGTAAGTGAAATCCTGTTACCGTTTTATCACGCTGGGCCTTCAGGACTAAATGTTGAGTCAATTCATGGTTGTCAGGTTTGGCCATTTGTTGATGTGTTTGATTCCTCACTTACCAATAAAATGTGTTCTCCAGAAACATCAGAACGACTGATTTAAATCAGAATCGGGGAAGTCTTGGTGGACGAGAGGGTCCGAGCTTCTTACAAAAGTCACAAGTCAAACTATAAACTATGGTAATTGGGTCGGGCATTTCAGAAAATACTTTACTACACCAATTCAAGGTTTATTGTAATGTTTTTTTCCCTTCCGGTCCAACCAGCTTGGAACCCAAATCACATCAATCACGACTGGTGGTGCGGTAAATGAGCCACTTATTGTTCATTTACCGCATGGCTTTTTGTTTATGTTTTTTCAAAAGTGCCCAAACTCGGTGTCAGAAAAAAAAATAATATCGAGACAAACGACTTCCAGTCAGTCTTTATGCTCACGGCCGTTCCTCCCCCAAGTTTGATTCTGATTTAAGTGACAACCTCTCCATATGCAAAACATGAGTTCTTTCCGTAATCCTCCTTTGAGTTATAGCTGTAAGCAAAGAGGCGAGGGGGGGTGGGGGGGGGCTCAGGGAGAAAAAGCGGGGAAACATTAATTGAAATGCTGAATAAGAAGGAAGTGGACAAAATTGTAGGCACATTCCTTTTGAAAGGTCGCCGTGATGGATTTGGCGGCTTGTCGCTTCCAGTTGTTCCGTCAATCTCTCCAGCTCCCTGGTGGGGATTTTTATATTTATTTGTTTGGTGCAGTAATACACGCCCCCCCCCCCCCCCTCCCCCCCCTCCCAAAAAAAAAAAAAAACAAGGAGCCATTGCATCATAAGGATTTGTCATTGCCTTATATAAATAAAGTATACGACCCAGACCTTAATGTGCCCTTGCTATTGATTGTTTTACACAAGCGTTGGAGGGGAAAAAAAGAAAAGAGAAGAAGAAAATAGCAGACAGGCTGTAGATCAACATCCGTACGAGTTTGTGTTTGGCACCGCGAGCTCGTCCATTAAAGCGTCGGCTCTACACTCATTGTCTCCCGCTGAAGGACCCCCCCCCCCCGCCCTCCCCCTTACAAGTTTACTAGCTTTCACTAAAGTTTACTTCGTTCCTGTTTACCTCGTTTTTGACGTAAAACTCCACGCGCTGATTCATGGATGCAACGTTAAGGAGATGAAGTCATTTAAAGCGGCGTTTGCTCGTGAAACGCTCTCGGCATTCATCACCGAACGAGACACCTGTGACACAGATGCCGCTCACGCTGACAGGTGTGATCCATGGGACGAGGAAGGAGCTCATAAAAGTGGGGCTAATGCCCCGAATAAGCCTTTTTTTTTTTTTTTTTTTTTTTTGTATGCACGAAGATGACGAAAATGAAGCCGGTTTGAAAAATCCAGACTCTTCTCAGGGTGCTTAAATGCAACTCTCCAATGGGCAATCTTTACACCTTTAGACGTTCCCTGTGTGACAGACATTGCTCTCTGTGCTCCCTGTACATCTTTATCCCACCCCACACACATATAGATGTATGTTCATGTGCTGTCCAGTCATGTAAACGGTTCAAGAGGCCACCCCAGCCCACCTCTCCCCTCCTCCCCCCTAGATGATGGAATAAAGATAAATGCGACTGTCTGCTGGGGCTCAAATCAATCAGCGTTTGTGTGTATTACTTATTACTCACAGTGCATTTCTGTCACAGGGCTTTTGTGTGACCCCCCCCACCCCCCAACTGCCACCTCCCTGTCCTACACTTTTCTATCACCCCCCCCCCCAGAAGGAAAAAAAAACAAAAAAACACCATAATATTATTTATGGGGTTGGACTTGAGCTGAAATATAAGAAAGGTCAAAAAATCAAATGGGAAACTGTGAAGTGTGTGTGTGTGTGTGTGTGTGTGTGTGTGTGTGTGTGTGTGTGTGTGTGTGTGTGTGTGTGTGTGTGTGTGTGTGTGTGTGTGTGTGTGTGTGTGTGTGTGTGTGTGTGTGTGTGTGTGTGTGTGTGTGTGTGTGTGTGTGTCACAGTTGACATTTTATAGGAGGGTAATTTTCCATTGGTCACTACCAGGATTTCATGTAGTAGTTTTCTAGTCAATCTGTTGTTTTTTTTTTTTTTGTTTTTTTCTTCGTCTCCTCCACTCACTTCGCCTTTTTCCATTCATATTTTGTGTCTCCTTCCAAGTGTGTGTGTGCGCGTGTACGTGTGTTTGCACAATATGGTGGTCAGTAGGCGTAATATTGCCCAACATCCAAAGATGCGACGACCCCCTCCTCCGTGCATCCGCCGTTCATCACTGTCATGGGCGGAGACGCCATCACTGACCTGTGGAAGGTCAGCCAATGTCACCCAGAGCCTTGCGACCTTTTGGTGTTGCCCTCCGACTCCAGCCATCAACCCCACCCACCATCACCAGCAGGACCCCCCCCCCCCAACACCTCCGCAGTGACTCTTTATAGCCACTGCACCTGATCTATGATATTATTAGACATGACCTATCCATTCTACCCAAATATGTATTCTATTTAAGATCACAGCCACAGAGGGCCTCAGCAGCCATACCAGCGAACTGGTACATTTGAAAAGATCACAATGTGTACTTACGTGTACATCTATCGCTATGAGGACCAATTTTTAGATTAAAACCAGTGGACTGAGGACATTTTTGAAGACTTTTTGTTTAGCTTTTTTTTTTTTTGTGTGTGTGTGTGACCTTTCTGGACTATGCGGGACTAAACGACTACAGAAAAGATTTTTTTGGTTGGTATTTTTTACAATAGATGTCACCAACCTCATTAAAAAAAAAAAAAAAAAAAAAAAAAAGAAAGATGCGTACAAACGAGCTGCTCAAATTTCTCTATCAGGAATACCAAACCGGAGAGGTCTGCCACAACAGCAGGACGGTTCTGAAACCCATCACATCCAGCGTTGAGGCGTCTTTTTGTGCTATAAAAACTAATTGTATTCATGTTTAACTAAGACTCTATGGTTTGTGCAGTGTTCACGTCCTTTTGTTCTATACCTAGAGGCTCATGTGGTCTAACCAACCTCACCTAGTTGTGAAGGTCAAGGGTGAGATAAAAACACCAGCAGATGTACTTTGAATTCGACGAACTTAAGAAATTCACAATGTCACGAATAGTTGGAATAATTTAGGTAAAAAGCGAGTGTGTCTTAGGGCAGTGGTTTTAAAAGTGTTTTGCTCCGGAGCGCTCTTTGATTGTTGCCTTCAAGGAAAGTCTGCAGACACGTTCCATGATCTGGTCTGAAAAGTCGCTGTGTAAACACTCACCAACACACCAAAGCATCAGGCAAACTGGTCTATTCTAGATGCTGGAAAGTGCCCATAATGGTTTTATTTGACATGTGCAGATATCCTTTTGACAACCTCACAGCAGACAAAGCCCTGAGGCCCGCCCTTTGACCCCTGACACCCCCTCCCAAAGGGGGTCCCAGACCCCAGGTGGGGAAGCACTGCTATAGGGACATGCATCATGTAAAAAGGTGTCCTTTCAAATACAGCTATACAAGTGTGTATCAGAGTGTGGACTCTTGATTTGTTCACAATGCACTATGGTGGTTTGTCTATGTATTTTCTATAAATTGAGGTTTGGATTTTGTTTCAAGATAAAGGATAGAATACCATGGAAAAAAAGGAATTATTCCCGTTAATTTATTAAAAAGATAAATAAAAAGAAGAAGAAATAGGGTAAAACAATGAAAATGTTTGACTTAAACACATTTTTTTGTGACTTAAAAGGTTGTTGTTGTCACGGTGATTAATCAAAATCATAAATTGTGCTTCAAAAGCCATTAGTGGAAAAAACAGTGACAAACTATAAAGAATGACCGAATGATTCAAATTACGACTCCGTTCACACAATAAGAGAAAACAGAACGCCTCTGTTGCGTTTGGAGAGTCTGTTTACATGACAATGGTGCTCGGAGCCACTGAAAATGCAACTTTTCGCAAACGGCTTTAATTATGGATCTTTTTGAAAACTCTCCGACTCCAAGTCTCTACGTAAACAGGAAAACACATCTTTTTTTAAACTGTCCATATCCGTGTAAATGGGAGAAAATGCAACTTTTCTCAGACGCTTCTACTGCTCATGTGTGCGGAGGTCGTAGTGAGCAGCTTTTCTGCACAAAGAGTTGAGTAGATGGATAAAAACAACAATGGCGGCCTCCAGAGTGGCGTGACTCCGAGTCCATAGTTTCCAGGAATTTGGTGGTTTTTAGATCGAAAATCACCTATAAAAGCAATACAACTTCGTCACATGTCCATACGAATGTCCGTGTACTCGCCATTATTAATTTTGATAGGGTATTGTTCTCTGTATGCATGTGTGTGCGGTTTCATTTACTAAAACCTAAAAGGATCTAATTGGCACGAGTGAATATAATATCATTTTTTTTTCAAGAATATGAATCTAATAATGTTCAAATCCAGCATCCGAGTCCTTCTTCTACGCATGGACTATTCCTGGTTTCAGGTTAGTAGACATTTAATTGTGAAGGTTAGAGTTGGACCAAAGGGCAGGAGCATCTATTATGTCAATGAATGGGCCCCAGCAGCAGCGCTGTACACGTCTGCGTTTGTGTTTAGGAGGTCAAGTCGGAGATGATGATGTTTTAGCAGGACATTAAATGGAGCCGGACAGCGTCTGTGCATCAGCTGCGCGGACCACATCATGATGTCATCATGTCTGCGATCAGTTTTCTTCTTCTTCGATTTGATTGATCGTGCGAGCTGATCGCCTCAACCGGACACACACACAATAGAGGCACTTGCATTGTGATTTTTAAGATGATCATTTCACTTCTGCGCTGCTTCCCTGCGTCGTTTATCTGTGTGTTTATTTACCCGGTCCGCGCGGGGCGGGTCGCGAGCGCGTGTTTCACGAGCGAGCGGCGCAGCAGAGGCGGGAGGGGTCAATCAGTCATACGTGGAGGAAATGGGGCAATCTGGGGCCGGGTGTCAGAAAAGTGATGGATTTTAATGCTGCGATTGTAGTTAATGGCTCTTTAAATTAAATCGAGATTAAACGTCTCTGGCGGGAGTCAGAGCTTGTACGGGTACTGAGCAAACACCCCCTTCACCACCACCACCACCACACACTCCCTCCCTCCTCATCCTCAAGCACTTTCTTTCCTTAACTTTGCTCACACAAACACACGGCCACATTTGTCATGCAAAGGGACCGGCTTACATTTTGTGTGTGATTATCCTGTGCCACATCTGTTACCATTTAATGGATTTATTCGGTTTCAAACACTATTTTTTTTTTTTTTTTCTTGAAGTGGAAGGTCAATCTGTGCTGCTGCACTCATATCTAATTCCATTTGCTCCTTTCAAAGTCACAATATTGGGACAGCGAGTTATAATTGGGCCCATACATCCTGCCGAGCCAGTATGGATTAATCCAAGTATGCTAATGTAATTCAATTTGATACAGTTAATCTTGTACTAATGCAGATTGAAAGATGTGAGGCGCAATCAAATACCTCTTAGCCCTTTAATCTGCATCTGAGGTTTTTTCTTTTTTCTTTTTTTCGTTTTCTCTTTTTTTTTTTTTTTTTTTTTTTTTAATAAAATTAGTCAATTTGTAATTATGTGACCTGGCCCATAATTAGTTTATTCATCACTGCAGTTAACTCCCCATTAGGAGCATCAGAGAGAGAGAGAGCAATAAGCAGAAAAAAAAAGGAGAGCGAAAAAGAGAGAGAGAGAGAGAGAGAGAGAGAGAGAGGTTTAGGAGAGAAAAGAGCACTTATTTATCCTTTCAGTGGGAGAACACTCGCAGTATCAATTAGTCTCCCGTTTAATAAGCGGCTTCACAGTGAATCATGTGCTGTTTGAGAGTCCTCGGACTTCAGATTGGATAATTAGCTTCAGGTTAGGAGACGCCTGCGAACCAGAAGGATGCTTTTCCCTCCCACCCCCTCCAGCCCCCGCCGGTCAGGCATCTTGAGTCTTCTCTTTGATTCCGACTGAACATCTACACCCAAAACACAACTTTTTTGAAAACGGCTCCCAAGGAGGAACTTTTTGAACTTCCCTGAATGCCATATGTCCTCATTGTTTTATCGCATAAAATAATCTTCATATATTTATATGTATAAGTTGGGGGGGAAAAAAAAACCTGTTTGTGCTGATAAGCAACAGGAAACGTTTTGGGTGACGGACGTCATCACTTGACACAGTCAAATTGTGGCCAACAGTCAAATTCCACCATTGTCATGCTAAATTGAGTCTGTCTCTGTCTCTGCAGTACAAGTGGTCCAGAAAGGGATTCATCAGAACTCGATGGGCCCTGGCTGACTGGTGAGTTTTATTAATGGCTCCCTGCAACGACACGTCCCACCTCATCGCCGCTCAATCATTACGACTGTATCTGTGCGAGTAGAAATGAAGACCCGGCAGCGTCCGGTCACGTTCGGCTTCGCCCGCCAGCTGCAGGGCAGACAGAAGAAGAGAGGAGGGGGAGGAGGAGGAGGAGGTGGGGTAGGGTGGAAGCGGGGCTACATAGCTGGATCCTCTCCGGACAGCGTGCCGCAGGAGAAGGGAACGGGGGGATTCGATTAGACGTAATCGCGTTACGTCAAGCAGTTGCATATGACAGATGACAAAAAACATTACATGCAATTGAACCTGCGCGGGACTGAACACAAGCGCTCAGTCCAAGTGTGCAGAGCTAGAGGGGGGAGGGGGGGAGGGAGGGGGGGGGGGGGGGGGTGCATGGGGATTGTAATCTAATAGAGGGATGACATGAGAACTAAAGAGCTGAAACGGTAAGCATTTAATAGGGGCATGACGTTTGACGAGAGAGAGAGAGAGAGAGAGAGAGAGAGAGAGAGAGGGCCTGCTGAAGAATAGGAGATCAGATCAGAGATGGGATAGAGGGAGATCGTCAGCACCAGGCTTGTTATTCATTTGTTCTGGGTGTCACTGCAGAATAAACCCCAGGAGATAAAGATCTACAGAACACTGGGCTGATAGGATCAGCTGGGAAGAGTTCATCCCTGTACATTGAGCTATCATGCATTTTCCTATTCAGACATTGTGTTTGGGGCCTCGTGCATGAAAAACCAGAGACGGTTTTGCAAAGCACATACAGAGAAATATTCCAAAACCTGCACGTCACTTTCTTTCCACTCACTTGTGTTTCTTTAATTCTGTCATTTTAGGTCACCAGCAGCAACATTTTTCTGTAATTTGCATTTTTCTGTTGAGAAAATTCCTTTTTTCCAATAACATATTAGTTTTATTTAGGGGCCAGATTACAATATAATTTATATTTTACTGTTAAACCGCAGTCTAAAGTCCAAGGTGCAGCCAAGCAATTTAACCATTTTAATATTGGGAAGTCTGTGCAAAATTCAGTTTAAGTTGCAAACCGTTTCTACTTACCCCCCCCCCTCAATATTTCAGACACTTTTTGGACAGAGCATCAATGAAACAAATCAGTGTCAAATTCCAGAGGTGGAACAAGTAAATTATTACTCAAATATATGTATATAATTACTGTTAAAAAAAAAAAAAGTACTCGTCTCAAAGAAGATTCAAAGTATTAGTGTTTTGTTTTAAATAGTTAATAAAAGATTAATGTTACATATAAAAGTGATCTGAGATTGAAAAACATTCAGACAATGTGAATACTGTGAAAACTGTGAAACAACTTGTGATTTTTAACGAAGATCGTGTGGTGTAAATTGTTCCAAAGCACATTAAAAAATTAAAATGCTCATTTTCAGGTACTCAAAAAACTGAAACTTGGACTATAAATAATAAAGTGTTGAACCATTAAATCATGAGTAGTGTTTTATGAGCTAATTTCATTAGATTTAATTCATTACTAGTATTAAAATGCTGTGTTTCTGTTTTGCCTTCACATGAGAATTAATGAAGCTTTAAATGTGACATATAATCTGACATATTCCCTGTTTAAAGTTTAAAGTGAAAAACGCAACGTATTGCATTCCCGTTTCAGAAAAGCTTCACGTTCACATGGTTTTCAAAACGATGAAGTTGGCATGTTGGGCCACGAGTTGACGCTGTTTCTTCTTTCTAATGAAACCACACACACCGTTTACTACAGCTGTAATGTTCATGCGCGGTCGCAGCGTTTCAGAAAAGTTGGGTTTCCCCCCGTTTCCAACTAGACGGGAGTCGGGAGCTTTTTCCAAAAGTTCCACCTTGCGAACCTCCGAGCCCCGTCGTCATGTGAACAGACACCCAAAACACAATGAAAGTTTCTGTTATATATCTTTAATATGGGCCTTAGACTGAAATATTTTGCTGAGTTCACATAGAATGACGCTGATATTATTTTCCTGCCGTCAGCACCGACTTGTCTATACTGTTTTTTAAATGTTGCTATTAATTAGTTAATGCATTATTATTTTGATCACTGAGTGAAAGAAGCAATACACAAGAAACAATTCCAATATAATCCACAGCTGTGCTTGTAGTGTGTGAGGTGATTCGTTTGTTGAAGCTTTCTGTGCATCTTCTTTTCTTTCCCCCCCCCCAGTGCTTTTGATCTGGTCAACATCCACCTTTTCCACGATGCTTCCAACCTTGTGGCCTGGGAGGGAACCCCCTCAGTCTACTCCCGGTGCAGGCAGAAGGCCCTGAGATACGTTTTAGACAGGTACTGTTTGCTTTTCAGTAAGATTCTTCTTGAGCTGATCTTTTTTACTTTTCTCAGTTTGCCCGGTAGTTTAGATGAGTTTACACTTACACAAATCATCTTGGCTTTTTTCCTCTTTCCATCCTTACTTGCTACAAAGTTTAGATTTCATTCGTCGCAGCAGGTCTGTCCTCTCACGTCTATCTGTAAAACGTTGTACACCTTCACTGTGTCCAGGAAAAAATAAACCCAATACTATCAGTAAGTTTTGGGAGGAAGAAATTGAACATTTGAAGGCTTTAATCCCAATTGTAGGTCCAATTCTACCCTCTAGTGGTCACTCTAGTTATGGTAGCGACAATGGGGAAAATGATGAATATTAAAAAGATGAGAAATTACACAACGTGAGGCAGTGGGATGGGACGTTTATTCACTGGATTATTTTTAATTACCCAGTGGAGAAAAAAAGTGCCACATTTTAATTGACATATTACACACTGCTATGGGCCAAAACACAATTAAAAACAAAGAAAATCTAGACAATGTTTCAAAAATGACTGTCTTTGAAACAACCGTTTTAGATTATAGTTGCTCACAATTGTTTTTACTGATGTCCTAAACTGTCTTTTCAACCGTTTCTCTAATGGTGCGTCCAAGAAGGGCAAGTTTAACATGCTTAATGATATCTTACATGCAGTAAGTTCTTTTGGAATAAGCGTCGCGATTGTAAAGGTTTTGCTTCGCTCCCGGCTGAGTAAATCCAGCCTCTATACAAACAGGCTGAGCTTATCCATTCATAGGCAGCACTAATGTGATTTATGGGATATCCATTTGCAAGTGGAGCAGGATGATAGAGTGCATGGTACAACCCCTGCTCTCTACCTGGCCATGCTAACACCGAATAAAAGCCTCACGGTAGGTGACCTCCCATTCAAAAGGTGTAAGAATGCACGACGTGGCTTCCCTCCACCTCCACTTTGAATAACTACATTCATATATGGGTGGCATACATTATCACGGGGCTTCTCTGATGGGCCTGAGTTACGAGGCGCCTTCTAAAGCGTTCTATCCCAGCTCGTATTTTATTTCCGCTCCGGTCTTGATTTGATAAAAGAAGGCCCTTTAATGGACAGCAAAGCGTTTTAAGGATATAGGCACTTTTGCAGCTTTTTATTACATTGTAACTTACCTGGATTTACTGGCATAATGAAGTTTCAAAAGGACCTCTGTTTGTTGCTGGCCTTTTAGCATTTTGATTGTGTTTTCTATTCTTTCATCGTGCTTTTACAGCTGATTTATTTGCAAAGGTCCTGCTGTAAATACTTTCAAATAGGCTTTATTTAGGTGGTTTGAATAGAAATCATGTTGGCTGTTTGCTCTCTCCCTCCTCGCTCATCCTGTGTTGTGGACCTTGTTTTGATTTCCGGGCCATATCATTTTAAAACTTCTCCTATTTTGAAAAAAAAAAGGGGCGAGAGTTAAGTGTAAAACAAGGTAGAGCTATGTCCCAGCTACGTTGATAGGCCGAGCTGTTGCTGGTGGTACACGGGTGGGAGAGTCCGTGGGGGAATCGCGCCTCACTCGCTCACTTTAGGGGAAGCCATTGGGCGCAGATCCGGAGCACCGGAGTGAGAAAAAGCTGGTGGCACAAGGAGGGAAGGGAGGAGGAGCACAAAGGGTGCTCGGGCTCTGTAAAGGGCAGTGAATAATGGGCCGGTCCTTTCACAGAGGCTGCTAACCTTTTGGCAGCCACCAGCAAACTCCATTCTCCTCCGCCAATCTGGGAGGACAATGTGCCCAGGCCCAGCTTTGAATGAAGCGCTACCACCAACAGTGTTCCCATTCAGCGGCTGGTTGGGAACCATCTTTTTGGCTATTGTCCTAATGCTGACTCCTACCCCCAGAAGCTGAGCAGGAAAAGGGGACAGGGGGAAATCTCTAAAGCCAGGACTCCCCTTCTTCCCTCAATCTCTCTCTCCCTCTCTCTCTCGCTCTCTCTCTCTCGCTCTCTCTCTCTCTCTCTCTCTCTCTCTCTCTCGCTCGCGTTCCACTCTCTCTGAGCTCTAATCTCTCATTGCGGAATGGGAGAGCAGAGTGAGGGGGCGCAGGAGCACCGGCGAACACACTGCCAGCTGAGATCCGCGGGGAAGTCGGCGCAGGAGCCCAGATCACATGCCCGCCCCGCCCCCCCCCCCCCCGGTGGGGACGGAGTCCCACTGGGGGGGGGATTCGAACTTCAGCCTACACCTTATCTGGGGCCTAGGCTTAATAATGCAGCTTACAGCCCATTGAGAACACATCTGATAAGCCTTTTCCTCTGTGGCTCTTTTAACTGCTAAACAGTGTTTATCTCCAAAGTGCTTGAAGGCCCCGGGGAGGAACAATGCTGAGAAGGAACAACGCTTAGCCAGCCAGACCCCACTATTGAGTCACATCAAAAAAAAAAAAATAAAAAGTAGTGCTCTGTGGCCTGCGCTGATGTGTGGGTCACTTCCATGAGAGAAAAAAGCCGACGCTCTGCTTGAAATGCATCCCTTGCTTGTTTTCCTGTCCTTTGAAAGGGCACATTTATGTGCTCAGTGCCGCATCGAGCGCTATTTACCTTGTAGAATCCGCTCCCCTTGATGTCGGGAGATCATTGTTTTATAATTATGTGGGAGCTTTGATTGTGTGTGTGCAGAATGTGAAAGAAAAGCGTTATCGCATTTTGTTCAATTTAACAGAGCCGCACGATGCACATTTTTTTATTTTTTCCTCTATGAATAGAGCAGCTTTCCATGATCCTTCATTTTCAGTTCGTAAAAACTCATTTGTTTTAAACTCGACATTCACTTCTTGTCCAAATTAAGCTTTCTTTAGAACACCTCCCTTAAAAATCCCACGTTTCTTTATATTAGCCAGCTCATCTTTTGTCTTTCAACACCGGTCATGTTTGTAATTTGACACCAGCGTCGCCATTGTTCTTGCATACGAGCAACCAAAACTGTGACCAGCTGACATCAAACACAAGAGGGTTAAATAAGTCATGGAAAATACAGACGAGGAAAAAAGTTAAAGGGGGAAAAAGTGATGCTAAATGCAAAAGTTTCTCAATATGTGTTTATTGTGAATATTTAGTTTCCTCCAGACAACTGATGTAATGACCTTCGTGTAGAAACTCCCATGCCTTGTCATTATACCGCTTTCTGTGGAATGATAGTATGAGATAAAACCAACAGGGTTTTTTTTTGTTTTTTTTCCTTCCTCCTTCCTTAAAAAAAAAAAAATCTCTTTTGTGTCTCCAAGTTTGTTTCTGTTTCCAACCCCCCATTCAGAGTGGCTGGTCCGGTTCAGGGGAGAACAGTTTTACATTACAACTGTGAAATCCTGGCATAAAGGCTTCCTTTGTGGCGAGCCATTATTTTCACACAAATATAGTCCATTGTCACTATGCTGAAGTTAATTTGATCAACATTGGGGACATTTAACTGTTTTGTTCGCTGAAAAGACTTGTTTCATGCTCATTTTCGGGGCATTGAAAAGCAATGATTGGCAGAAAAATAATGTTGCCGTTAACAATTCAAAGCAATTAGTTTCCCATGGGGAGGCAGTGGGCCGCACTGGCCACCACACAGCGATGCTTTGTCATTTTATGGAGGGTCATCAGTCAACTGTCAGAGCGTCTCAAAGAGCCCTCCAATCTAAATGTTTCCCTTTAGGCTTTTCCCAGAACAACGGGCTGAAAGAGCAGAGAAAGGCCAGCTCGTTTCCAGCCAATCGACATGTTGAGCTGCAAGAGGGAGGACTGGATAATCGCAGGGAGATCCTCCATAAAGCCTGAATGAATTTATTAGAGAGAGGTGTATGTTTGTATGTGTCATGCTAATTGTGTTCTGCAATGCTTCCTGCATGTCATGTGTAACTCAAACTTCAATGTTGTCCTGTAACTTTGCGTCTTGAATGAAAACGATATCCGTCATTCAATGTACCGACATCTCCCAAATAGCCAGATTGCAACATGTTTTCCGGGTGTGTACATTTAGCTGTGTATGTTTGGGTGGTGTCACTGTGTGAGTGTACTGCCTTCTCACCCTGGGAGGCCCACAGGAGCAGAGGTTAATCTTCCTCAATGTCTCCCCGCCCATAGTGGGCCTGTTTATTTCCCTCGCTCACACACGTTGGACTTCCCACCCTTGTGAGGACACACACTACTCTTTTTATTCCAACCTTAACGATCACTCATGGACGCCTCAACTCGCTCTGGTATCCAAACACTAACCTGAGCAAGCGCTGCAATGTTTTCCGGAATAGACTGAACCCAGTCCTGGTTTACCTTTCAGATAGAGCCTTACCACCATAGATTGTTTTCTCAACGGAGATTTTTTACCCTCATCACTTCAACATAAAATCTTGGCTCCATTGCAAAAGTCAAACATAAAAAAGGAGAAAAAAAAACGACCAAACAGTCGACAAACTGCTCCGCATCTGCTAGTGTTATTAAAAACAAAGCACAAAGACTTTTAACGTCGACAAATATAATTACCACAAGAATCAACAACACTAACATATTGGCCTAATATCCTGCGCCCTGACCTGAACCTGATAATCTAAGCTGTCTCTCGTTGCCTACCTGCTCATTCGCCTCGGCTATTTAGAGTGCAGAAGTACATTCAAATAGTCCGGTCAAGCCAAACTGTACCAGGATGTACGAGCACCGACATTCAAAGAGAAAACAAAAGTTTTGCGTTATTACTTGAAATCATTGCGTAAACAGACCTTTAGAACAACACATATTCTTTGATACCTACCTAGTCCAAACTTGGCTGTCTCAAGAGTATATTCTTGACAATATACACTAAGTGCACAACAGCAATATTCAATTTGAGAAGACAAAAATGTTGTACAGTAATAAAAATTATCTTTACACTGACACACCTTGTCCATATCATATCATATCACATCAGCTTTGTCTTCACATGGTCTGCCACCGACTCACTCAGGCGCAGGGTTTTGTCTGTAGTTTATTAGGCCATCAAGTGCTACACATGACATAATTTATTGTGTAGATCTTGAAAGAATCTTCTGCCATTGTGCTCTGAGAGGTTGTTCACTATGTAAAGGAGTTGAAACAGGATCAGGATTTGAGTCAATTTCAGGCGTCAAGGTACCCGATCCCAGGTGTGTTTCCACTTCTGTGGTTATTTGTAGAACACCACAGTTTTTACTACATCATTTGTGCTTCATTTCAATCCGACTAAATATCAGGAGTGAAATTAAAGGTTAAATCCTGGTCTTTACCTCTACATGGGTCAAAGTTTTGTTTGGCAAAACTCTGAACCCCAAAATGCTCCTAATGGTGGGGGAGAACTGTCCTCATGGATGTATGGGTGACTTTGGAATGGGTTAAAGAAACGCACTATAAGAGAAGTCCATCGACCAATATTATTGAAAGTTATTGTTGTCAACTGTTTATTAGAAAAAAATAATGATCTTGTGGAATTTTGTCAAATTTCTTCAACCTTAAACCTTGAACTTTTGAAGACACTTGAAGTTTTGGGTCCGGGACCCAGCGGCCTGATATTCTTCAATCATTTCTCAAACACCAAATTCTTTCCTTGACAGTTGCTCATCCACGTCTCATTTAATCCTGAATTAAGCTGAAGTTGGCTCCCAGGTGCCGTCCTCATCTTGAGTGCGTCTTGACAGCACTATTGGCAAAAGGCAGACTTATTCCTTAACCTCTGCATGACCGCTGCAACAGCCTCGCACCACCCACTCCCCCCCTCCCTCCCTCCCTCAGCACCCGATCCTTCCTTCACGGGGCTCTTGGTGTCGGGGTGGGCGTTACTAAGGAGATGGGGTTTCAGCAGGAGAAGGGGGATGAGGCTGAGGCTGTCCTGCGGAGTCAAAGGTCCCGTCAGGGGCCATCCTTTGCCCATTCAGAAAGACGTCACCAGCACATTCTTCACAATGTTAACATTCTCCCAAATTCTCAACATTTACTTACAATAGATGGCTGCGCTCAGCCCTACTATTGTGTGCAATGTCCAGTCTGACCGTCCAACTTATGGTAAGTCATCTTGTCAATATGATCATGACATGGCCCCCAGTTTCACCCTCATAATCCCATACAGACTGTCTATTACCGCTCGGTTTAGCTGTCAATCACATTGTATAATCTAGCCAGGAATCAGTGAGTCATTGGGGCCTTCAGAAAGAACGATTGAAATGTTGGTGCGATTGTGTGTCATCCTGGTGAATTGGTGATAGCCTGTAGTTTGTAATAAGATTAAGAGAATTCTCAACACTTTTTCGCGTTGCCAATTAGCTTCTGCAGTGGTGTGTTTGTGTCCATGAGAAATCTGACATATAAAAATATGCGTTAGTGTCTTTGTGTCGATGGTTTAAAGAGCCTGGGAGCAGAATCCGGGGCCATGTTATAAATTAACGTCTGACCCCAGTCTTTGTGTGGCCTCCGTGGAAAGGGCCGTCAACGAGCCCCCCCCCCCCCCCCCCCCAAAAACCCATCCAGGCCCAAACCTCAGTGAGAACAGCCCATGTGAAGAGGCTCTTTCAGGGGTGTCACCGCGCGATGAATTGGCCAGGAGAAAGCATGTTTATAGACTGTGTAAAGGAGTGCGTCTTTGTGGGAGAATGTCACTGACACTGTTACAGTTTGCCTGAATGAACTGTGATGACGAGGCTAATGGACGTGGGGCCCCCGTTTGAGGGTTAGGGTCATCAAGCCCTCACCCCAGAGCTTGGACCCCCCACCCTCAGGCCCCTTTTCACGCCCAGTAGCTGTAGCTAATGTTGCAATTCTTCGCTGCCCCCCACAAAGGCCAAGAAAAAAAGTCAACTTTCACACCAGCGGGTCACCATGAGTGCTTTAGGAAATGGTCGTGTAAACAGAGTGTTACCTTCTGACCTGTGGCTGATACCTTGGAGCGGCAGACAAAACAGCCCGGCTGCGGGGTATTAGACATGGCTGTTAGCAGGAGAAAGACCCCAGGCTCTGGAGGAACACCCATACACTCTCTTACTCCTTATCCTCCTTTCTCACTTCATCCATTCTTATTAAAGAGTGACTGCCCCACTCACTCCGTTGTCTTTTCTCGCTTTCATTGTTTTGGCTCTTTGTGCGATCGGTGCACGTTCAGCTTTGGACAAATTGAAAGTCTGGACTCTTGTTTGAATTGTTTCTCATCGCTCTCGAGCCTACGATGTGGCAAATTCCCCGCTAGCGCACAGAGTCCTCGCGTTCCCACGCCTGTGAGAGCGGCATTGACGCCTGTGCTCAGCCACTTTACTGCCCTCCATTCGAGCCGACAGGATAAACTGACCACTAACCCTGTTTGAATAGAGCCGAGTCTCTTAGCACCCGGCTGTGAGGTCATTAATGACATCAGTCCCGGTTTGAGTTTATTAATGAGCCACTGCATACACACACTGTCTGTGTAGCTTCGGCACCGTGCGCAGTAGTTTCAAACACACTGATGTGTAATTCGTCACTTTATAGGAGAGTTTGTTGCTTTGCTTATACGATACGTTACCGCTCACAATGTCTCTTATAGCTATTGAACTAGGTACCTGCTGTGTTTGTTGGTCCTGTAAAGCAGGACTATTCAGTTGGCAGCTCCGGTGCCAGGTCTCACACTTTCAGATAATTTATAGCTGCTGTGACGCAGCAGCATCTTGTTTGGATTACTGCAACAGAAGATGGCACATTTGAAATAAAATTCTTACCATTCTTCTCATCGCGGAAAATGTAGATGAAGAAGTGCCCCGATTTGGACAATGTGGGGTTTCATAACATATTGATGTAGTTCCATATGCTGATTATACATCAGGACTTCAGAAAATTCTGTAGTTTCCCCTCATTCTGTGTTGTTTTCTCATTCTGTTGCAATTAAAGTTGTCGTCATTGAAATGGTCCGTGATCAACAGATTGACTTTTATTCAGACTGAAGAGGCAAGCTATGTGTGGTCCATGTAACTTCAATTATGATGTTAAGGAAAGCACATTTTCATGGAACGCTTCAAATTTACAGAATATTTTATGATGTGCATAACAAAATTTTTCTTTGTATTCTTGTATTATAGATTGTTTTTAATATTAATTTTGGCACCTCTAACTCTCTTTTAGGTCAAGTATCTGCTAATAAAAGTATTGGCACACCTGTAACCTGAGATAATATGAAATGTTGTGGGTGAAGGTACAATAATTTCTAAGATAATTGTTCAGTATTCTCAAATGTGTAGCTGATGTCATAGAATTTGGATATTGGGGCTAAATTATGGATATGGTTAGTTGTCTATGGATGTCCCTCGACTTTGAACATTTCTACATATTTTACAAAAATGGATCTGTATTAAGCAAATGATAAAATATGTCTTACTCTAGGAATGTTCACCACTGAAAAGAAAGAGTCATGAAAAGTCATAACTTTGTCAAACTCAACCTTTCAGCATTTGAATTACGTACTCAGTTATTGAATTGTCAATTTTACACCCCACCTGATGAAGCAAACACGACGGGAAGCCGATGGTCTTGTTTCTGTTTAATACGAATTAACGTAGAGTTACCCGCTCTGTGTTTAATATGAGCGCTGCGTTGTCCGCCTCCTTGCTCCAGTCACCCCTCTGGCTCATGGAGCAGAAGTGGCCGTGCTTTACGGCGGCCGGCCAGACCGAGACCCACCGCTAAGAAATGCCTCCTTCCGTCTTTACGGCCTCATAAATATATTGTTATCTGTTCCTGGGAAGTCCGCGGTGAGATTTATCCGAGCGATTAGTAGAGATGGCGAGCCAAGCATCCCAAATCATTAATTACCCATGAGCCTGCACTACATCCACCTTAATTTCCAATCCTTGCTCCTGAGAAAGAGCCCCTTTTAAGTAGTTGATGAGGCTTATGAGTTAATTATATGTCGCTTAGGTGCCTTTTTTCGCCCCTCCGCTCTAAGCGCTGGGATGCCAGCATAGTGGTGAAGTTCTGGAGATCTGGAAGTATTCCATCTCGGAGACTCTGAGGTCGTCTGACGGTGTACTCTGGGGTTTAAACAAGCAAATGTATTCAGTGCATTAAAATGCTGGCACCACATGCGGTCGTCGGGTTGTAATGATTAGTCTCGGTGTAAATCTGTCAACCCATCGGATTCGGGACTGGACAGGTAGGCAGCACCTTTCAACACAGGCAAATATAATGGCAGTAAGACAGGAGAGGAAAACAACATAAGCAAATTAAGTTTTAACATTCTGAAATAAGTGGTAAAAGCATTAAAAGGGTGACATTAAAAACCACAGTATTTTGGTGTTTTAAGGTCCAATCATCCATCAATCATCTATGAAGTCTTTTCTCCATTCATCCATTCTTTTGTCATTCTATTTGTCCTTTGATCCATCCCGTTAAACTTTCATACATCCTTTCATTTGTTTCTTTTCCCGATCATCCACCCATCTGTAAGTTCCATCTTGCACAGTCCCATGAAGAAAAACAAAAAAATGTAATATATTTTGACGGAGTGAATCAGTGTTATTGGGATGAGTTTATCCCCTATTTCAGTTTCAGTATTTTGGCTTGCCGTGAAATCTAAATGAATTATGGCAAATAATAAAATCTCGCCATCATTATTTTAGAACTTCTGTGTCCAGAGTGGTGGCCAGTCAGTCACAGAGACCAGCTCTTCCTGCTATGTAGTTTGGACTGTTGATGCTTCGCAACCTATTTCATGCAATAGTTTCATTTGATTTCATGTCAGGAAATTCTACCGTTTGGATGGATTGAGCGGTTTTCTAAAGATTGATGGTTGGAAATGTTGCAGTCACTGAAGGTCATCTGCAATAAACACTTTCCCCACTCTTTCAGTTGCAGGCCCATCCCATAATGTTATATAAGTGCAGCAACATTGAGTAGTTTTTCAAAGTATAGGGAGGTTTTATATCTAGCTAAAAGGCGTCTCTGACCTCAAAGACATAGTGGGGATCTGCTCCTTAAACAACAAGCATGAAGTTTCAGTATTTCAGAATATTCAAATGTAAAATCGTAGTTCAGTTTCTTTTTCATCTTTCTCCATGGTATTACAAGCCAATGTGCCTGTCGGGTGAAAAAGCTGGATACCTTGACCATCATGTCATGGGGACCCCCTTCTAAATGTAGGGTTCACACCAGCAGGTGGTGCTGTGGCTTTCATGAACTCAGCAGCTTGAGGTCAGGGGAACATCAGATGGCAGCAGGAGAAGACTTGGCCAGCTGATCGTGCCGCTCTCTATCTTTCTTCTGGGTGTTTATTCTTGTTCTCATGGCTTGCTATCATCTGTTGGCAGGATCACGGACGAGCGGTACGAGAGGTTGCCATATTTCGTCTTCGGGGACTTTAACTTCCGGTTGGACTCGAAGTCAGTCATTCAGGTGAGTGTTTCCTCCGGCTCATACACACCCTTGAGACTACCCGTGCAGTACGCGTATACATATGTGCACAATTTTGTGCTCATTTGCTGCAATCATTCATGGTTATTTACAGTCAGAATCCTGGTAATGTAGAGTCTTTATGTGCACGCGGGGGCCATTGCAATCTAGTCGAAGTGGTTTTAGTGGTGCACTGTCTCCTCAGAGTTATGACTCATTAAACTCTTGACTGTGGCCGGCCCAGCTGTGTTTGCCAACCGAGCCTCCAAGTGCATTGTTATGTTACGGTGCCATTCAGCGCTCTTTCTCTGTCCCTTCCTCTCGCTCCCTCCCCTCCTTCTCTTGGTGCAAATGAGGCTAGCGAGAGCTAAGGTAGTCCTTCAGTGTTTGGCACCCACGGGAGGGGAGGGGAGTACTGGGGGCAGAGCAGGTCATGAAAGCCCACCGCAGACGGCGATGTGCTGTGATAACAGAGTGGGAGAGACACTTGTCGGCCGGTCCTCGGCCTCCTCTCCAGCACAATGCTCCTCGAAACAGTGGGCCTGTTGAAGGTGTGGGCATTGTCTGCGTCTCTCAGAGCCCCATTCACAGCAGAGGGAAGAGGAGGGAAAGCTCTTTCAATGGATGCCTCGAGTGACTCGTCTGCAGAGAAGCTGCCCGGCCACCAGGGGGGACAGTAAACCACCGTCTCCATCTCACCCCTCAGCCATCCAGTGGACATCACATGTTTTCACTCAGCGATCTATCAGCAGGCATTGATTAATTGCCTCAGAGTTTGCACAGTACATTTGATTTCAGCGCTGTAATTGGGTCACATTAACCCGCCCGGTCATGTGAGCGCACGGTGCTTCAGAGGAGAAGAAATCCAGAATCCGCAGGAGCAGATGTTCAAACACTGAGCCCATTCAGAAAGCAGCCCCGGCCACTCAATGTCACCTGGCACACACTGAGGTCGCCACATTGATTTTATACCCCGTTTATTACTTATCAGCAGCGCTGTGATAAAACACACTGTGTTCTACACATTCAAAGATACAATCCTTGCTCAGAGTGAATAGTGTGACATTAACAAAGTACTGATGGTTAAATATTTACATAAGAAACTGACAAAAACAACAGATCAGACTTGTGAAAGACTGGAAACGCTGTGAAATACATTTAAAGAAAATACAGCTCCGGCTAAAGAGTTGAATTTTCGACAGTTTAAATTTTTTTAGTGGCATGTAATCCACTTTGATATTTCTTTTGGCACTTAAATAACACATATTTTCACATTTATTTCGATCCATGTATTCCTCAGGACTGGGTATAAAAAGAGCAGCTCAGAGAGGAATTGACCTGTAAAAGAACTGCAGGGCCAAACTTTACTCACATAAGATTCTCTGATTTCATTGTTTGCACTGAATAATATCCAAATATTTGAACAAACGTATAAAATTTCTCTGAAGTGAAAAACCAGTACACGGTGGTCAGGAAGTTTCCCTGCATCCAAATCAAATCTCAGCTCATGAAAAGCAGATATTGACGAGCTGTAGACATGCCACTGTCTTTGGTAGGGCTGGAGCTGCACGGGAGTGCTGTGTCCTGGTGAATCAAACGTGTGTTTTTGTTGGTTGCCTAAGTGTACTTGTGATTTGCGCTTGCGTCGCCGTCAGCGATGCAAAATAATGTCTGCAGCTTTTCAAACAACTTTGTGCTTTAGGACCAAAAGAGACATTTTTTGTCTTTTTTTTTCTCACCAAATTCGATTTATTGCAAAACTGTGCAACACAGTTTCTAAAGTTTCACATTTGTTAGTATTGAAACGCGTACAAAAACGGCGTCTTCTGTTGCTGTTATGAAGTTTTAATTGCAATTTAGGCTGGTAAGCATTGTCAGCTGTCTTTGTACCCGATTTTAGCAGTTTGATCCTTCTTTTCCAGCATCTTTTAAACTATTTTGGCATTTTAGATTAGAATAGAATATATGACTAATATAAGCACAGAAAGGATGAAATTAACCAAAACACAGAAAACACTATTTACAAGGAGGAATCTTATGATCGCAGCCATTTTAACCATTTTATCTCTTTTGTAAGGAGTTGTTTTTTTTTCTTTGTTTCTTTTTTCCGTTTTAGAGATTCTTTAGAATTTCCCAAGACAAATCCATTATTTTGAGAATGACTCTAGTGTGTAAATTGCATAAAATGTTTGTTTAGGTAGAACTTAGTGACAGCTTCAGGGAGAAACTACAAAAGTGAAAAAGAGCCGCAGATTGCAGACCCCCGGACAAGACAATAGAAATTGTGAGCAAAGCTCTTGTATTTTATTCGTCCTCATTTCAGTTCACTTGTCTTCTCCTGTATGACAGTGAGCACAAATGACAGTTTGTATTAAACAGTACAAATCATACTCCAAAAAGTCACATTTCTGTCTAAACGTTGTTGCCTCGTGATTTTTATCTACATTCTACACACTGTAGAAACTCTTTTTGGATGTGTGTGTGTGTGTGTGTGTGTGTGTGTGTGTGTGTGTGTGTGTGTGTGTGTGTGTGTGTGTGTGTGTGTGTGTGTGTGTGTGTGTGTGTGTGTGTGTGTGTGTGTGTGTGTGTGTGTGTGTGTGTGTGTGTGTGTGTGTGTGTGTGTGTGTGTGTGTGTGTGTGTGTGTGTGTGAGATCTTGATAACTCTCTCCTTGTCCCTGCGGCTCTGTGGTAGGTAAGCTCTCACCCTCTCCGTGTCTCGACCGCGCCGATATGCTGTTTGAGTGCGGTAGGGGTCACGACCCCTTTTCCAGGGATGTGTTAGGCTTGCATCGGTGTGTGTCCGTCTCTGCCACCCCCCCCACCACCCACCCCACCCCCCGTCCCCCTTCAACACAGCCCCTTTTTTATGCACCTTGGCCCCATTCACTTACACATTCACATCCACACACACACACACAAACCAATTTGTTAGGCCAGATGAAACCGATTGATTTACTCTGTTTAAAGGGAGGTGTGGCAGCAGTGTAGGGGGGCCCTTTTGAGAGTGCCCACTCAGGAAGTTAGAGCTGTGGGCGAAGACATGGGCCAGACAGTTTGGGAGGTTCAACCCTCCCGTCACAGTTTGTACTAGCTTTTTTATTTTACACCAGGAACTGTTGAGATATAATTGTCGCTGCCCGTGACAATAGATTCTACATTAGGATAAAATATGAATATATACATATATATATATATGTATATATCGACTGAAGATTCGACGCTAACTCCCGCAGCAAGCCCTGCGACATGCAGTCATGTAATACCACTTCTTACCACTAGATGATGTAAATGAGTCATTCAGGTCTGTTCTTAAATACACAAGCACAGTACAACCTGGCAGCTTTACATACAATAAACTAAACTTTACCCCCTAAAAACAACATGGTATATCCCAAAAAGTTTTTCTTCCCAGGAACTAGCTTTTAGCAACACAGCTGCCACCTGATGCGCAAGTGTGTTATTGTTTGAGTCTCGCAGATCTTTAAATGACCTTTATGTTTTCAACCTTGTGTGTATTCGCTGTAGCGTCCAGTCAGAGGATGAATTCCAAACAAGCACCATGCAAAAAGTGACTCGTTACCACCACCCAGTGTCCAAATGGAACACTACCGAACTCAAACTTACTGTACCTTTAACTGTACAGTGGAGGATCTGTTTGCTGTTTCTCACGAGTGAATGTAACAGGAGGGTTATTGGGGACAACAACAACAAAAATATAGGCAGATGATGTCATCTGTGCATTGTTAAAGGAGCAGGCTGCTTCATATAAACCCGTCTCACTCAGCGGACCTGTCTGATTTAACAGCGACTGGCGTGTTAGCATTAGACAGAGCTGTGATGTCACCAATAAACAAATGGTTTGCAACCTTGGCTCGGGATGTAACTCACAGCCAGCAGGCCGTTTTAAGCCCTTTAATGACAATTAATGTCAACAGGACAATTAGTGCACATCCACTGGGGTGCTTAACTGTAGATGGGCTGCCGCTGGATCGATCGTCCATACTTATCCGAAGATTGATTCAGACACAGAGAGGCTGCCTCTCTTTCTCAGTGTCTGCAAGTCTCTCTTGCTCTCTCTCCCTCTCTCGCTCTCTCTCTAGCGCTTTTTCTGCTTTTCTCGCTAAGCTTGCGCCATTTTCAATCAATGGATAAGAGTCCGGCTGTTGTGTGAAGCACAGGAAATGATTGTCAAATCCAATGCCTGTGTGATTGGTTGAAGGACCAGGGGAGTTCCTCCCTGAAGCACCCATGGGCCTCCTGAGGCCTCACTTTGAGAATCACTGGATCAGAAAATACTCCCGACTACACTTCTGTACAGCTGCACGCTACACCACGTCTCTTCTTCTCCACCTCTCCTTCATTGTGGGTGACTAGACTGTGGACAACTGCTCGCCACTCCCCTGTCAGCCATCCTCGCCTTGTGGGAGGCTGGACGGGATCCAGAATGTATCCGTGTGTGCACAAGAGAAAAGGAGGTGGGTTTGTTATTGTCACTGGGGCAAATTCCAGGTGGCAAATTCCAGGCATGCTTGCGCGGCAGGATCAGTAACCAAAGGCCTGGAGCTGCCCCCTCTTCCCCACCCTCACCCACCCTCCTGGGCAACCCCATTAATTGTGTCCGACAGAGGGAATTGGTTTCAATTGACCCCCATTCAGCGGCCTTTTGACTGGCAGACAAAAGACACAGCCACGTGGAGACTAATGCTAGGGCTGAGCAGCCTGGAGGTGGTCCAATCCCCGCCAGCCCTCTCTCTGCTCTCCCATGGGTCCGATCATGCTTTAGCTTGATCACGCTTTGCATCGGTGCTGATAAAACAAGCGGCCTCAAAGGATGGGGTTTGAAGATATTGTCCGGCGAATTCGCGCACACAATACTTCACAGTCCACTTATCAATGCTTGATTCCTTTTAGCCCCCTCATTGAGCACTCGTGTTGGGAGTCTCATTCAGGTCTGAATGAGGTGTAGCCAATGATGCTATAAACTGGCAATATATTCAGGGGCTATCTTGTTGCAGCTGAAGGACAATTTATAAGTTTAAGGCCACCTGTGAGCTTTGTTCCAACCTCAGATCCGGGGGTTTCCTCCACTGCACTGCTACATCCAAGCATCAGGGGTCCTTTTAAATAGATTTTTAATCAAAATCAGATTGGCGCCTTAAAACATGTTGCATGTTTTGCCCTTGTGGAAACGCTACCAAGGTAGTGCCCCAGTTTGTTTGTTTTTGTCACACCCTCTTGTAGTGCATGAGCAGAAAGAAACTTTCTACAATGATAATTTCTCATTTTACCATAGTTTAAGTGGCAAAATTAACTGATCTAATTGAAAATATATTTCAAATCTATTACAAACTCTGTAAAAATTGACATTCACGGGTCAATTTACTGTTAAGCAATATCAAAATAATGGTTATGAGCCAGTAGAACAGGGACTGTGTTGTTTTCATTGGAAATTGTTACATTTACCCGAGTTAAGTTTACAAGATCCAAAGGGATTTCCAAAAGAAAGCGTGAAGATTTAAAAAAAAAATTTTTTCTAAAGGATACTTTTGGATTCGATTTGACAGAAGATTTCAAAGTGCTGGAATCGCAGCTCATAATAGTGACCCCAGATGCTGCAGTGTGTTGTGTTTTGCACATTTCTGAGCCTGAAGTTTTTCAATTATTTTTCCAGCTGCAACTTTATATTATGAACCAGTTTAGTGCAGCTTCCCCTCATTTGACTCATTGTAGAGTTCATAAACATTTTTAATTCATATTTTGACGTGTAAACATTCAGAAATGTTATTTTCAGGTGCCATTTTTTGGGGGGGGTTTGTTTTAGGGGTCTTGAGTTGAAAACGTTTGGGGATGATTTTAAAGAAATGCTGTTAAGAATTTTGTCCCGTTTCATTCTATAGGAAAAGGCCACATAACCATGTTTACAGCCATCGTACAGTCGCTGAGAAGACAAAAGCCGTTTGGTTTTGCCTTTAGTAACTTTTCAAAGCTCGGTCGGGAAGCCTTGTGGATTCATCGGCACCTACCACGAGCTCCGTGTTCCTCTGGTTCTCTGTGCTTCAGGCACGAGGTGGGGAAAGGTGACGGCGTTGTGCGTGAGAGAGAGGGAGCGTGCTCGGGCCTCTCGGAGCAATCTGCAGCCGTGAATCAGCGGTGTCGGTGACAGGCTCGCGGCTCGGTGCCTGGACTCTCAGTATATTTAAAATCCCTCCTAATTAAACTTAATAGAATGTAAATTTAATATCTGCAGAGATTGTGTGCTGCTGGCTGGCCCGCTCCAATTTAAGGATTGATAGAGGCCAGTGGGAAGGTTAATTGCTGACTTGATCTACTGTCCTCGTGACATGGTGTGGGGCTGTTTTAATTGGGCCTGATCTGCTGCTACTGCTGGACAGATTTCATTAGGCTAGCTCCGGAAAAGAGACTGGGACTAGCTCCCCCTGTCTGCCGCGTGTGGTAGGAGCAGAGGGGCCGGGCATCAATCTTCCTTCCCTTTGTCCTGCGTCCTTTCTCTCGCTTGAGCAGCATGAAATTAAAGGTGGGGCCCCAGACTATCCCCGCTCCTGATGAATGCTGTAAAACGCCAAGTAATGACGGAGCGAGCACGGCGCATCAGTCACTCTGCACACAGGACACACGGCCGCGACACGGGGAGGAAACACATAAGCTGTCTGTTCAATTCAATATTTTAGGTATTCTTTTGAAGTGCAGAACTGTGCAAGGATATTTCAAGGACCAGGTTCTGGCGTAGAAAACAGACGTCCCTCTCACACATATGCACTTTTCTCCAGAATGAGTCGGTTCAAGCAGACGGAAATTGAAATGGTAATAGAATGATGTCTTATTTAAGAATTAAATTAATGTATTGACCCTTAATTGGGCAATCAACCATTTCATAGCATTTGCATCCCTTACTGTTTATCTCAATTAAATAATTGAACTTTAATGTCAATCATATTTTTTTTTAAAGGCTGAAAATTGGTTGCTGTTGGCAGTAAATTTTGCCCCCTTGATGTGTCAAGCATCATTTCCTTTCAGTGAATACATCTGATTGATGCCTTTCATTTTAAAATATGTTCAATAAGCCATGAAAGGCAATTATACACACCAAACTGCTTTTAATGATCTATATTTAGGCTGTTGACACATCATATAGTACGTCAGAGCTGCTCAACAGCATGGACCCAAATCCAGTGAAAGATTTATCCAATTCAGAGACTTTATAAGTTCAGAAAGGTAAATGATGAGGGATTTTGGTCAGTGTAAGGCTTTCCAACATCTTTCATTGAGTGTAAATAGCACATAAGGGCATTTTTTCATCAATGTTAAGAGTATTGAAATATGTTTTAACTGTTTCAGCAGTCGTGCTCCAATCAATGTCCTTTAAGGGGTTAATGTAATCGGAATTTGTATGGGTAATGTACCTAATAAAGAAATACGAAAATAAATCATATAATTCAACAACTTTTATCATAGAAAAATAAAGAAGTGACCTACATAAACATTTAAAAGTCAAGTTTTTCTTTCTTTCTTTTTTCTTCCGACTAAAATGTAGGTAGGCAGGAAAACAAATTTGTATTAATCTTTAAATTTGGTTTGAAGATATAATCTCTTCCCGGTAAAATAGTGCCATAATAACCTTTGAATTAAAGTTTTTCTTTGTTGTGGCGCAGATGATGAAAATGCCAAACAGTTACGACTGAAAATTGCTACAATCTCAACATAAAGCCAATTTTAATGTATTTTAAAATGCAACAAAATGTCCTTTAATGATGGCATTCTGCATGTCTTTACAAACTCACCGTGACAGCATAGCTTTGGGGCTAATGCTAGTCTGCTACCTTTCATGTCAGCATCACAGATAATCTGAGATCAGGTCTCGGTGTTGTGTCGTGTCCGCGAAGAAAACATTTAAAAAATGGTTTCTTTCAAAATTTTGACAATTTGCTTGGTGGTTTGGCGGACCAAAATGAAGCTCTTTGTCGGCCGGTTTTCGCCCGCAGGCTTTATCTTTGACAACCCTTTGCAAAATGACATCATTAGCGGTTTGTGTCAGTCACAAGGGATTTTTTATATTTATTTAGCTTTTTCCCAGTAGGTCATGTTTGCGTAACGATCATGCAAATGATTGGCTGATTCATGGTGGACATTTCTTCTTTTGTTAGCAGGACACCTCAAACAGCATTAGTCTGCAAATAAATGACATTTTCCGTGCTTAAAGATTGCAGTATAAATGATGGAAGAAAATGAAGTGTGTGCGTGTCAGGAGTTGAAACCCACCTCATTTCATCAGGTAGCCTGTGCACAGTAAATAATTTGTACCCCTAAAGGCTGAACCGGTTTCCCTTTTTAGCCCGGCGTTTGACTAGCGTGTGCGTATGTGGGCGGCTATAAATCAAAAGGCGGCCGGTGTAATTAAGTGTACACTACATTAGTCAGGCTAATTAATTTTGGGGGCCATCCATCCATTAACCAGCGGGCCAGCACTGATTGGGCCTCTGTTGTGTGGAACCCCTGACACCAGGGACAGCAACCCTTCTTGGCTGCCCTCACACACACACACACACACACACACACACACACACACACACACACACACAACACACACACACACACACACACACACACAACACACACACACACACACACACACACACACACACACACACACACACGTGCGCACGCATTCATACACACAAACGTGCCAGCTCTTGTGTATTCGGGCGGAAAAGAGAAGCTGGAAATGTGACAGATTTTAGCGTCATAATTCCAGAGGAGGGTGTTGCTGGAGAGGCAGTGAAGTGTGTTAGTATTTGACCACTTTATTGCAGGGCCAAATTGTATTGACAAATCCTTTATATGGTTTGCGGTAGCTTACTAAATCAATATACTTTTCTGGCAAAAGACATCCCCACCTAGCATTGTCTTGATTGTGCTCCCGCTGTAAACCCCCACCTGTTTACTACACCGGGCGAGTCAAAACGCAGTGATTAGCAGCGGCTGTGTGACCCACGCCTGTTTATGGCCTCTCAGGTGAAGCCTGTGGTGATATTTCCTTACAGTACAATAAAGACATTTTAACAGGCCCAGTCCAATCTATCACAATGAGGAGCCATTATATCACTGATAACCCATCTGGATATAGAGGGAGACTATCTCCCCCTCCTGCTTAGACAACAGCACCCCTTCTCTCTCTCTCTCTCTCTCTCTCTCTCTCTCTCGCTCTCGCTCTCGCTCTCGCTCTCGCTCTCGCTCCTCTCTCTCTCTCTCTCTCTCTCTCTCTCTCTCTCTCTCTCTCTCTCTCTCTCTCTCTCTCTCTCTCGCTCTCTCTCTCTCAGCTCTCGCTCTCGCTCTCTCTCTCTCTCTCTCTCTCTCTCTCTCTCTCTCTCTCTCTCTCTCTCTCTCTCTCTCTCTCTCTCTCTCTCCTCTCTCTCTCCTCTCTCTCTCTCTCTCTCTCTCTCTCTCTCTCTCTCTCTCTCTCTCTCTCTCTCTCTCTCTCTCTCTCTCTCTCTCTCTCGCGCTCGTCCTCTGTTTGCTCTCAATGCTAATGAATCCAAGACACAGAGGAAAGAAGGAGTTCAGCTATGAGGCCGGAGCGATGCGGCTTTGATGGCAGCACTGTCCATATCATTAAAACGCTGGCAAATGAAGAACAAGCAGTGGCTTCTGTTTTTGGTCCTGCTCATTAACAACAGGCCGTTTGAGCCGGCGCCAGCCATGCTATTGCCATTGTGTGATTGGAGGAGTGGGGGGGGGGGCGGGCGGGTCGCTGTGACTGGCAGCTGGGAACACCATGCCAACGGTGAGC